>NC_059427.1:15635474-15940778 GCF_021028975.2 Sphaerodactylus townsendi
TCAGCTTCCCCATATACACAATCCCAAATGCACAGAGTTGCTATAAAGCTGAAAATGCCTCAGATGTAATAAACAGTGGTGGTATGAATCAGCCCAAAGTTAAGTACTTGGAATATTGCAAAAGCTATAGTATTTACCTAGGTGTCAATTATATTGAATTCAGAAACGTATGATTCAGAATGAAGCATGCAAAGGATTGACGTGCACAGCTATAATGTCAAACATACTTCGTTGCGCTGAACATAGCAAGCCTTACTGATATCTAACTACATGTGGGAAAGCTGAATATATACCTAAAACACCTCCATCGTAGTCTTCACATAATAATGAGCAGAAAGTACGATGCAATTTGTTTTGCACCAATGAGTCAGTGTATTGAACATGAGTAGACACACACATACTTCAGTGATGCATTGCAGTCATCCAGGGAAATCCAGAACCTGACTTTTGAAGGACACTCAATTGAAAGATCAGCATCTGGGGTCACTATCCAGAGGTAGGCAACGGCCAACACTTTCTGTTTGTCTCTCGCCTTGAAAAATCCTATGAGGTCATCATTAGTTGCCCACGACTTGACAGCACTTCATGCACATCATAATAAATCACTGGTGTTTGCCAATGCACACTTTGATACATAAACGTTGATTAGCTGAATTACTCAACTGGCACGCCTCACATCTAATCTCGAACTTCATGGCTGAGGGCCCATCAGTTGATCAGCGAAACAGGGCCGCCCACATATAGAGTAGTGGTTTCTGCCTACTAGTAAGAGGTTGCAGTTGTGAAGAAAAGAGGAGAAGAAGAAGAAGAAGAAGAAGAAGAACAAGAAGAAGAACAAGAACAAGAACAAGAAGAACAAGAACAAGAACAAGAACAAGAAGAAGAGGAAGAGGAGGAGGAGGAGGAGGAGGAGTTTGGATTTATATCCCCCCTTTCTCTCCTGTAGGAGACTCAAAGGGGCCTTAGTTACGCCCTCTTCTCAGCAGTAGCATGCAGAACTTGAAGCAGTCTAGCAGGAGGTGCACCAGCGTGCGTGGCAGCCTGCGCCTGCGTGCATTCATTTCCCGCCCAAGGACTAGCGCAGCGGCTGCGTCCTTGCACAGCCCCACCCAGGAATGCTCCGCCCCCGGAATGCTTGAATCCCACCACCATGGGAACCTGTTACTAAAATTTTTGGATCCCACCACTGATCCACTCCTTCTGCTTGTTTTTACTGAGAGATCTGGTCAGTCCTCCCTTTCCTTCCTTCCCCATCTTCTGCGGGCCCAGCCAGGTGTGGTAAGCAATGCCCACCCCCTTCCACCGACTTCTTTATGCTTGAGGGCAGAGACCAAGACCCGCCTTGCTTGTGCTACCCAGGAGGAGCTCCTGCAGGTGGTAGGTGGTAGAAAGCAGTCTAGAGCCTGGCAAAGCCATCTTTCCTTCTCCAAGTTGCCTCATGCCCCATTCTCCAGCCAAGAAAGGAAGGTTGAACGGTTACATCCAGAGGTGGGATCCAGCAGGTTCTCACCAGTTCCCGAGAGTGGGTTACTAATTATTTGTGTGTGCCGAGAGGGGGTTACTAATTGGGTCTGCTTTTCCGTTAGAAATTCCATTAGGTCCAAAAATCATAAAGTCCTGTTGTTTCCTATGTGGCTGGTTAGTGAAGGTAGAAAACGGGATCATTCTCCCTGTTGGGCTGTTTTAAAAACATGTTTTAGAAATATGGTAAAGTTCCTTGTTTAAGGAAAGTATCCTTCCTTTGATTTCTAGAAACAAACTTAAGTATTTGAAAGTATTAAGTATTTGATAGGCAGTCAATTAGAGGAGAAGTCGTTGTTTCTGTTGGCAGTAGACGATAGGACTTGCTATAATGAGTTTAAATTATGGACAGAAAGATACCAGCTGGAAATTAGGAACTTTTTTTTTACAGTAAGAGTTTTTTACAGTAACAGAGAAATTATTAATGCCCTGCCCCCGAAATGCCCGGCCACGCCCCCTTCGTGCCCCGCCCAGCCCCATTGGCACTATGCCATTGTTTGAATCCCACCACCATGGGAACCTGTTACTAAAATTTTTGGATCCCACCACTGGTTACATCCCATCTCTCCACCCTGCCTGTCTCTGTCCCAAACTGGGACTGTATACATATATTGCCCACTTTCCTCCCTCCTCTGGTGCCCACCCACAGGGCTGCAACATTGCAGCGGCAGCAGACCACCGTCCACCAGGACCCCCTTCCTCACAGTGCCCCCCACATCCTGCCAAATCCAAGCAAAGGTGCAGGGGCATTTAAGCGTGAGCACTCCAAACACAACACCGCTGGGGATAGAAAGGCATTTTTTAAAGCCCTTTAACTGTCATATCGATATTGTGAACGCTTGAAGTGGCTAACACTTGACGTGCTTGAAGTGGTTAACAAATAACAATACCAGAACTTATGAAGATGGCACGGATAGTATGGTTCTAGCGAGCCTTCCTCTTGAGCAGCTCTTAGGTCCCTTCCACACAGCAAATGTATAACAGGTTGCAGTTGGGATAAAAGAACCTGTTTCCCTGTTTTTGCGTTCGCACGCATCTACGCAGGCAGCGATTGGAGCCCACGGAAACAATCTGGGCTGCTGTCGCGCCTTCACACAGACACGCCTCTGTCTTTTTTAATTTACTTCCCACCAATGCATAACTATGCAGGCATGCACAAATGAACCCCCACTGATGTCTCACGATACGACCATTTGCACCTGCGTAGCTACCCAGATGTAAGCCACGAAATTTTTAAAAAGGAAAACAGAAGTGAATAAAGCACCTGCTACCCAGCTGTTTGCTTGCAAGCGACTGCAACCTGGGATTTTTGAAAAGACTCACTAATAGCGCGATTCTCAAAAAACCCTGTTTGGGGAAACAACACAGGGCAGACTCGTTTTAGGGGTGGGATCTGTGCAAAGATCCCCCCCCCCAAAAAAAGGGTTTTTTACCATCCTACATCCGTGTTTATTGGCCTGTGCAGAACAGGTCTCAGTTCGACAGGAGCATCACTTAATTCAACTTAGGCTAAAGGGAATCTCTGTCTAAGGTAAGATGCATGCCAGTATCATGAAGTTGGTGCTGAAAAGAGCTGTCAGTCACCACCAACTCATAGTGATGCCTCGAAGTTCTCAAGGGGCAATTCCGCACACGAGTAAAATAGGTTTGACCCAGTTCCCTGAGAAGGGTACTAACCTAGGTCAAAGCCATTGTTGTTCCCCACTGCAACCAACTTGATCCCAGCTCGGCGGGCGGAATCATCCTGTGCCTCTTCGCCGCTCCGTTCTGATTGGCTACTGTTCTACGGCCATGTTCCATCTATCCCCACACACGTTATAAAAAAAACTGCCACAGGAATGGAGGGACGAAGGTGGCGTTTTTTGATTGGCCGCTTACATTGGTACGCGGAAATTGTGCGCCATTTGTGCGACCAGCCATCGCTTCGAACGCAAGAAAGAAGAGGGGGAAAAAATTAGGCACGATTTTCGCCGTGGCGGTTCTCCAGCTGTACGCATGCCCGAAACACTCAGCTGTGATTGGCTGAATGGGGGACTCCTGGCACCAGAGATTCCGCACTTTACTGGAATCGAGCTGAGTTCGAGCGTGGTTCCCTGAAAAAGTAGTAGTTCCCAACTGGAGTTGGAAATTTGACCGTTACACGGGGCGAAGCTGGTACAAAACCACGTCGATCCCAGTGGTTGTGTGGAGCACTTAGGTCGAACGCAGCTCGAACTTTGGTCGATAACGCAAGTGCAGAATCGACCAAGGCAAGAGAAGAACAGAAGTGGGTTTGCCATTGCCTGCCTCTGCGTGGTGAACCTGGATCTCCTTGGTGATCTCCCATCCAAGTGCTAACCAAGCCGATCCTGCTTCGTTTCCATGATCTGATGAGACTGGGCTAGCCAAGACCGTCCAAGACAGGGCCTCATAAAGTTACTGAAGCCAATAAAATTATGATGCATGTTTATATCCTTACAGTACAATTCAAAGGGTGAGGAGTAGAAAAAAGTGCTCTGGAGGCAATATGACCCGGGCACCAGTATAAATGCCACTGGCACCAAACAACTGCCCTATAGTTTTCCTAGGTAGAGGCTCCAGAGGAAGGGAGTGAGAGGGGAAACTTAAGACAGTGGCTACCAATCTTGATCCTCCTTGATCTCAGATTGCAAATGCCTTAGCAGACCAGGTGCTCAGGAGCAGCAGCAGCAGAAGGCCATTGCTTTCACATCCTGCATGTAAGCTCCCAATGGCACCTGGTGGGCCACTGCGAGTAGCAGAATGCTGGACTAGATGGACTCCGGTCTGATCCAGCTGGCTTGTTCTTATGTTCTTATGACAGGGACAGATAAATGTAGGTTGGTTGTGGTGTGGGAAGAAGAGAAAGAAGCAAGAGAATGAGAGAAGTTATGGGGACTTCTAGGAAAGAGGAAGAGGAAATAGTGGGAAACGAGGTACCTCCTGCCAGTACTTGCGGATTCCCGCTTGTAAAATCATGACAACTTGAATTACGAGTATTAAATATAAGCTATTTAAAAACAAGCCAGGGGCATTAAAACAGCACAAAACAAACAGCGCACAGTCTTAAAAAAATATCCATAAATCAGTCCTCAGGCTAGAAGCAGATTATAAAAACAACTCAGCCAGATATGTTTTTAAATCCTCAGTTAAGCACCAGTTAAGTAATAAATGTTTTGGCCTGGTGCCTACATGACAGTAAGATAAGTGTCAGGCAAGCCTCAAGGGCAAAGGCTTTCGAAAGGCAGGGACCCACCACTGAAAAAGAGCTGAGCGTTCAACCATAAGCCAGGTTCCAGCACTATCTCCCACGCTACAAGACTGCTCTTTAAAAGTAAACACAGCCCGCACCCGCCCCCCACCCCACCAGACATGCTGACTCGTCAGTTCTCAAATGGCTCCATTGTTGACTGACAGCATCTCAGTCTTGTCTGGTGGTGGGGGGCTGTGTTTACTTTTAAAGAGCAGTCTTGTAGCGTGGGAGACCCAAGAGCAAAGTATTGATTCTCACAACATTGCTAGTGTATGTTTAAATGTGAAATTCTGAATATTTTGCTGTTTCGGAAGTAAGTGTCAGCCAACAATTTAAAGTTGCATGTATGTGTTAAGTCTAAGCAGACGAGACGTGCTTTCTGAGTTAGAAAGTACTTCTGAAAGAAATGTTTCAAAGACGATATATGTATGGCTGAACACACTCAAAGTTAACTTAGAGAAAAGAACTTTATTGATTTGCGTCGCCCTAAATACAGGGTGCAGGAACTGAGGATTTGTGTCCTCAGTTCCAGTATTTATTTTATTTCTGAACTTAACAACAACCAATCAGTTTTCTTCCCCTCCCCGCCCCCCCCCCCTCCTGTCTCTGTCCTCTCATTGGCCGTGAAGCTCTGGTGGGAAGTAGCTTCTCAGTTTGTTTTCCCGCTCTTGTTGGAAAAAAGGCGGGAACCGGTGCATGCTGGGAGTTGTAGTCCTGACAATAAATGCTTCTAGACTTCAGGGAATACGCAGTTTATTTGGTCTGCTGACTGTTCAATTTGTGTTTATAACATCAGCCAAATGTATTGGTTTCATTCTGCCAAACTACGGAATGCCATGCATATCTTACACTTATATTCCCTTATATTCCCTCTCTCTGCTTTGTGCATGGGAACGCAACCTCACCCTCACACTATTGAAACCCACACCCATCCCATGTTGGATTAGAAGGGAGGGCCATGACATGAAAATGTGTTTGAACCTTGGTGTCTCCCTCTACAGATTAAGTCTTGCTTCCTTCTCATTCCTTAGCAGCAAGCAGGCTATCTTGCACTCTAGTGACACATTTAAACATTAACTGTTCCAACGTGGTGTGAGCACTAATAAGTTGCACCTGCTTCACCTGCTGACTCATTTTCCACAAAACTGATGGGGCAACCTGTTACCTTCAATAGGGCAAGTTCCCAAGCATCCTCAAAACAGGAAGTGAAACAGGAAGTGTTTTAAAAGGTGTCAATCACAGCTGCCATTGCTATGCCACTGCGATCTGATTAGGCTGTCTCTGGATCAGGATGGATTGGCAAAGAAGTCCACACCCTGAACTTGCATCTGCAGAGTGGATGGTGTTCTTAATCACAGTGCTGATTATCTGCAAAAATAGCTTAAAATATACTTCTTGGGTTTTGTTATCCTTATATATAACTAGCATGCCCGGCCACGCGTTGCTGTCTGGTGAATCAGTCTGGTGAAGTGGAAAAGGAAGAAAAGTGGAAGCGAATGGTTCGAACATGTGTAATTGCACAATGATTGCAAGGGAGGGGAGAGGCAAGGGGCCCCTCGCTCCCCTCCCTCTCTCCCGTTCAAATTCCCGTTGTGTTCAAATTTCAGAGCGTTTGGTCCAGAAAACCCCTGGACCCTCCCTCACCTTCCCCTTCCTCCGCTAGGGTGGGTGGGCCATGTGCAGATAGCCCGCCCCATCCCTTTCACTCCATAAGGCAGTGGTTTTCAAGGAAGGCATGGTTGGTTCCCTTGTATCAGAGGGTGTTGCTTTGACGGCCAGCAGATGGCACTGTTGCGGAACAGAACTGTGGTTCCAACTGTCACAGGTGTGGCATGTACACAATAACTGGCACCGTTGTGACATGTACACAACAGGAGGTGTGGAAACAGTATGAAAACCTGGCCGCACGTGAAGGCGACATTGTGTGAAAATTTCAAAGCAATCAGTCCAGTAGTTTGGGAGGTTACCTGTCAGCAGAAAAACGCACTGATAGATTTTTATATATATAGATTCCCTAAGAGATGGAATGTCCAAATACGAACCCCCAGTCAAATGGGAGCGCAGGACTCAAAAAGTGTGTCCTGCATGCACATTGGTGAGTGACATTCCAAGTCAGGCTCCAAGGCCACCAGCTTTCCCTCCCGCAACCCCCCCCCTTTCAGTCCCTGAACACCTACCTGGCCTGGCATGAGAGCACCCTTCATGCTGAGTCCGTCAGAGGCCTTACTTCCCACCTCAGCCCCCAAACACCTACCCAGCCCTGTGGCAGAGCACCCTCCACACCAAGCCAGCCAGCAGCCTTTTCTTTTCCCCCTCTCCTAGCCCCATACATCTCTCACCCCCTGTCATTGCTGCTTCCCTTCTGCCCCCTGCTTCTGCCATCCCCAATGTTTCTTCCACCTCCCCCACAGTATTTCTGCCACCCCCACCACTTCTGCCACCCCACTGCTTCTACCACCCCCACTTTCTGCCAACCCCGCTGCTTCTACCACCCCCACTTTCTGCCAACCCAGCTGCTTCTACCACCCAATCACAGCTTCTTCCACCCTTGCTGCTTCTGCTACCTCCCCTCCCCCCCACACACACACCGTTTCTGCCACCCCCCAAGAAGCTTTCAACACTTTCCATCACAGGTAGGGGGAGCAGGTCAAGCAGCAGTAAAGCCCATTGCAGGGGAAAACGCTTCCTTGCCCCCCTTTTTTCTAGAGCCCATTGCATTTTCCCATTCAATGGATTTTACTGCTAGTTTTATTAATTAAACTCTTGATAATTTTTTAACAACCTTTAGAGTTTTCCCACCTTAATAATTTCCGTAAACATAGGTTATAGATCTCAGTTACCCCCCTCTTGCTTTAGTCTCCAAACTAATTTCCCCAACTGCCTTCTTAGGGTGCTTCCACACTAGCAAAGGGAGTGAAGGTCGACTCGGTTCCCTTCAATGGGGGGCGATTCCTGGCTGTCCGCACAGCAACTTCCTTGGCCCCCTGGAACCGAGCTAAGTGGGCGGGATCATCTTGGTACCTGTTTCGCTCCTCGATCGTGATTGGCGCTTGTGTTACGGCGGGAAACGGGAACGTTCTTTGGGGGTTTTTTTACAGTTTCCGTACGTCGCAGCTACGTAGCATTGACGCGCTGAACTACTTCCGTCGCAGTCGGAGCTACGAAGCTTTGGCGCCAAAATTTTTCCAGTTTAATCGTCGCTTTGAAACGATCTCGATATCGTAGCTTCGAAACGTGAGCGAAACTGTATTAAAAAAGCCGCGCTCTCTGCCCGTCATGACTCTCCCGTTCTGCGCATGCGAACGAAGCGGCTCCTGATTGGTTGAGTGGATGCGGTGTCGTTTCGATGCGTCCGCATTTCGAAGCTTCGAAGCGATATCGACCTTGTTCCACCAGTGAGTCGCGGTTCATAACTGCGACAGGGATGTCGCGGTTCCGAGCGGGGGGAACAGAGACAAGACAACGTCGAGCTCGGTTGTAGTGCGGATACACTGAGTTGAACCTGAGTAGAAACCGGTACAACACAGTAAGTGCGGAAGCACCCCTAGAGTAGCACTTGTCTGAGGTAGCTGACCCTCAATATGTTCTGTAGAGCTGCGTTGGGGCAGAGAGGAGAAGAACTCAAGGAAACGTTGCCACTCTGTAAATTCTCCAAGCTCTCGCCAGCACAAAGTATGTGATCAAACCAAAATGGAACAGTTTTACGTTGAAGTGCCTGTGCTTGATATTGCATGGGATAGTTTTAAACATGCTAATAAATTTGCAGCACTCAACTCAGATACAGAGACAGCTCCTCCTGCTCCTTTAAAGCCCAGGTTTACAACGTTCAGACGAGCGAGACGCATACTGCTCATGATAGGACTGCTCGACAGGCCAGGAAAGACGACTCATGCATAGAGAGTAGAATCATCTTCCTTTGCAGAACAGAGGTCCTTACACGTCAGAGAACACGTACAGGAGATAAACCTTAGAGCTGCTCAGACTGTGGCAAAAACTTCACGCAGAAACTAGACCTTGTCCAACACCAATGGATTCATTCAGGAGAAAAGCCATTTATCTGTTTAGAGAGTGGAAATATGTTCCCTCATAGTAATGCCTTTTTCCCAAAGCAAAGTATAATAGGGGCATGTGAGTGCTTCCAGTGTGGAAAAGTCTTCAAATTCAAGTCATAGCTTCTTGGGCACCAAATAATGCTTGTAGGAGAGAAACCTTTTGAATGCTTAGAGTGTAGAAAGAGATTCAGTAAGGATAGCAATATTTACTGGTACCTTGGCACTCTAATCTGGAGAACCAAGTTTGATTCCCCGCTCTGCAACTTGAGCTGTGGAGGCTTATCTGGTGAACCAGATGTGTTTCTGCACCCCAACACATGCCAGCTGGGTGACACAGCTCTCAGCCTCACCCACCCCACAGGGTGTTTGTTGTGAAGGGAAAGGAGATTGAAAGCCCCTTTGAGTCTCCTTATAGAAGAGAAAGGGGAATATAAATCCAAACTCCTCCTCCATATAGGAGAAACATCTTTTGAATTTCAGAATTTGGAAAGAGATTCAGTTTGAGTGGCCGTCTTCAACAACATCAAAGAACCCACACAGGGAGAAACCTTTTCAATGCTCAGTGTGGGAAGAGGTTCAGTAGGTGTGGCAATTTTCAGTGGTACCAAAGCACTCATATAGGAGAAACATCTTTTGCATTTCAGAATGTGGAAAGAGATTCAGATTGAGTGGCAGACTTCAACAACATCAAAGAACCCACACAGGGGAGAAACCTTCTCAGTGCTCAGTGTGGAAAGTTATTCAGTAGGAGTGGCAATCTTCAACAGCATCTAAAAACCCACACAAGGAGAAACAATGTAATTGCTTACTCTGGGAAGAGAGATTTTCTCTTAGGCTCATTCCGCATATGCAGAATAATGCACTTTCAAACTGCTTTCAGTGCTCTTTGAAGCTGTGCAGAATAGCAAAATCCACTTGCAAACAGTTGTGAAAATGGTTTGAAAACGCATTATTTTGCGTGTGCGGAAGGGGCCTTATATAGCAACTAAATTACCAGCACTGACCATAAAAAATGGTTGAAACCAGATAAACTCTAGTAAAGAGCCTGCATGTGCATAAAAATGTGCTGTTATCTGAGAAGAGATGGTATAAATATTCAGACTGTGGATAGACCTTTAGCCATAATTGAAGTCTCAAATAGATCCCACAGGGCTGAAAGCAAGATGAGCTCTGAGTTTGAGTTTTTAAAAGTGCAGAAAAGAGCAATAAAAATGATCTGGAGTCTAGAGTCGGGGTCTGAAACACTTCAGGCCAGTGGTGGGATCCAAAAATTTTAGTAACAGGTTCCCTCGCCAGCCCCTCATCAGCAAAGGGGGCAGAGGCGTACCTAGGCAAACCTGAGCCCTGGGCAAAACCTGAGTTGGATGCCCCCACCCCGCCATGGGCAGCCACCCCATCACAGCCCCCAAAACATTTTTTGCACCAGGTCATTTCTAAATCATCATTACATTATAGAAAATGCCCCAACTCACAAATCTGAACACAGCAGTGGTGAAACACACAGGTTCTTTCATAGAGACTGGTGAGTTAAAAGGTACGAAAGGCTGAGAAGCAATGAATTGCAGTACCTGAAAGGGATTAACCCAGTTCAGGGAGTTACATTATTAGTCGCAATTGCTATATGGAACCTTCACGTTCAAAGGCAGTCTGCCTCTCAGGGAGGCGAGGGCGTGGAGATGGAAAAGCGGACCCAATTAGTAACCTCGGCACACACACAAAATTAGTAACCCACTCTCGGGAACTGGTGAGAACCTGCTGGATCCCACCTCTGCTTAAGGCTGTTTAACCTAGAAAAAGGCAAGTAAGCAGAGACATGATAGAAGTCTATAAAATTATGATAAAAGGAAGACAGACAACAGGAAGTATTTCACAGTGTGCTCAGTAAAATTGTAGAAGTCTCTGCTGTAGGATGTTACCAACTTGGCTATCAGCTTGGAAGGCTTTAAAAGGTGAGTGGTCCAATCCGTGGGAGATGGGGCTCTCAGTGACTACCAATCATGATGCATATCTACTCCCTGCGGTACCAGAAGTTGTATCAGTTGCTTGATAGCAAGGGCATAGGATGGTGTTGCAGTTATCCTATTTCTGGGCCTCTGAGACAGCTGGTTGGCCACTTTTGAGGAGGTGAATTTTAGCAATCTATCATTCCTGCAATAAACCCAAGGTGTCATGTTAACCTTTATGCTTTGCTTTAGTTCTGTTTTTGGACCTCTGCTGGGTCTTGAGTGAAAAAGTGAAGACAAGTGAAAAAGGCAGACTATAAATAACGGAAATCAAAATTAAAAAAATAAACCTAAAATATTTTTGTGTAATATACCACTTAATTATCTAGACCAGTGGTGGCAAACCTTTGGCACTCCAGATGTTATGGACTACAATTCCCATCAGCCCCTGCCAGCAATTGGCCATGCTGGCAATTGGCCATGCTGGCAGGGGCTGATGGGAATTGTAGTCCCTGTGGTTTACCATCCCATAGAATGGTTAGATGCCAGCTTAACGCCAGTGATGCCATACCTTTAGGTCAGTGTTCCCCAACCTTTTTGATCCTGTGGGCACCTCTGGAACTCTGACGCAGAGCAGTGGGTACCATCACAAAATGGCTGCCTCTGGAGCTGGAACCAATCACAAAATGGCTGCCAGGAGGTGGAACAAATTACAAAATGGCTGCCTCAGATGATAAAGCCAATATAAAATGACAGGGCATGAGGTATATATATAATAGTACCTCTTCAACATTTCAGGCAGAAGCTCTGTTTGATAGGATACCTTGTAATCTTCACAGCCAATCCACACCTTGCCCCACCTGCTTTCTAAAACAGACTGCTTGAAGGTGGAACTACTGAGTGGCCATGGTTGGACACTCCACCTGCAGCCAATACAGAGAGAGGTGGAGCAAAGCTGCCCACCCATTCATGCCTTTCAAGGCCTTTTGCCGTTTCTCAGTTGAGCCGTGATGTGACTTCAGATCATAGCTTAGCTAAAAAGGGGTTTTTCTGGGTCACTGGGGGACCAAACGCAGTTGTCGTTGTGTTAGTGTTTCTGTGCTGACCCAGTGGTAGCAAAGGAAGGAGGACTACGTGGGCCAATTCCCCCTCCTTCCCTGATCACTCTGCCACAGTGGAGCGGCCTCTGTTTCTCTGGCTCCCTTCCTTTCTCAAATCCACTTGGATTTGGACCTTCATTTCATGTAAAATAAAAGCTGTTTTTATGGATGCTCAATAAACAGCAATAATTGCAGATTCCTGCATGCATTTTAAGGCTCAATAAAACTGTCTTTGAATAGTTAGAGATTTGGTCTTTTTTGCTTGCCTGTTTCAGAGAATGGGAAGGTGGCCGTGGAATTCTGCTCCCCCCAAGAAGACCTTGTGGACTGTTTAGCGGACGAAGAGCTCAAGGGGCTCCTCCAGGTGATGTTAAAGTGCAGTCAGATGAATTTGCATACACCTATGTGGTTTTGGAGGCACAGCTTGGGTGGACAGGGGGAAAGCAAGCAGAAGATGGTATTCCTGGCCAGCATTTTCAGGGGTCTCAGCTCTAGGGTAGGGAGGCAAGATGGGCATGTGGCATCCCAGACTGTCTTAGCCTTCTTTCAGAGGTTGAGATGTCTGGAATGGGCTCTCAGTTGGGGAAATTTGAGCCACGCAGGCCTGCCCAGAGCAACTAACATGCCTTCCCTTCTCTTTCTAGGTGACTGATTTTTCTTTCTCACAGTTGAATCCTGAAGGAGAAGAGGAGGTCTTCTCTGACTTCAGCATGGATGGAGAATAGCAACTGGGAGTCTTCATGTTAGATTTGGAGGGCTTTCTCTGACCCCTGGGTCACGTTTTCCTCCCTGTGCTATTTAAGGACAACTCTCCCCACCTTCTAAGCACATTCCGTGGCCTGGAAGTTGATTCCGTTGCCTTTCTAAAACATGCACCCAAATCCATCTCCCCACCCCCCCCCCCCCCCACCCCCCCCCCCCCCCACCCCCCCCCCCCCCCACCCCCCCCCCCCCCCACCCCCCCCCCCCCCCACCCCCCCCCCCCCCCACCCCCCCCCCCCCCCACCCCCCCCCCCCCCCACCCCCCCCCCCCCCCACCCCCCCCCCCCCCCACCCCCCCCCCCCCCCACCCCCCCCCCCCCCCACCCCCCCCCCCCCCCACCCCCCCCCCCCCCCACCCCCCCCCCCCCCCACCCCCCCCCCCCCCCACCCCCCCCCCCCCCCACCCCCCCCCCCCCCCACCCCCCCCCCCCCCCACCCCCCCCCCCCCCCACCCCCCCCCCCCCCCACCCCCCCCCCCCCCCACCCCCCCCCCCCCCCACCCCCCCCCCCCCCCACCCCCCCCCCCCCCCACCCCCCCCCCCCCCCACCCCCCCCCCCCCCCACCCCCCCCCCCCCCCACCCCCCCCCCCCCCCACCCCCCCCCCCCCCCACCCCCCCCCCCCCCCACCCCCCCCCCCCCCCACCCCCCCCCCCCCCCACCCCCCCCCCCCCCCACCCCCCCCCCCCCCCACCCCCCCCCCCCCCCACCCCCCCCCCCCCCCACCCCCCCCCCCCCCCACCCCCCCCCCCCCCCACCCCCCCCCCCCCCCACCCCCCCCCCCCCCCACCCCCCCCCCCCCCCACCCCCCCCCCCCCCCACCCCCCCCCCCCCCCACCCCCCCCCCCCCCCACCCCCCCCCCCCCCCACCCCCCCCCCCCCCCACCCCCCCCCCCCCCCACCCCCCCCCCCCCCCACCCCCCCCCCCCCCCACCCCCCCCCCCCCCCACCCCCCCCCCCCCCCACCCCCCCCCCCCCCCACCCCCCCCCCCCCCCACCCCCCCCCCCCCCCACCCCCCCCCCCCCCCACCCCCCCCCCCCCCCACCCCCCCCCCCCCCCACCCCCCCCCCCCCCCACCCCCCCCCCCCCCCACCCCCCCCCCCCCCCACCCCCCCCCCCCCCCACCCCCCCCCCCCCCCACCCCCCCCCCCCCCCACCCCCCCCCCCCCCCACCCCCCCCCCCCCCCACCCCCCCCCCCCCCCACCCCCCCCCCCCCCCACCCCCCCCCCCCCCCACCCCCCCCCCCCCCCACCCCCCCCCCCCCCCACCCCCCCCCCCCCCCACCCCCCCCCCCCCCCACCCCCCCCCCCCCCCACCCCCCCCCCCCCCCACCCCCCCCCCCCCCCACCCCCCCCCCCCCCCACCCCCCCCCCCCCCCACCCCCCCCCCCCCCCACCCCCCCCCCCCCCCACCCCCCCCCCCCCCCACCCCCCCCCCCCCCCACCCCCCCCCCCCCCCACCCCCCCCCCCCCCCACCCCCCCCCCCCCCCACCCCCCCCCCCCCCCACCCCCCCCCCCCCCCACCCCCCCCCCCCCCCACCCCCCCCCCCCCCCACCCCCCCCCCCCCCCACCCCCCCCCCCCCCCACCCCCCCCCCCCCCCACCCCCCCCCCCCCCCACCCCCCCCCCCCCCCACCCCCCCCCCCCCCCACCCCCCCCCCCCCCCACCCCCCCCCCCCCCCACCCCCCCCCCCCCCCACCCCCCCCCCCCCCCACCCCCCCCCCCCCCCACCCCCCCCCCCCCCCACCCCCCCCCCCCCCCACCCCCCCCCCCCCCCACCCCCCCCCCCCCCCACCCCCCCCCCCCCCCACCCCCCCCCCCCCCCACCCCCCCCCCCCCCCACCCCCCCCCCCCCCCACCCCCCCCCCCCCCCACCCCCCCCCCCCCCCACCCCCCCCCCCCCCCACCCCCCCCCCCCCCCACCCCCCCCCCCCCCCACCCCCCCCCCCCCCCACCCCCCCCCCCCCCCACCCCCCCCCCCCCCCACCCCCCCCCCCCCCCACCCCCCCCCCCCCCCACCCCCCCCCCCCCCCACCCCCCCCCCCCCCCACCCCCCCCCCCCCCCACCCCCCCCCCCCCCCACCCCCCCCCCCCCCCACCCCCCCCCCCCCCCACCCCCCCCCCCCCCCACCCCCCCCCCCCCCCACCCCCCCCCCCCCCCACCCCCCCCCCCCCCCACCCCCCCCCCCCCCCACCCCCCCCCCCCCCCACCCCCCCCCCCCCCCACCCCCCCCCCCCCCCACCCCCCCCCCCCCCCACCCCCCCCCCCCCCCACCCCCCCCCCCCCCCACCCCCCCCCCCCCCCACCCCCCCCCCCCCCCACCCCCCCCCCCCCCCACCCCCCCCCCCCCCCACCCCCCCCCCCCCCCACCCCCCCCCCCCCCCACCCCCCCCCCCCCCCACCCCCCCCCCCCCCCACCCCCCCCCCCCCCCACCCCCCCCCCCCCCCACCCCCCCCCCCCCCCACCCCCCCCCCCCCCCACCCCCCCCCCCCCCCACCCCCCCCCCCCCCCACCCCCCCCCCCCCCCACCCCCCCCCCCCCCCACCCCCCCCCCCCCCCACCCCCCCCCCCCCCCACCCCCCCCCCCCCCCACCCCCCCCCCCCCCCACCCCCCCCCCCCCCCACCCCCCCCCCCCCCCACCCCCCCCCCCCCCCACCCCCCCCCCCCCCCACCCCCCCCCCCCCCCACCCCCCCCCCCCCCCACCCCCCCCCCCCCCCACCCCCCCCCCCCCCCACCCCCCCCCCCCCCCACCCCCCCCCCCCCCCACCCCCCCCCCCCCCCACCCCCCCCCCCCCCCACCCCCCCCCCCCCCCACCCCCCCCCCCCCCCACCCCCCCCCCCCCCCACCCCCCCCCCCCCCCACCCCCCCCCCCCCCCACCCCCCCCCCCCCCCACCCCCCCCCCCCCCCACCCCCCCCCCCCCCCACCCCCCCCCCCCCCCACCCCCCCCCCCCCCCACCCCCCCCCCCCCCCACCCCCCCCCCCCCCCACCCCCCCCCCCCCCCACCCCCCCCCCCCCCCACCCCCCCCCCCCCCCACCCCCCCCCCCCCCCACCCCCCCCCCCCCCCACCCCCCCCCCCCCCCACCCCCCCCCCCCCCCACCCCCCCCCCCCCCCACCCCCCCCCCCCCCCACCCCCCCCCCCCCCCACCCCCCCCCCCCCCCACCCCCCCCCCCCCCCACCCCCCCCCCCCCCCACCCCCCCCCCCCCCCACCCCCCCCCCCCCCCACCCCCCCCCCCCCCCACCCCCCCCCCCCCCCACCCCCCCCCCCCCCCACCCCCCCCCCCCCCCACCCCCCCCCCCCCCCACCCCCCCCCCCCCCCACCCCCCCCCCCCCCCACCCCCCCCCCCCCCCACCCCCCCCCCCCCCCACCCCCCCCCCCCCCCACCCCCCCCCCCCCCCACCCCCCCCCCCCCCCACCCCCCCCCCCCCCCACCCCCCCCCCCCCCCACCCCCCCCCCCCCCCACCCCCCCCCCCCCCCACCCCCCCCCCCCCCCACCCCCCCCCCCCCCCACCCCCCCCCCCCCCCACCCCCCCCCCCCCCCACCCCCCCCCCCCCCCACCCCCCCCCCCCCCCACCCCCCCCCCCCCCCACCCCCCCCCCCCCCCACCCCCCCCCCCCCCCACCCCCCCCCCCCCCCACCCCCCCCCCCCCCCACCCCCCCCCCCCCCCACCCCCCCCCCCCCCCACCCCCCCCCCCCCCCACCCCCCCCCCCCCCCACCCCCCCCCCCCCCCACCCCCCCCCCCCCCCACCCCCCCCCCCCCCCACCCCCCCCCCCCCCCACCCCCCCCCCCCCCCACCCCCCCCCCCCCCCACCCCCCCCCCCCCCCACCCCCCCCCCCCCCCACCCCCCCCCCCCCCCACCCCCCCCCCCCCCCACCCCCCCCCCCCCCCACCCCCCCCCCCCCCCACCCCCCCCCCCCCCCACCCCCCCCCCCCCCCACCCCCCCCCCCCCCCACCCCCCCCCCCCCCCACCCCCCCCCCCCCCCACCCCCCCCCCCCCCCACCCCCCCCCCCCCCCACCCCCCCCCCCCCCCACCCCCCCCCCCCCCCACCCCCCCCCCCCCCCACCCCCCCCCCCCCCCACCCCCCCCCCCCCCCACCCCCCCCCCCCCCCACCCCCCCCCCCCCCCACCCCCCCCCCCCCCCACCCCCCCCCCCCCCCACCCCCCCCCCCCCCCACCCCCCCCCCCCCCCACCCCCCCCCCCCCCCACCCCCCCCCCCCCCCACCCCCCCCCCCCCCCACCCCCCCCCCCCCCCACCCCCCCCCCCCCCCACCCCCCCCCCCCCCCACCCCCCCCCCCCCCCACCCCCCCCCCCCCCCACCCCCCCCCCCCCCCACCCCCCCCCCCCCCCACCCCCCCCCCCCCCCACCCCCCCCCCCCCCCACCCCCCCCCCCCCCCACCCCCCCCCCCCCCCACCCCCCCCCCCCCCCACCCCCCCCCCCCCCCACCCCCCCCCCCCCCCACCCCCCCCCCCCCCCACCCCCCCCCCCCCCCACCCCCCCCCCCCCCCACCCCCCCCCCCCCCCACCCCCCCCCCCCCCCACCCCCCCCCCCCCCCACCCCCCCCCCCCCCCACCCCCCCCCCCCCCCACCCCCCCCCCCCCCCACCCCCCCCCCCCCCCACCCCCCCCCCCCCCCACCCCCCCCCCCCCCCACCCCCCCCCCCCCCCACCCCCCCCCCCCCCCACCCCCCCCCCCCCCCACCCCCCCCCCCCCCCACCCCCCCCCCCCCCCACCCCCCCCCCCCCCCACCCCCCCCCCCCCCCACCCCCCCCCCCCCCCACCCCCCCCCCCCCCCACCCCCCCCCCCCCCCACCCCCCCCCCCCCCCACCCCCCCCCCCCCCCACCCCCCCCCCCCCCCACCCCCCCCCCCCCCCACCCCCCCCCCCCCCCACCCCCCCCCCCCCCCACCCCCCCCCCCCCCCACCCCCCCCCCCCCCCACCCCCCCCCCCCCCCACCCCCCCCCCCCCCCACCCCCCCCCCCCCCCACCCCCCCCCCCCCCCACCCCCCCCCCCCCCCACCCCCCCCCCCCCCCACCCCCCCCCCCCCCCACCCCCCCCCCCCCCCACCCCCCCCCCCCCCCACCCCCCCCCCCCCCCACCCCCCCCCCCCCCCACCCCCCCCCCCCCCCACCCCCCCCCCCCCCCACCCCCCCCCCCCCCCACCCCCCCCCCCCCCCACCCCCCCCCCCCCCCACCCCCCCCCCCCCCCACCCCCCCCCCCCCCCACCCCCCCCCCCCCCCACCCCCCCCCCCCCCCACCCCCCCCCCCCCCCACCCCCCCCCCCCCCCACCCCCCCCCCCCCCCACCCCCCCCCCCCCCCACCCCCCCCCCCCCCCACCCCCCCCCCCCCCCACCCCCCCCCCCCCCCACCCCCCCCCCCCCCCACCCCCCCCCCCCCCCACCCCCCCCCCCCCCCACCCCCCCCCCCCCCCACCCCCCCCCCCCCCCACCCCCCCCCCCCCCCACCCCCCCCCCCCCCCACCCCCCCCCCCCCCCACCCCCCCCCCCCCCCACCCCCCCCCCCCCCCACCCCCCCCCCCCCCCACCCCCCCCCCCCCCCACCCCCCCCCCCCCCCACCCCCCCCCCCCCCCACCCCCCCCCCCCCCCACCCCCCCCCCCCCCCACCCCCCCCCCCCCCCACCCCCCCCCCCCCCCACCCCCCCCCCCCCCCACCCCCCCCCCCCCCCACCCCCCCCCCCCCCCACCCCCCCCCCCCCCCACCCCCCCCCCCCCCCACCCCCCCCCCCCCCCACCCCCCCCCCCCCCCACCCCCCCCCCCCCCCACCCCCCCCCCCCCCCACCCCCCCCCCCCCCCACCCCCCCCCCCCCCCACCCCCCCCCCCCCCCACCCCCCCCCCCCCCCACCCCCCCCCCCCCCCACCCCCCCCCCCCCCCACCCCCCCCCCCCCCCACCCCCCCCCCCCCCCACCCCCCCCCCCCCCCACCCCCCCCCCCCCCCACCCCCCCCCCCCCCCACCCCCCCCCCCCCCCACCCCCCCCCCCCCCCACCCCCCCCCCCCCCCACCCCCCCCCCCCCCCACCCCCCCCCCCCCCCACCCCCCCCCCCCCCCACCCCCCCCCCCCCCCACCCCCCCCCCCCCCCACCCCCCCCCCCCCCCACCCCCCCCCCCCCCCACCCCCCCCCCCCCCCACCCCCCCCCCCCCCCACCCCCCCCCCCCCCCACCCCCCCCCCCCCCCACCCCCCCCCCCCCCCACCCCCCCCCCCCCCCACCCCCCCCCCCCCCCACCCCCCCCCCCCCCCACCCCCCCCCCCCCCCACCCCCCCCCCCCCCCACCCCCCCCCCCCCCCACCCCCCCCCCCCCCCACCCCCCCCCCCCCCCACCCCCCCCCCCCCCCACCCCCCCCCCCCCCCACCCCCCCCCCCCCCCACCCCCCCCCCCCCCCACCCCCCCCCCCCCCCACCCCCCCCCCCCCCCACCCCCCCCCCCCCCCACCCCCCCCCCCCCCCACCCCCCCCCCCCCCCACCCCCCCCCCCCCCCACCCCCCCCCCCCCCCACCCCCCCCCCCCCCCACCCCCCCCCCCCCCCACCCCCCCCCCCCCCCACCCCCCCCCCCCCCCACCCCCCCCCCCCCCCACCCCCCCCCCCCCCCACCCCCCCCCCCCCCCACCCCCCCCCCCCCCCACCCCCCCCCCCCCCCACCCCCCCCCCCCCCCACCCCCCCCCCCCCCCACCCCCCCCCCCCCCCACCCCCCCCCCCCCCCACCCCCCCCCCCCCCCACCCCCCCCCCCCCCCACCCCCCCCCCCCCCCACCCCCCCCCCCCCCCACCCCCCCCCCCCCCCACCCCCCCCCCCCCCCACCCCCCCCCCCCCCCACCCCCCCCCCCCCCCACCCCCCCCCCCCCCCACCCCCCCCCCCCCCCACCCCCCCCCCCCCCCACCCCCCCCCCCCCCCACCCCCCCCCCCCCCCACCCCCCCCCCCCCCCACCCCCCCCCCCCCCCACCCCCCCCCCCCCCCACCCCCCCCCCCCCCCACCCCCCCCCCCCCCCACCCCCCCCCCCCCCCACCCCCCCCCCCCCCCACCCCCCCCCCCCCCCACCCCCCCCCCCCCCCACCCCCCCCCCCCCCCACCCCCCCCCCCCCCCACCCCCCCCCCCCCCCACCCCCCCCCCCCCCCACCCCCCCCCCCCCCCACCCCCCCCCCCCCCCACCCCCCCCCCCCCCCACCCCCCCCCCCCCCCACCCCCCCCCCCCCCCACCCCCCCCCCCCCCCACCCCCCCCCCCCCCCACCCCCCCCCCCCCCCACCCCCCCCCCCCCCCACCCCCCCCCCCCCCCACCCCCCCCCCCCCCCACCCCCCCCCCCCCCCACCCCCCCCCCCCCCCACCCCCCCCCCCCCCCACCCCCCCCCCCCCCCACCCCCCCCCCCCCCCACCCCCCCCCCCCCCCACCCCCCCCCCCCCCCACCCCCCCCCCCCCCCACCCCCCCCCCCCCCCACCCCCCCCCCCCCCCACCCCCCCCCCCCCCCACCCCCCCCCCCCCCCACCCCCCCCCCCCCCCACCCCCCCCCCCCCCCACCCCCCCCCCCCCCCACCCCCCCCCCCCCCCACCCCCCCCCCCCCCCACCCCCCCCCCCCCCCACCCCCCCCCCCCCCCACCCCCCCCCCCCCCCACCCCCCCCCCCCCCCACCCCCCCCCCCCCCCACCCCCCCCCCCCCCCACCCCCCCCCCCCCCCACCCCCCCCCCCCCCCACCCCCCCCCCCCCCCACCCCCCCCCCCCCCCACCCCCCCCCCCCCCCACCCCCCCCCCCCCCCACCCCCCCCCCCCCCCACCCCCCCCCCCCCCCACCCCCCCCCCCCCCCACCCCCCCCCCCCCCCACCCCCCCCCCCCCCCACCCCCCCCCCCCCCCACCCCCCCCCCCCCCCACCCCCCCCCCCCCCCACCCCCCCCCCCCCCCACCCCCCCCCCCCCCCACCCCCCCCCCCCCCCACCCCCCCCCCCCCCCACCCCCCCCCCCCCCCACCCCCCCCCCCCCCCACCCCCCCCCCCCCCCACCCCCCCCCCCCCCCACCCCCCCCCCCCCCCACCCCCCCCCCCCCCCACCCCCCCCCCCCCCCACCCCCCCCCCCCCCCACCCCCCCCCCCCCCCACCCCCCCCCCCCCCCACCCCCCCCCCCCCCCACCCCCCCCCCCCCCCACCCCCCCCCCCCCCCACCCCCCCCCCCCCCCACCCCCCCCCCCCCCCACCCCCCCCCCCCCCCACCCCCCCCCCCCCCCACCCCCCCCCCCCCCCACCCCCCCCCCCCCCCACCCCCCCCCCCCCCCACCCCCCCCCCCCCCCACCCCCCCCCCCCCCCACCCCCCCCCCCCCCCACCCCCCCCCCCCCCCACCCCCCCCCCCCCCCACCCCCCCCCCCCCCCACCCCCCCCCCCCCCCACCCCCCCCCCCCCCCACCCCCCCCCCCCCCCACCCCCCCCCCCCCCCACCCCCCCCCCCCCCCACCCCCCCCCCCCCCCACCCCCCCCCCCCCCCACCCCCCCCCCCCCCCACCCCCCCCCCCCCCCACCCCCCCCCCCCCCCACCCCCCCCCCCCCCCACCCCCCCCCCCCCCCACCCCCCCCCCCCCCCACCCCCCCCCCCCCCCACCCCCCCCCCCCCCCACCCCCCCCCCCCCCCACCCCCCCCCCCCCCCACCCCCCCCCCCCCCCACCCCCCCCCCCCCCCACCCCCCCCCCCCCCCACCCCCCCCCCCCCCCACCCCCCCCCCCCCCCACCCCCCCCCCCCCCCACCCCCCCCCCCCCCCACCCCCCCCCCCCCCCACCCCCCCCCCCCCCCACCCCCCCCCCCCCCCACCCCCCCCCCCCCCCACCCCCCCCCCCCCCCACCCCCCCCCCCCCCCACCCCCCCCCCCCCCCACCCCCCCCCCCCCCCACCCCCCCCCCCCCCCACCCCCCCCCCCCCCCACCCCCCCCCCCCCCCACCCCCCCCCCCCCCCACCCCCCCCCCCCCCCACCCCCCCCCCCCCCCACCCCCCCCCCCCCCCACCCCCCCCCCCCCCCACCCCCCCCCCCCCCCACCCCCCCCCCCCCCCACCCCCCCCCCCCCCCACCCCCCCCCCCCCCCACCCCCCCCCCCCCCCACCCCCCCCCCCCCCCACCCCCCCCCCCCCCCACCCCCCCCCCCCCCCACCCCCCCCCCCCCCCACCCCCCCCCCCCCCCACCCCCCCCCCCCCCCACCCCCCCCCCCCCCCACCCCCCCCCCCCCCCACCCCCCCCCCCCCCCACCCCCCCCCCCCCCCACCCCCCCCCCCCCCCACCCCCCCCCCCCCCCACCCCCCCCCCCCCCCACCCCCCCCCCCCCCCACCCCCCCCCCCCCCCACCCCCCCCCCCCCCCACCCCCCCCCCCCCCCACCCCCCCCCCCCCCCACCCCCCCCCCCCCCCACCCCCCCCCCCCCCCACCCCCCCCCCCCCCCACCCCCCCCCCCCCCCACCCCCCCCCCCCCCCACCCCCCCCCCCCCCCACCCCCCCCCCCCCCCACCCCCCCCCCCCCCCACCCCCCCCCCCCCCCACCCCCCCCCCCCCCCACCCCCCCCCCCCCCCACCCCCCCCCCCCCCCACCCCCCCCCCCCCCCACCCCCCCCCCCCCCCACCCCCCCCCCCCCCCACCCCCCCCCCCCCCCACCCCCCCCCCCCCCCACCCCCCCCCCCCCCCACCCCCCCCCCCCCCCACCCCCCCCCCCCCCCACCCCCCCCCCCCCCCACCCCCCCCCCCCCCCACCCCCCCCCCCCCCCACCCCCCCCCCCCCCCACCCCCCCCCCCCCCCACCCCCCCCCCCCCCCACCCCCCCCCCCCCCCACCCCCCCCCCCCCCCACCCCCCCCCCCCCCCACCCCCCCCCCCCCCCACCCCCCCCCCCCCCCACCCCCCCCCCCCCCCACCCCCCCCCCCCCCCACCCCCCCCCCCCCCCACCCCCCCCCCCCCCCACCCCCCCCCCCCCCCACCCCCCCCCCCCCCCACCCCCCCCCCCCCCCACCCCCCCCCCCCCCCACCCCCCCCCCCCCCCACCCCCCCCCCCCCCCACCCCCCCCCCCCCCCACCCCCCCCCCCCCCCACCCCCCCCCCCCCCCACCCCCCCCCCCCCCCACCCCCCCCCCCCCCCACCCCCCCCCCCCCCCACCCCCCCCCCCCCCCACCCCCCCCCCCCCCCACCCCCCCCCCCCCCCACCCCCCCCCCCCCCCACCCCCCCCCCCCCCCACCCCCCCCCCCCCCCACCCCCCCCCCCCCCCACCCCCCCCCCCCCCCACCCCCCCCCCCCCCCACCCCCCCCCCCCCCCACCCCCCCCCCCCCCCACCCCCCCCCCCCCCCACCCCCCCCCCCCCCCACCCCCCCCCCCCCCCACCCCCCCCCCCCCCCACCCCCCCCCCCCCCCACCCCCCCCCCCCCCCACCCCCCCCCCCCCCCACCCCCCCCCCCCCCCACCCCCCCCCCCCCCCACCCCCCCCCCCCCCCACCCCCCCCCCCCCCCACCCCCCCCCCCCCCCACCCCCCCCCCCCCCCACCCCCCCCCCCCCCCACCCCCCCCCCCCCCCACCCCCCCCCCCCCCCACCCCCCCCCCCCCCCACCCCCCCCCCCCCCCACCCCCCCCCCCCCCCACCCCCCCCCCCCCCCACCCCCCCCCCCCCCCACCCCCCCCCCCCCCCACCCCCCCCCCCCCCCACCCCCCCCCCCCCCCACCCCCCCCCCCCCCCACCCCCCCCCCCCCCCACCCCCCCCCCCCCCCACCCCCCCCCCCCCCCACCCCCCCCCCCCCCCACCCCCCCCCCCCCCCACCCCCCCCCCCCCCCACCCCCCCCCCCCCCCACCCCCCCCCCCCCCCACCCCCCCCCCCCCCCACCCCCCCCCCCCCCCACCCCCCCCCCCCCCCACCCCCCCCCCCCCCCACCCCCCCCCCCCCCCACCCCCCCCCCCCCCCACCCCCCCCCCCCCCCACCCCCCCCCCCCCCCACCCCCCCCCCCCCCCACCCCCCCCCCCCCCCACCCCCCCCCCCCCCCACCCCCCCCCCCCCCCACCCCCCCCCCCCCCCACCCCCCCCCCCCCCCACCCCCCCCCCCCCCCACCCCCCCCCCCCCCCACCCCCCCCCCCCCCCACCCCCCCCCCCCCCCACCCCCCCCCCCCCCCACCCCCCCCCCCCCCCACCCCCCCCCCCCCCCACCCCCCCCCCCCCCCACCCCCCCCCCCCCCCACCCCCCCCCCCCCCCACCCCCCCCCCCCCCCACCCCCCCCCCCCCCCACCCCCCCCCCCCCCCACCCCCCCCCCCCCCCACCCCCCCCCCCCCCCACCCCCCCCCCCCCCCACCCCCCCCCCCCCCCACCCCCCCCCCCCCCCACCCCCCCCCCCCCCCACCCCCCCCCCCCCCCACCCCCCCCCCCCCCCACCCCCCCCCCCCCCCACCCCCCCCCCCCCCCACCCCCCCCCCCCCCCACCCCCCCCCCCCCCCACCCCCCCCCCCCCCCACCCCCCCCCCCCCCCACCCCCCCCCCCCCCCACCCCCCCCCCCCCCCACCCCCCCCCCCCCCCACCCCCCCCCCCCCCCACCCCCCCCCCCCCCCACCCCCCCCCCCCCCCACCCCCCCCCCCCCCCACCCCCCCCCCCCCCCACCCCCCCCCCCCCCCACCCCCCCCCCCCCCCACCCCCCCCCCCCCCCACCCCCCCCCCCCCCCACCCCCCCCCCCCCCCACCCCCCCCCCCCCCCACCCCCCCCCCCCCCCACCCCCCCCCCCCCCCACCCCCCCCCCCCCCCACCCCCCCCCCCCCCCACCCCCCCCCCCCCCCACCCCCCCCCCCCCCCACCCCCCCCCCCCCCCACCCCCCCCCCCCCCCACCCCCCCCCCCCCCCACCCCCCCCCCCCCCCACCCCCCCCCCCCCCCACCCCCCCCCCCCCCCACCCCCCCCCCCCCCCACCCCCCCCCCCCCCCACCCCCCCCCCCCCCCACCCCCCCCCCCCCCCACCCCCCCCCCCCCCCACCCCCCCCCCCCCCCACCCCCCCCCCCCCCCACCCCCCCCCCCCCCCACCCCCCCCCCCCCCCACCCCCCCCCCCCCCCACCCCCCCCCCCCCCCACCCCCCCCCCCCCCCACCCCCCCCCCCCCCCACCCCCCCCCCCCCCCACCCCCCCCCCCCCCCACCCCCCCCCCCCCCCACCCCCCCCCCCCCCCACCCCCCCCCCCCCCCACCCCCCCCCCCCCCCACCCCCCCCCCCCCCCACCCCCCCCCCCCCCCACCCCCCCCCCCCCCCACCCCCCCCCCCCCCCACCCCCCCCCCCCCCCACCCCCCCCCCCCCCCACCCCCCCCCCCCCCCACCCCCCCCCCCCCCCACCCCCCCCCCCCCCCACCCCCCCCCCCCCCCACCCCCCCCCCCCCCCACCCCCCCCCCCCCCCACCCCCCCCCCCCCCCACCCCCCCCCCCCCCCACCCCCCCCCCCCCCCACCCCCCCCCCCCCCCACCCCCCCCCCCCCCCACCCCCCCCCCCCCCCACCCCCCCCCCCCCCCACCCCCCCCCCCCCCCACCCCCCCCCCCCCCCACCCCCCCCCCCCCCCACCCCCCCCCCCCCCCACCCCCCCCCCCCCCCACCCCCCCCCCCCCCCACCCCCCCCCCCCCCCACCCCCCCCCCCCCCCACCCCCCCCCCCCCCCACCCCCCCCCCCCCCCACCCCCCCCCCCCCCCACCCCCCCCCCCCCCCACCCCCCCCCCCCCCCACCCCCCCCCCCCCCCACCCCCCCCCCCCCCCACCCCCCCCCCCCCCCACCCCCCCCCCCCCCCACCCCCCCCCCCCCCCACCCCCCCCCCCCCCCACCCCCCCCCCCCCCCACCCCCCCCCCCCCCCACCCCCCCCCCCCCCCACCCCCCCCCCCCCCCACCCCCCCCCCCCCCCACCCCCCCCCCCCCCCACCCCCCCCCCCCCCCACCCCCCCCCCCCCCCACCCCCCCCCCCCCCCACCCCCCCCCCCCCCCACCCCCCCCCCCCCCCACCCCCCCCCCCCCCCACCCCCCCCCCCCCCCACCCCCCCCCCCCCCCACCCCCCCCCCCCCCCACCCCCCCCCCCCCCCACCCCCCCCCCCCCCCACCCCCCCCCCCCCCCACCCCCCCCCCCCCCCACCCCCCCCCCCCCCCACCCCCCCCCCCCCCCACCCCCCCCCCCCCCCACCCCCCCCCCCCCCCACCCCCCCCCCCCCCCACCCCCCCCCCCCCCCACCCCCCCCCCCCCCCACCCCCCCCCCCCCCCACCCCCCCCCCCCCCCACCCCCCCCCCCCCCCACCCCCCCCCCCCCCCACCCCCCCCCCCCCCCACCCCCCCCCCCCCCCACCCCCCCCCCCCCCCACCCCCCCCCCCCCCCACCCCCCCCCCCCCCCACCCCCCCCCCCCCCCACCCCCCCCCCCCCCCACCCCCCCCCCCCCCCACCCCCCCCCCCCCCCACCCCCCCCCCCCCCCACCCCCCCCCCCCCCCACCCCCCCCCCCCCCCACCCCCCCCCCCCCCCACCCCCCCCCCCCCCCACCCCCCCCCCCCCCCACCCCCCCCCCCCCCCACCCCCCCCCCCCCCCACCCCCCCCCCCCCCCACCCCCCCCCCCCCCCACCCCCCCCCCCCCCCACCCCCCCCCCCCCCCACCCCCCCCCCCCCCCACCCCCCCCCCCCCCCACCCCCCCCCCCCCCCACCCCCCCCCCCCCCCACCCCCCCCCCCCCCCACCCCCCCCCCCCCCCACCCCCCCCCCCCCCCACCCCCCCCCCCCCCCACCCCCCCCCCCCCCCACCCCCCCCCCCCCCCACCCCCCCCCCCCCCCACCCCCCCCCCCCCCCACCCCCCCCCCCCCCCACCCCCCCCCCCCCCCACCCCCCCCCCCCCCCACCCCCCCCCCCCCCCACCCCCCCCCCCCCCCACCCCCCCCCCCCCCCACCCCCCCCCCCCCCCACCCCCCCCCCCCCCCACCCCCCCCCCCCCCCACCCCCCCCCCCCCCCACCCCCCCCCCCCCCCACCCCCCCCCCCCCCCACCCCCCCCCCCCCCCACCCCCCCCCCCCCCCACCCCCCCCCCCCCCCACCCCCCCCCCCCCCCACCCCCCCCCCCCCCCACCCCCCCCCCCCCCCACCCCCCCCCCCCCCCACCCCCCCCCCCCCCCACCCCCCCCCCCCCCCACCCCCCCCCCCCCCCACCCCCCCCCCCCCCCACCCCCCCCCCCCCCCACCCCCCCCCCCCCCCACCCCCCCCCCCCCCCACCCCCCCCCCCCCCCACCCCCCCCCCCCCCCACCCCCCCCCCCCCCCACCCCCCCCCCCCCCCACCCCCCCCCCCCCCCACCCCCCCCCCCCCCCACCCCCCCCCCCCCCCACCCCCCCCCCCCCCCACCCCCCCCCCCCCCCACCCCCCCCCCCCCCCACCCCCCCCCCCCCCCACCCCCCCCCCCCCCCACCCCCCCCCCCCCCCACCCCCCCCCCCCCCCACCCCCCCCCCCCCCCACCCCCCCCCCCCCCCACCCCCCCCCCCCCCCACCCCCCCCCCCCCCCACCCCCCCCCCCCCCCACCCCCCCCCCCCCCCACCCCCCCCCCCCCCCACCCCCCCCCCCCCCCACCCCCCCCCCCCCCCACCCCCCCCCCCCCCCACCCCCCCCCCCCCCCACCCCCCCCCCCCCCCACCCCCCCCCCCCCCCACCCCCCCCCCCCCCCACCCCCCCCCCCCCCCACCCCCCCCCCCCCCCACCCCCCCCCCCCCCCACCCCCCCCCCCCCCCACCCCCCCCCCCCCCCACCCCCCCCCCCCCCCACCCCCCCCCCCCCCCACCCCCCCCCCCCCCCACCCCCCCCCCCCCCCACCCCCCCCCCCCCCCACCCCCCCCCCCCCCCACCCCCCCCCCCCCCCACCCCCCCCCCCCCCCACCCCCCCCCCCCCCCACCCCCCCCCCCCCCCACCCCCCCCCCCCCCCACCCCCCCCCCCCCCCACCCCCCCCCCCCCCCACCCCCCCCCCCCCCCACCCCCCCCCCCCCCCACCCCCCCCCCCCCCCACCCCCCCCCCCCCCCACCCCCCCCCCCCCCCACCCCCCCCCCCCCCCACCCCCCCCCCCCCCCACCCCCCCCCCCCCCCACCCCCCCCCCCCCCCACCCCCCCCCCCCCCCACCCCCCCCCCCCCCCACCCCCCCCCCCCCCCACCCCCCCCCCCCCCCACCCCCCCCCCCCCCCACCCCCCCCCCCCCCCACCCCCCCCCCCCCCCACCCCCCCCCCCCCCCACCCCCCCCCCCCCCCACCCCCCCCCCCCCCCACCCCCCCCCCCCCCCACCCCCCCCCCCCCCCACCCCCCCCCCCCCCCACCCCCCCCCCCCCCCACCCCCCCCCCCCCCCACCCCCCCCCCCCCCCACCCCCCCCCCCCCCCACCCCCCCCCCCCCCCACCCCCCCCCCCCCCCACCCCCCCCCCCCCCCACCCCCCCCCCCCCCCACCCCCCCCCCCCCCCACCCCCCCCCCCCCCCACCCCCCCCCCCCCCCACCCCCCCCCCCCCCCACCCCCCCCCCCCCCCACCCCCCCCCCCCCCCACCCCCCCCCCCCCCCACCCCCCCCCCCCCCCACCCCCCCCCCCCCCCACCCCCCCCCCCCCCCACCCCCCCCCCCCCCCACCCCCCCCCCCCCCCACCCCCCCCCCCCCCCACCCCCCCCCCCCCCCACCCCCCCCCCCCCCCACCCCCCCCCCCCCCCACCCCCCCCCCCCCCCACCCCCCCCCCCCCCCACCCCCCCCCCCCCCCACCCCCCCCCCCCCCCACCCCCCCCCCCCCCCACCCCCCCCCCCCCCCACCCCCCCCCCCCCCCACCCCCCCCCCCCCCCACCCCCCCCCCCCCCCACCCCCCCCCCCCCCCACCCCCCCCCCCCCCCACCCCCCCCCCCCCCCACCCCCCCCCCCCCCCACCCCCCCCCCCCCCCACCCCCCCCCCCCCCCACCCCCCCCCCCCCCCACCCCCCCCCCCCCCCACCCCCCCCCCCCCCCACCCCCCCCCCCCCCCACCCCCCCCCCCCCCCACCCCCCCCCCCCCCCACCCCCCCCCCCCCCCACCCCCCCCCCCCCCCACCCCCCCCCCCCCCCACCCCCCCCCCCCCCCACCCCCCCCCCCCCCCACCCCCCCCCCCCCCCACCCCCCCCCCCCCCCACCCCCCCCCCCCCCCACCCCCCCCCCCCCCCACCCCCCCCCCCCCCCACCCCCCCCCCCCCCCACCCCCCCCCCCCCCCACCCCCCCCCCCCCCCACCCCCCCCCCCCCCCACCCCCCCCCCCCCCCACCCCCCCCCCCCCCCACCCCCCCCCCCCCCCACCCCCCCCCCCCCCCACCCCCCCCCCCCCCCACCCCCCCCCCCCCCCACCCCCCCCCCCCCCCACCCCCCCCCCCCCCCACCCCCCCCCCCCCCCACCCCCCCCCCCCCCCACCCCCCCCCCCCCCCACCCCCCCCCCCCCCCACCCCCCCCCCCCCCCACCCCCCCCCCCCCCCACCCCCCCCCCCCCCCACCCCCCCCCCCCCCCACCCCCCCCCCCCCCCACCCCCCCCCCCCCCCACCCCCCCCCCCCCCCACCCCCCCCCCCCCCCACCCCCCCCCCCCCCCACCCCCCCCCCCCCCCACCCCCCCCCCCCCCCACCCCCCCCCCCCCCCACCCCCCCCCCCCCCCACCCCCCCCCCCCCCCACCCCCCCCCCCCCCCACCCCCCCCCCCCCCCACCCCCCCCCCCCCCCACCCCCCCCCCCCCCCACCCCCCCCCCCCCCCACCCCCCCCCCCCCCCACCCCCCCCCCCCCCCACCCCCCCCCCCCCCCACCCCCCCCCCCCCCCACCCCCCCCCCCCCCCACCCCCCCCCCCCCCCACCCCCCCCCCCCCCCACCCCCCCCCCCCCCCACCCCCCCCCCCCCCCACCCCCCCCCCCCCCCACCCCCCCCCCCCCCCACCCCCCCCCCCCCCCACCCCCCCCCCCCCCCACCCCCCCCCCCCCCCACCCCCCCCCCCCCCCACCCCCCCCCCCCCCCACCCCCCCCCCCCCCCACCCCCCCCCCCCCCCACCCCCCCCCCCCCCCACCCCCCCCCCCCCCCACCCCCCCCCCCCCCCACCCCCCCCCCCCCCCACCCCCCCCCCCCCCCACCCCCCCCCCCCCCCACCCCCCCCCCCCCCCACCCCCCCCCCCCCCCACCCCCCCCCCCCCCCACCCCCCCCCCCCCCCACCCCCCCCCCCCCCCACCCCCCCCCCCCCCCACCCCCCCCCCCCCCCACCCCCCCCCCCCCCCACCCCCCCCCCCCCCCACCCCCCCCCCCCCCCACCCCCCCCCCCCCCCACCCCCCCCCCCCCCCACCCCCCCCCCCCCCCACCCCCCCCCCCCCCCACCCCCCCCCCCCCCCACCCCCCCCCCCCCCCACCCCCCCCCCCCCCCACCCCCCCCCCCCCCCACCCCCCCCCCCCCCCACCCCCCCCCCCCCCCACCCCCCCCCCCCCCCACCCCCCCCCCCCCCCACCCCCCCCCCCCCCCACCCCCCCCCCCCCCCACCCCCCCCCCCCCCCACCCCCCCCCCCCCCCACCCCCCCCCCCCCCCACCCCCCCCCCCCCCCACCCCCCCCCCCCCCCACCCCCCCCCCCCCCCACCCCCCCCCCCCCCCACCCCCCCCCCCCCCCACCCCCCCCCCCCCCCACCCCCCCCCCCCCCCACCCCCCCCCCCCCCCACCCCCCCCCCCCCCCACCCCCCCCCCCCCCCACCCCCCCCCCCCCCCACCCCCCCCCCCCCCCACCCCCCCCCCCCCCCACCCCCCCCCCCCCCCACCCCCCCCCCCCCCCACCCCCCCCCCCCCCCACCCCCCCCCCCCCCCACCCCCCCCCCCCCCCACCCCCCCCCCCCCCCACCCCCCCCCCCCCCCACCCCCCCCCCCCCCCACCCCCCCCCCCCCCCACCCCCCCCCCCCCCCACCCCCCCCCCCCCCCACCCCCCCCCCCCCCCACCCCCCCCCCCCCCCACCCCCCCCCCCCCCCACCCCCCCCCCCCCCCACCCCCCCCCCCCCCCACCCCCCCCCCCCCCCACCCCCCCCCCCCCCCACCCCCCCCCCCCCCCACCCCCCCCCCCCCCCACCCCCCCCCCCCCCCACCCCCCCCCCCCCCCACCCCCCCCCCCCCCCACCCCCCCCCCCCCCCACCCCCCCCCCCCCCCACCCCCCCCCCCCCCCACCCCCCCCCCCCCCCACCCCCCCCCCCCCCCACCCCCCCCCCCCCCCACCCCCCCCCCCCCCCACCCCCCCCCCCCCCCACCCCCCCCCCCCCCCACCCCCCCCCCCCCCCACCCCCCCCCCCCCCCACCCCCCCCCCCCCCCACCCCCCCCCCCCCCCACCCCCCCCCCCCCCCACCCCCCCCCCCCCCCACCCCCCCCCCCCCCCACCCCCCCCCCCCCCCACCCCCCCCCCCCCCCACCCCCCCCCCCCCCCACCCCCCCCCCCCCCCACCCCCCCCCCCCCCCACCCCCCCCCCCCCCCACCCCCCCCCCCCCCCACCCCCCCCCCCCCCCACCCCCCCCCCCCCCCACCCCCCCCCCCCCCCACCCCCCCCCCCCCCCACCCCCCCCCCCCCCCACCCCCCCCCCCCCCCACCCCCCCCCCCCCCCACCCCCCCCCCCCCCCACCCCCCCCCCCCCCCACCCCCCCCCCCCCCCACCCCCCCCCCCCCCCACCCCCCCCCCCCCCCACCCCCCCCCCCCCCCACCCCCCCCCCCCCCCACCCCCCCCCCCCCCCACCCCCCCCCCCCCCCACCCCCCCCCCCCCCCACCCCCCCCCCCCCCCACCCCCCCCCCCCCCCACCCCCCCCCCCCCCCACCCCCCCCCCCCCCCACCCCCCCCCCCCCCCACCCCCCCCCCCCCCCACCCCCCCCCCCCCCCACCCCCCCCCCCCCCCACCCCCCCCCCCCCCCACCCCCCCCCCCCCCCACCCCCCCCCCCCCCCACCCCCCCCCCCCCCCACCCCCCCCCCCCCCCACCCCCCCCCCCCCCCACCCCCCCCCCCCCCCACCCCCCCCCCCCCCCACCCCCCCCCCCCCCCACCCCCCCCCCCCCCCACCCCCCCCCCCCCCCACCCCCCCCCCCCCCCACCCCCCCCCCCCCCCACCCCCCCCCCCCCCCACCCCCCCCCCCCCCCACCCCCCCCCCCCCCCACCCCCCCCCCCCCCCACCCCCCCCCCCCCCCACCCCCCCCCCCCCCCACCCCCCCCCCCCCCCACCCCCCCCCCCCCCCACCCCCCCCCCCCCCCACCCCCCCCCCCCCCCACCCCCCCCCCCCCCCACCCCCCCCCCCCCCCACCCCCCCCCCCCCCCACCCCCCCCCCCCCCCACCCCCCCCCCCCCCCACCCCCCCCCCCCCCCACCCCCCCCCCCCCCCACCCCCCCCCCCCCCCACCCCCCCCCCCCCCCACCCCCCCCCCCCCCCACCCCCCCCCCCCCCCACCCCCCCCCCCCCCCACCCCCCCCCCCCCCCACCCCCCCCCCCCCCCACCCCCCCCCCCCCCCACCCCCCCCCCCCCCCACCCCCCCCCCCCCCCACCCCCCCCCCCCCCCACCCCCCCCCCCCCCCACCCCCCCCCCCCCCCACCCCCCCCCCCCCCCACCCCCCCCCCCCCCCACCCCCCCCCCCCCCCACCCCCCCCCCCCCCCACCCCCCCCCCCCCCCACCCCCCCCCCCCCCCACCCCCCCCCCCCCCCACCCCCCCCCCCCCCCACCCCCCCCCCCCCCCACCCCCCCCCCCCCCCACCCCCCCCCCCCCCCACCCCCCCCCCCCCCCACCCCCCCCCCCCCCCACCCCCCCCCCCCCCCACCCCCCCCCCCCCCCACCCCCCCCCCCCCCCACCCCCCCCCCCCCCCACCCCCCCCCCCCCCCACCCCCCCCCCCCCCCACCCCCCCCCCCCCCCACCCCCCCCCCCCCCCACCCCCCCCCCCCCCCACCCCCCCCCCCCCCCACCCCCCCCCCCCCCCACCCCCCCCCCCCCCCACCCCCCCCCCCCCCCACCCCCCCCCCCCCCCACCCCCCCCCCCCCCCACCCCCCCCCCCCCCCACCCCCCCCCCCCCCCACCCCCCCCCCCCCCCACCCCCCCCCCCCCCCACCCCCCCCCCCCCCCACCCCCCCCCCCCCCCACCCCCCCCCCCCCCCACCCCCCCCCCCCCCCACCCCCCCCCCCCCCCACCCCCCCCCCCCCCCACCCCCCCCCCCCCCCACCCCCCCCCCCCCCCACCCCCCCCCCCCCCCACCCCCCCCCCCCCCCACCCCCCCCCCCCCCCACCCCCCCCCCCCCCCACCCCCCCCCCCCCCCACCCCCCCCCCCCCCCACCCCCCCCCCCCCCCACCCCCCCCCCCCCCCACCCCCCCCCCCCCCCACCCCCCCCCCCCCCCACCCCCCCCCCCCCCCACCCCCCCCCCCCCCCACCCCCCCCCCCCCCCACCCCCCCCCCCCCCCACCCCCCCCCCCCCCCACCCCCCCCCCCCCCCACCCCCCCCCCCCCCCACCCCCCCCCCCCCCCACCCCCCCCCCCCCCCACCCCCCCCCCCCCCCACCCCCCCCCCCCCCCACCCCCCCCCCCCCCCACCCCCCCCCCCCCCCACCCCCCCCCCCCCCCACCCCCCCCCCCCCCCACCCCCCCCCCCCCCCACCCCCCCCCCCCCCCACCCCCCCCCCCCCCCACCCCCCCCCCCCCCCACCCCCCCCCCCCCCCACCCCCCCCCCCCCCCACCCCCCCCCCCCCCCACCCCCCCCCCCCCCCACCCCCCCCCCCCCCCACCCCCCCCCCCCCCCACCCCCCCCCCCCCCCACCCCCCCCCCCCCCCACCCCCCCCCCCCCCCACCCCCCCCCCCCCCCACCCCCCCCCCCCCCCACCCCCCCCCCCCCCCACCCCCCCCCCCCCCCACCCCCCCCCCCCCCCACCCCCCCCCCCCCCCACCCCCCCCCCCCCCCACCCCCCCCCCCCCCCACCCCCCCCCCCCCCCACCCCCCCCCCCCCCCACCCCCCCCCCCCCCCACCCCCCCCCCCCCCCACCCCCCCCCCCCCCCACCCCCCCCCCCCCCCACCCCCCCCCCCCCCCACCCCCCCCCCCCCCCACCCCCCCCCCCCCCCACCCCCCCCCCCCCCCACCCCCCCCCCCCCCCACCCCCCCCCCCCCCCACCCCCCCCCCCCCCCACCCCCCCCCCCCCCCACCCCCCCCCCCCCCCACCCCCCCCCCCCCCCACCCCCCCCCCCCCCCACCCCCCCCCCCCCCCACCCCCCCCCCCCCCCACCCCCCCCCCCCCCCACCCCCCCCCCCCCCCACCCCCCCCCCCCCCCACCCCCCCCCCCCCCCACCCCCCCCCCCCCCCACCCCCCCCCCCCCCCACCCCCCCCCCCCCCCACCCCCCCCCCCCCCCACCCCCCCCCCCCCCCACCCCCCCCCCCCCCCACCCCCCCCCCCCCCCACCCCCCCCCCCCCCCACCCCCCCCCCCCCCCACCCCCCCCCCCCCCCACCCCCCCCCCCCCCCACCCCCCCCCCCCCCCACCCCCCCCCCCCCCCACCCCCCCCCCCCCCCACCCCCCCCCCCCCCCACCCCCCCCCCCCCCCACCCCCCCCCCCCCCCACCCCCCCCCCCCCCCACCCCCCCCCCCCCCCACCCCCCCCCCCCCCCACCCCCCCCCCCCCCCACCCCCCCCCCCCCCCACCCCCCCCCCCCCCCACCCCCCCCCCCCCCCACCCCCCCCCCCCCCCACCCCCCCCCCCCCCCACCCCCCCCCCCCCCCACCCCCCCCCCCCCCCACCCCCCCCCCCCCCCACCCCCCCCCCCCCCCACCCCCCCCCCCCCCCACCCCCCCCCCCCCCCACCCCCCCCCCCCCCCACCCCCCCCCCCCCCCACCCCCCCCCCCCCCCACCCCCCCCCCCCCCCACCCCCCCCCCCCCCCACCCCCCCCCCCCCCCACCCCCCCCCCCCCCCACCCCCCCCCCCCCCCACCCCCCCCCCCCCCCACCCCCCCCCCCCCCCACCCCCCCCCCCCCCCACCCCCCCCCCCCCCCACCCCCCCCCCCCCCCACCCCCCCCCCCCCCCACCCCCCCCCCCCCCCACCCCCCCCCCCCCCCACCCCCCCCCCCCCCCACCCCCCCCCCCCCCCACCCCCCCCCCCCCCCACCCCCCCCCCCCCCCACCCCCCCCCCCCCCCACCCCCCCCCCCCCCCACCCCCCCCCCCCCCCACCCCCCCCCCCCCCCACCCCCCCCCCCCCCCACCCCCCCCCCCCCCCACCCCCCCCCCCCCCCACCCCCCCCCCCCCCCACCCCCCCCCCCCCCCACCCCCCCCCCCCCCCACCCCCCCCCCCCCCCACCCCCCCCCCCCCCCACCCCCCCCCCCCCCCACCCCCCCCCCCCCCCACCCCCCCCCCCCCCCACCCCCCCCCCCCCCCACCCCCCCCCCCCCCCACCCCCCCCCCCCCCCACCCCCCCCCCCCCCCACCCCCCCCCCCCCCCACCCCCCCCCCCCCCCACCCCCCCCCCCCCCCACCCCCCCCCCCCCCCACCCCCCCCCCCCCCCACCCCCCCCCCCCCCCACCCCCCCCCCCCCCCACCCCCCCCCCCCCCCACCCCCCCCCCCCCCCACCCCCCCCCCCCCCCACCCCCCCCCCCCCCCACCCCCCCCCCCCCCCACCCCCCCCCCCCCCCACCCCCCCCCCCCCCCACCCCCCCCCCCCCCCACCCCCCCCCCCCCCCACCCCCCCCCCCCCCCACCCCCCCCCCCCCCCACCCCCCCCCCCCCCCACCCCCCCCCCCCCCCACCCCCCCCCCCCCCCACCCCCCCCCCCCCCCACCCCCCCCCCCCCCCACCCCCCCCCCCCCCCACCCCCCCCCCCCCCCACCCCCCCCCCCCCCCACCCCCCCCCCCCCCCACCCCCCCCCCCCCCCACCCCCCCCCCCCCCCACCCCCCCCCCCCCCCACCCCCCCCCCCCCCCACCCCCCCCCCCCCCCACCCCCCCCCCCCCCCACCCCCCCCCCCCCCCACCCCCCCCCCCCCCCACCCCCCCCCCCCCCCACCCCCCCCCCCCCCCACCCCCCCCCCCCCCCACCCCCCCCCCCCCCCACCCCCCCCCCCCCCCACCCCCCCCCCCCCCCACCCCCCCCCCCCCCCACCCCCCCCCCCCCCCACCCCCCCCCCCCCCCACCCCCCCCCCCCCCCACCCCCCCCCCCCCCCACCCCCCCCCCCCCCCACCCCCCCCCCCCCCCACCCCCCCCCCCCCCCACCCCCCCCCCCCCCCACCCCCCCCCCCCCCCACCCCCCCCCCCCCCCACCCCCCCCCCCCCCCACCCCCCCCCCCCCCCACCCCCCCCCCCCCCCACCCCCCCCCCCCCCCACCCCCCCCCCCCCCCACCCCCCCCCCCCCCCACCCCCCCCCCCCCCCACCCCCCCCCCCCCCCACCCCCCCCCCCCCCCACCCCCCCCCCCCCCCACCCCCCCCCCCCCCCACCCCCCCCCCCCCCCACCCCCCCCCCCCCCCACCCCCCCCCCCCCCCACCCCCCCCCCCCCCCACCCCCCCCCCCCCCCACCCCCCCCCCCCCCCACCCCCCCCCCCCCCCACCCCCCCCCCCCCCCACCCCCCCCCCCCCCCACCCCCCCCCCCCCCCACCCCCCCCCCCCCCCACCCCCCCCCCCCCCCACCCCCCCCCCCCCCCACCCCCCCCCCCCCCCACCCCCCCCCCCCCCCACCCCCCCCCCCCCCCACCCCCCCCCCCCCCCACCCCCCCCCCCCCCCACCCCCCCCCCCCCCCACCCCCCCCCCCCCCCACCCCCCCCCCCCCCCACCCCCCCCCCCCCCCACCCCCCCCCCCCCCCACCCCCCCCCCCCCCCACCCCCCCCCCCCCCCACCCCCCCCCCCCCCCACCCCCCCCCCCCCCCACCCCCCCCCCCCCCCACCCCCCCCCCCCCCCACCCCCCCCCCCCCCCACCCCCCCCCCCCCCCACCCCCCCCCCCCCCCACCCCCCCCCCCCCCCACCCCCCCCCCCCCCCACCCCCCCCCCCCCCCACCCCCCCCCCCCCCCACCCCCCCCCCCCCCCACCCCCCCCCCCCCCCACCCCCCCCCCCCCCCACCCCCCCCCCCCCCCACCCCCCCCCCCCCCCACCCCCCCCCCCCCCCACCCCCCCCCCCCCCCACCCCCCCCCCCCCCCACCCCCCCCCCCCCCCACCCCCCCCCCCCCCCACCCCCCCCCCCCCCCACCCCCCCCCCCCCCCACCCCCCCCCCCCCCCACCCCCCCCCCCCCCCACCCCCCCCCCCCCCCACCCCCCCCCCCCCCCACCCCCCCCCCCCCCCACCCCCCCCCCCCCCCACCCCCCCCCCCCCCCACCCCCCCCCCCCCCCACCCCCCCCCCCCCCCACCCCCCCCCCCCCCCACCCCCCCCCCCCCCCACCCCCCCCCCCCCCCACCCCCCCCCCCCCCCACCCCCCCCCCCCCCCACCCCCCCCCCCCCCCACCCCCCCCCCCCCCCACCCCCCCCCCCCCCCACCCCCCCCCCCCCCCACCCCCCCCCCCCCCCACCCCCCCCCCCCCCCACCCCCCCCCCCCCCCACCCCCCCCCCCCCCCACCCCCCCCCCCCCCCACCCCCCCCCCCCCCCACCCCCCCCCCCCCCCACCCCCCCCCCCCCCCACCCCCCCCCCCCCCCACCCCCCCCCCCCCCCACCCCCCCCCCCCCCCACCCCCCCCCCCCCCCACCCCCCCCCCCCCCCACCCCCCCCCCCCCCCACCCCCCCCCCCCCCCACCCCCCCCCCCCCCCACCCCCCCCCCCCCCCACCCCCCCCCCCCCCCACCCCCCCCCCCCCCCACCCCCCCCCCCCCCCACCCCCCCCCCCCCCCACCCCCCCCCCCCCCCACCCCCCCCCCCCCCCACCCCCCCCCCCCCCCACCCCCCCCCCCCCCCACCCCCCCCCCCCCCCACCCCCCCCCCCCCCCACCCCCCCCCCCCCCCACCCCCCCCCCCCCCCACCCCCCCCCCCCCCCACCCCCCCCCCCCCCCACCCCCCCCCCCCCCCCGGACTGATGGAGGCAAGGTATTCCACCAGGCTGGGGCCAGAGCCGTAAAGGCCCTGGCCCGGGTTGAGGCCAGCCGCATCGTCGCGGGGCTAGGGGTCACCAGCAATTCTGCCACTGCCGAGCGCAGTGGCCTATGAGGGACATAAGGGGTGATGCGGTCCCGTAGATATGAGGGCCCCATGCCGCGTAAGGCCTTGAAGGTTGTTACCAGCACCTTGAAGACGATCTGGAACTCCACTGGGAGCCAGTGCAGACGGCGCAGCACAGGGGTGATATGATCTGAGTAGTCACCACCTGTCAGAAGCCGCGCCGCTGCATTCTGGACCAGCTTCAACTTCCGGATCAATCGCAAGGGAAGGCCCGCGTAAAGCGAGTTACAGTAATCTAACCGCGAGGTGACTGTCGCATGGATCACAGTGGCCAGGTCGGTCTGGGAGAGATAGGGGGCCAACCGCCGTGCCTGGCGAAGATGAAAGAACGCAACCTGGGTGACATGGGCCACCTGGCTCTCCATTGACAAGGCAGAGTCCAGGCGGACCCCCAGGCTACGAGCCAGGGATGCCGGGGCCAGAGCGACCCCCTCCAATATAGGCGGCTGGAATTCCCTTGGTCTCTCCCCCCGGCCCAGCCAGAGGACCTCCGTCTTTGTTGGATTAAGTTTTAACCTACTCTGCTTCAACCAACCAGCGACCGACTCCAAACAATGCTGTAGAGCTGCAGGGGCAGAGGCCGCCCCCCTCTCCATCAACAGAATGAGCTGGGTGTCATCCGTATATTGGTGACAGACCAGCCCAAAGCTCCGCACCAGCTGAGCAAGGGGTCGCATGTAGATGTTAAATAAAAGCGGGGAAAGCAAGGCCCCCTGAGGGACCCCACAACTAAGTGGGGCTCTCTGGGAGGCCTCAGCCCCGCACCATACCTGCTGACCCCGACCCTGGAGAAACGAGGCAATCCATTGAAGGACAATGCCCCGCACTCCAGAGGCTGCCAGGCGGTGGATCAAAAGGTCGTGATCGACCACATCAAACGCTGCTGTGAGATCAAGCAACACAAGCAGCGCCGATCCGCCTTGGTCTAGCTGCATGCGGAGCATATCTGTGATGGCAATGAGGACGGTCTCCGTCCCATGCCCAGCACGGAAGCCGGACTGGAAGGGATCGAGCACCGATGCGTCCTCCAGGAAGCCCTGAAGCTGCTCCAACACCACTCTCTCAATTACCTTCCCCAAGAATGACAAATTTGAAACGGGGCGGTAATTGGCCAGATCGCCAGGATCTAAAGTTGGTCTTTTTAAGAGTGGGCGGACCACTGCCTCCTTCAACCCACCCGGAAACACTCCTTGCTCAAGGGAGCAATTGACTATATTCAACAGGTGGGGTCGTAACTCCTCCCGGCAAGCTTTTATCAGCCAAGAGGGGCACGGATCCAGAGGACAGGTAGTAGGTCTAACAGCAGCTAGGACCCTGTCAACATCGGACTCGCAGAGTAGGGAAAACCGGTCCAGATTTGGACCCAAAGACGGCGAGAGAGCCTCGAGTTCCTTTACTGTATCAACTGTGGCCGGAAGGTCCCGGCGGAGTGTCGCAACTTTATCTACAAAAAAGCTCTGAAATGCCTCACAGCCAATAGTCAATTGAGAATTTATGGATCCCTCCACCAGAGAGGTGAGGGATCGGACAATCCGAAATAATTGTGCCGGGCGAGAGCTAGCAGATGCGAGGGAGGACGAGAAATGGACATTCCTCGCCCTCCGTATCGCCAACTCATAGGCTTTCATAAACGTCCTATAAGTTGTTCGCGCCACTTCGTCGCGAGACTTCCTCCACACTCGCTCTAGCCGTCTGAGTTCCCGTTTCATTCGGCGCAGCTCCTCGGTATACCAAGGAGCCCGTCGTGAACGGGGGCGCAGAGGGCGCCTGGGAGCAATTTCCTCGATGGCATCGGACAGCCTGGAATTCCAGTCTGTCACCTGCTCATCGAGGGTGCCAGGGAGCTCAGGGTCCCGCAAAGCATTCAGGAACCTAGCCGGTTCCATAAGTCTTCGCGGGCGGACATAAATAGGTCCGTCGCCTAGACAGGGTTGGTGCGGCGAGTCCACCCGAACCTTCAGGGCAAAATGGTCGGACCATGGCACTCTGTTAACAGAGGATACGACCATATTCACTCCCGCCCCAAAAACCAGATCCAAGGTGTGACCAGCTTCATGGGTGGCGCCGGTGTTTAGAAGGGAGAGTCCCAGCGTCGCCATGGATGACACCAGGTCCACTGCCGCTGAACACGAGGCGGCGTCCACATGGACGTTGAAATCCCCCAAGACAATGAGTCGAGGGAATCGCAACGCCCACCCGGCCACCGCCTCCAGCAGCCGTGGCAGGCCGTCCCCAGGTGCGCTAGGCGACCGGTACACCAGGAGGACGGCCAACCTCTCCCCAGACAGCCACTCCAATCCGGCACACTCGAATCCGGGAATTTGAGGGGCAGGGACTGCCCTGAAGGCGATGGAATCTCGGATGTACATCGCCAACCTTTGTTCGAGGCTGGTGGACACAAGCGAAACCTGGGGGCATGATCGCATTCAGGGCAACCGTCTCGCCCTCTCGCACCCAGGTCTCGGTGATGCAGGCCAATTGTAGTCCATAACCTCTGGAGTGCCAAAGGTTCTCCACCACTGGACTAGTGGCTGCTTTGCCTAGTGCCTTGCCACCTGTCTCTTGAGAACCTTTAACTGGAGATGCCGGGAGGTTGAACCTGGCCCCTCCTGCATGCAAAACTGATGGAGCCATGGGATACCTCCTCTGTCATTTTTAGGGGTGCAGCGTGTGTTCAGCTTCCTGCCTCAGACTGTACCTGCATGCACAGCAATTGCTTCAGCCCAAAGCGAAGAGGGAAAGGGGGCTGTTTGAAGCTTTGGGAGGAAGGGCGGGACTACCGCTAGGCAAAATCACTGTGGGGGTTTTGTTCAGCAAAACTTCAGATTGGGCCATTGGAGATTCGATTAGTTGGGCAGATTTTGAAAAAACAGCTACCTCAACAGTGCAGTGATCTTCACGACGTGACTGAAAGCAAGCAGCACCAGCCATTTTGTGGCTGGTTCCGCCTCCCGTGGCAGCCATTTTGTGCTGCACCCGCCACTTTGTCTCAGAATTCCAAATGTGCCCACAAGCTCTAAAAAACTGCCTCCCCCCCGGCTAAATAGATGCATGTCCTCATCCTCCATATCTGGGTGGGAGCAGAGTGCAACGCTGTACAGGCATAAGATTGCTAGTGCCTCCATCGTTTTCAGTACAGGGACCTTTTCAGTCTGCGACAAAGGAAGACAATTCCACTCCTCATGTGAGGCCCAAATTACCCAGATGTGGGCTCATTCCGCACATGCAGAATAATGCACTTTCAAACTGCTTTCAGTGCTCTTTAAAGCTGTGCAGGATAGCAAAATCCACTTGCAATCAGTTGTGAAAGTGGTTTGAAAACGCATTATTTTGCATGTGCGGAAGGGGCCGTGTAGCATATTCTCAGAAGATGTGTAGCTTTCTGAAAGCAGGATTTCGTAAGCACTACAGGAAACACCAACAATTTTCTTTCTTAAAAGTATGAACACAGCATTGAAGTATACTGACATCCAGGCAGCAATCAAGTTTGACAATTTCAAAAAAAACAATTTGAACAGAGGTAAATAACTGCTAGAGCTGCATTGGCGGGGGTCCAGCTTTTGGCTGTGAAAATTGCTGCGTGGAGGGAATTACATGTTCACACACCCTTTGCTCTTTTTTCTTTCGCACCTCTTCCATGCCATTTTTCATCTGCTGCTACTTGAAAACCTTCTTAAAAGAAAAAAACTAAGAGTGCTTCTTCACTGCCTGTTGAAATCCAGAGAAGCAAACTCAATCACAGATGGGTCCATGTAATAATGTCACTGAAAGCAAAACGCCTTCAGTGACATTATTACATAGACACATCCTTGATTGAGTTTGCTTCTCTGGATTTCAACAGGAAATGTTACCTACACTTTTAGGCCTCAACCCTCTGTGGCTACCATTTTCTCCCCCGCAGAGAAAACAAATGGGAGGGGGAGGGGGGAATCGCCACAAAAGCAGTTCTTTTTCAGAAGGCCCAAACACGCTTGTTTACTCTTTCCCTTCTCACTCAACCTTATAACAGTGTGCTAAGCAGATGAGGCCGTTCCTTGCTGAGGTTTAAGTGCTTCTGAATCACTCAGGACTCTTCCTCCTAAAGACACCAAGAACGCAGGGAAGAGTTTTACCATCTAAGCCTCACTGCTAGCACCACAGTGCTGTGTGCGAGATGGTTCTAATGCCAGTGTTTGAGATGGATGTGAATCAAACCAGGGGGCATACATTGAAAATGCTGGGGGGAAGAATTAGGACTAATAAAAGGAAACACTTCTTCACGCAACGTGTGATTAGTGTTTGGAATCTGCTGCCACAGGAGGGGGTGATGGCCACTAACCTGGATAGCTTTAAAAAGGGGCTTGGACAGATTTATGGAGGAGAAGTCGATTTATGGCTACCAATCTTGATCCTCTTTGATCTGAGATGGCAAATGCCTTAACAGTCCAGGTGCTCGGAAGCAACAGCCGCAGAAGGCCATTGCTTTCACATCCTGCATGTGAACTCCCCATGGCACCTGGTGGGCCACTGCGAGTAGCAGAGAGCTGGACTAGATGGACTCTGGTCTGATCCAGCTGGCTTGTTCTTATGTTCTTAAAATGGGTAAAATAAAATAAAAATGGGTAAAATAAAATAAAAAGACCGCAAAAAAGGAAGAAGTTACAAGCACTTTCTGAAGACTTCCAGGCAATTTTGACAAGAGCGCCATTCCAAACTAACCAAAAAGCTGGACCCAACGAAGCCATGATGCCCGTAATAACTGAACGTGCACAGGCTGTGTTGCTCCGTCGCTCCATGAGGTGGCAGTCTTGCTACAGTCATTCTAGCTGCTGTAACTCAAAAAGGTGAGCTCACCAAGGTTAACAGCCAGGAAAGATTCTCTGAAACTGATACCAAGTGAAGGTCTGGCAGGATTCATGAGCCACAAGACAGCTAGATCAGGTACGGGGATTTTATCTGCTATGTGCCACTGGAAGAGTTTGCATTGATCACATACTGCTGTATAATCTATCCAGGCAGATTATGTTGTGATGGACTAACAATGTTACCTCTCTGGAACCTTACAGATGGCAAAGACAATGTTATGGAAGAGAACTCTCTTGCTGGTTGCTAGCCATAACATCAACAAAAAAGAATCTTCCCACTCCAAAGCATTATACTTCTGATTCCCAGATGCCGACATCAGAGCAGAGGCAGTGGTTGTCGCTTTGACAACCTGTTCAGGAGCTCGTCAGATGCGTAGCATCAGAATGGCCCAAGTTTGCCAGGGAGCCCTGGATCAAATGGGTCTTGACTGATCCAAGAAGGCAAATCTCATGGCTTTTGTGTTTAGCCCACCAGCTGCCCGATGTAAACACCCACCAGTGGAAATGGGTCAGGAAATAAACATCACCTTTATTGATATACAGGAGCTCTGGAGCTTGGGAATGCGCTATCAGTCTGTCCAGCAGGGGGAGCTGCTAACACTCGTCCTCCCCTAGCAAAGCAAACAAGTTCTGGCCGGCAAACTTTCCCCTTCTGGTGGGAATGGGCAGGCTAGGCCCACTTCTGGGAGCAGTGAAGGGCTCCTCTTCCTCTCCTTCCTCATCAGCATCCCGATCTTTCTCTTCATCCTCCTCTTCTCCTGAGCTGGAGATTTCGTCTTCCTCCTCCTCACCAGAGCTGTGCTTTCCAGCTTGGCGGTGAGCCTCTTGCAGAGCAGAGATCTCGGTGGTCTCTGGGTGGCGGATCCAGGTGGCTGCAGGAAGGGAGACAACCAAGAGAGGTGGCTATCAAAGGCCATTCAGTCTACCTTCAAGACCAAACCACTATGTGGGACTCTAAAGCACTTTTTAAAAAAAAGAATGCTTCTAGTTCTTAAGGATGCAGAAAAATATTCCAGCAATGCTTGGGGAAATCTCTGAATGTCTGAAACTGGAGAGTGAGCAGGGGAGCACAATAACCACTAAGGACTTTTTTGCTCATTCTCCCATTTCAGTCATCCTCTTTCAATGTTTTCTTGGCAGCCTCGAGGACTAGAACCTTGTTTTAACGACAACACAAACAGAAAGGTTCTCAGTGAACTGTAGACTCCATGTCAAACTGTGCGTCTTCACAGCCCCGTCTACAAAAACAGAACTGCCTTTCACCACCTGGAACACAGCATACAAAACCAGCAGCAATACCACCTTTCCCTTGGTTCATACTACACAAAGCCCACCCAAGCTGACATCACTTCCTGCCTTGGTAGCACCTCCCTGCAGTTTCTATTCCAGCACAGAGCCATCTCACTTGGAATGCTGCTCTCCTGCAGAGCTTACCCTCACTCAAAATAAAAAGACTGGGCTATGTAAGACATTGTGTAACCCCCATGCTCAGAATGGGTTGACCCAGTAAGGGGCGGAGACTCAAAGCAGCAAGAGGCTGCAGAGCTCATATAGTTTGTAGGAGACAAGGCTACCAGACTCGGACCTTGATTTGTATAAGCCCTTAACACCTTGTTAAGGTAACTGCAATGTTGTTGGGAACTACTGGGAAGGTAGTTGTTTATTTTTGCTATGTTGTAAATGTTGGAGTTTATTGTTTCAGGGTGTTTTGTGTGTTTGTGTGTGAGAGTTCTCCTGGAAACCTTCCTCATGTTGAATCCTGTTCACCAAGCCCTTGGAGTCTTCAGGAGCCAACCCACTTGCAAGAAGAAATGGACTTGGCATTACAAGACTGTTACTAGAAGGACTTGAAATGAAACCTGAACAGGACCTTGAAGTGTGATGTTAAATGTTGATGTTTAATGTTGTATGTTAAGAAAGTAAGCCATTTTGTTTTTAAAAATTGTTGTTGCAAACTCATTCCAAGTTCTGCCCCACAGAACCCACAAGCTGAGGTTACAATTGCAGGCTCCCAAGGACACGTTATGTTTCTGTAGATCAGGGATGCTGACATTTAGAACAGGTGCCAACCCAGAACCGGAAAGAATGCAGCAAAGGTAGGGCTGGTATGTAAAGAAGGCAACAGCCAATGGAATGGGGGGCGGGGGCGGGGGGCGTAGAAGTCAGGTGGCCTCCAAGAGGAGTGACTTGCTGTTGTAAATCTAAGCCTCCTGCTCCACCTGTTCAAACTGGCTGAACACCATTTTTTCACAATCCTGGACTGTTGCCCTTTAACCCAGTGGAATGCTGGGTAGAGCTTCCCATAACGCCTTGCTCCATAGTACCTTTGTGTGCAGCGTAGCCTGGGGGTCGCATGCATAAACAGAGGCGTCCGTCTACAGCCAGCCGCAGGATGCTGTTGGCTGCTCGGTAGACATCGTTACGAGCTCCTTTAGCAGTCTTGTAGCCTCGCTTCTCAGCCCAGGCTGCGAAGGAGAAGACAGGATAGCAAAGCTAATGGCAGAATTCCACACAGGGCTGGGCCTTCCCTTTTCCACATCTGCTATATCGCAGACTCCTCACTATGCCCGTCATTTTACCTTCACAAACATCCCAAGCACACCACAGAGGTTCAGGCTTGCTGGGTTCCACATCTGGATGTCGCAGCTTGAGCAGGGCCTGGACAGGGATTCGGACAGCCAGGTACCCCACAGAAGTGTAGGGCTCCTGGATCTGGGAAATAGGGTAGATACCAGCCAGGATCTAGAACAAGAGGAAAGAAACATTGGTGTCAGATGCCTGCCACTCTCTCTCTCATTTAGCCAGGAATAGGCAAAGAAATCAGAGCATAAACACACACAAAACAATCCCTTCCCAAAGATACGAAGAGACTTCAAGAATCCCAAATCGGAAAGCTGCCTCCAATACTTGCTCCAGTCTTCTGTCTCCCAGCAGTGGCGTAGGAGGTTAAGAGCTTGTGTATCTAATCTGGAGGAACCGGGTTTGATTCCCAGCTCTGCCGCCTGAGCTGTGGAGGCTTATCTGGGGAATTCAGATTAGCCTGTACACTCCCACACATGCCAGCTGGGTGACCTTGGGCTAGTCACAGCTTCTCGGAGCTCTCTCAGCCCCACCCACCCGACAGGGTGTTTGTTGCGAGGGGGGAAGGGCAAGGAGATTGTCAGCCCCTTTGAGTCTCCTGCAGGAGAGAAAGGGGGGATAAAAATCCAAACTCTTCTTCTTCTTCTTCTTCCCTGCCTACGCTAATTCTCAAATCTTTCCCCTAAGAGACAGGAATGTGGCTTGCATCACAATTAACTGTCCCTGATTTTGCCCAGGTGGCCCAATGGATACAGAGCTGGCATTCCACAAAGTTCAGCCCCTAACCGGAATCCCTTCCTTGACACAAAGCTTCCTCAGCTGCACAGGGTATGCCACTGAGCAAGCATGAGGAGCTAGCTGCCTAATACCAAGCCAGGCCGAGGATCCGCAGGCCAGTAACTTCTTCACTGACCAGCCATGACATTGCTGGATCACAGGCAATGCAGGTCTTTGCCAGCCTGGGATCACTTCATGGCAAATGCCAGGGGTTGATCCAGGGACAGCGGGTGCATTCCGGTATCCAGTTGGTTCACTCATATATGTTTGTCATATGGTGACAAACCTTGACCTACTGCATCTGTGTATGGTTCTCCAGTGGCACAGTGGCAGATAGGAAGGCGCTCCAAAGGGTGATCACTACTGCACAGAGGATTATCGGCTGCCCTCTCCCCTCCTTGGAAGAACTCTATCATTCCCGAAGCCTAAAGAAAGCCCAAAATATTCTAAGAGACCTGTCTCATCCAGCACACTCTCTTTTTGAACTGTTACCATCCGGCAGACGATACAGGTCTATCAAAACTGGGACAAAGAGGCTTAGAGACAGCTTCTACTCTAGAGCTGTGGCGATGCTGAACTCCGCGGCTTCGTGTTGATGTGTTTGGGGCTGTGTAGGGATGGGTGGAGGAAGGGGAAAGTGAGGATGGGGTATGAGTCTGGAATTGTGTGCATCGAGGAATGCTGCTGTAAATTTCGTTGTGCGTGCACAATGACAATTTAAAAAATGCTTATGGTGATGAGCTATGCAACAAAGAGCAGGCTTAGAGGCACATGCAGATACCCTTGTGCGAATGAACCATCACAGACAAAACGCTCCAGTCAGCCGAGGTTGTCAGAGCTACAATGCTATGCAGTAGCATTCATTCACAAATCTGACCACCAGTTAAGCAACTGCTAAGACAGCAAATGATGAATTAATACGTACATTGTACTGTCGAAGGCTTTCACGGCCGGAATCCACTGGCTGTTGTGGGTTTCCCAGGCAGTGTAGCTGAGGTCTGGTGCATTTTGCTCCTAATGTTTCGCCTGCATCTATGGTGAATGAGATGTCAGCCACAGACATGGGCAAAACGTTAGGAACAAAATCTGCCAGAACCAAGGGGGCACACTTTGGAAAACCCACCACAGCCAATGTGTACATTAATCTGTGAATTGTTGGCTCATCTTAGTAAAACACATTATTAGTGTTCCTGAATGGGTCAATATGGCTGCTGACAGTTTTAGCCAGTTCGAGCCAGTCATTCTCAGCTTAGCTTCGACTTGCTTTCCACCCTCTCCCATCAATTCCCTTCTTATCTCACCTTCCTAGGATTCCTGGCTTGTACATAAGAACATAAGAACTAGCCTGCTGGATCAGACCAGAGTCCATCTAGTCCAGCACTCTGCTACTCGCAGTGGCCCACCAGGTGCCTTGGGGAGCTCACATGCAGGAGGTGAAAGCAATGGCCTTCTGCTGCTGCTGCTGCTGAGCACCTGGTCTGCTAAGGCATTTGCAATCTGAGATCAAGATTGGTAGCCATAGATCGACTTCTCCATAAATCTGTCCAAGCCCTTTTTAAAGCTAGGTCTGTAACATCACCTACTGCCAGATGCTTTCACTAATCATGCCAGAGGTTGAATCTGGGACCTTTTGAATTCCAAGCAGATGTTCTACCAGCTGAAGGCTCGGAGTCGTCAGGACTGGAATTGAAAAAAATGTTAGCTCTCAGCTGCACGGAGCCAGGAGAGTGGGGAAACTCGCAGATTGAATGTAAAAAAGCGATCGGTCCATGCAGAACAGGCAAGGACTTGGAGAAAGCGCTTTAAGGCGCTTCCAACTCGTGGCGACCCTATGAATCAGTGTCCTCCAAAACGTCCCATCGTTAACCATCTTGTTCAGGTCTTACAAACTGAGGAGCAGGTAGCTCCTCCAATGCAACTCCACACCAAATCCCCACACCCTACCTTCCCCAGCCATGCTTTTGTTTTTACCTGCTGCTGCCTGTCCACAAGGGAAGGGAAGATGAGGCCAGGGCAGTCGCACAACTTGACCGCGGGCGTCAGGAAGTAGGTCTGGAAGTACTTGGTGTGACCCGGAGTGCGGGAGACACTCACCACTTTGTGGCCCACCAGCCCGTTGATGAGGGAGGACTTGCCCACATTGGGAAAGCCTATGGGGAGGGAAACCAGAGCAGTGAGGGCAGAGTTAGAACCCAGAAGGCGTTTGGGGGTTAAGCCAATCAGAACCTTCCTCTGGGAAGAAGGGTTCTCTCTGCCAATGAGAACGAAGCTTTTCAAGTAGGCCACGTCCCCTTTTCCTCAGTGTTTTTTAAAGAAATTATTGCCACACATCTAGCGCTGTGTTTTTTTCTCCACTTTGTTGACGATTCGTTCCTAATTTTTTTGGGGGGGTCCGAAACAATCAAAGTACTACAAATTCTGTGCTAAAATCAATGGGATCAACAACGCCTTTATCTCCACAGGATCAAACTGCAAGGCTGTCCATATGTCCCCACTGCACTGCCGTCTGTTGGCTATCCTACCTCTTAGGAAAAGGCCCATCTGGCATTGACCAGAGCTAGAGACTTTTCCGTCATGACTCCAGCTCTACAGAACGGGCTCTGGGAACCGGGTTTGTTTCCCCGCTCCTCCCCATGAAGCCTGCTTGCTGTCCTTGGGCCAGTCACAGTTCTCTCAGAACTGTGAGCAGCAGTGGCGTAGGAGGTTAAGAGCTCGTGTATCTAATCTGGAGGAACCGGGTTTGATTCCCAGCTCTGCCGCCTGAGCTGTGGAGGCTTATCTGGGGAATTCAGATTAGCCTGTGCACTCCCACACATGCCAGCTGGGTGACCTTGGGCTAGTCACAGCTTCTCGGAGCTCTCTCAGCCCCACCTACCTCACAGGGTGTTTGTTATGAGGGGGGAAGGGCAAGGAGATTGTAAGCCCCTTTGAGTCTCCCGCAGGAGAGAAAGGGGGGATATAGAAAGGGCTTCCTCCTCCTCCTCCTCCTCCCCCCCCCCTCAACCCCACCTACCTCACAAGGGGCCTATTGTGTGGGAGGAAGGAATGGTGTTTGTAAGCCGCTCTGAGACTCCATGTGGTTGAGAAAAGCAGGTTATAAATCTAAAGTTCTCACTGAGCCCTGAAGTCAGTGTGGTATAGTAGGTGACGTGAAGGGCCTCTGCCTGAGACTCTATAGGGCTGTCAAACATGTGGCTTGAGAGCCAGATTCAACCCCTTAAAAAGGTTAGCTGAGGCAAAAACCTCAACCTTTTGCTCCCAATCTGGCCAGGTGAGCCCACCGAGGCCTTGCCCATCCAGGCACCCACCCACCCATCCAGCTACTGATCTGGCCTGCCAAAGCTCACTATGGACTCTCCAGCCTAGGCACTCACTCACTCACTCACCCACACACACCACTATCAATCTGGCCTGGCAAGCCTGCTGCAGGCTCTCCAATCCAGTCCAATCCAGTCCAGTCACCCATCGCACCCCCAATCTGGCTTGGCAAACCACACACACCCCGTCCCTGCCCATGCCAATCTGGGCTTGCCAGCTGAGGCAGCTCCCACCCGCCCCCAGGGTCCAGCCCAACAAAGTCACACTTATGTCATCTCCAGTAATAAATGAGTTTGATGCCCAGGCTCTAGTGAGCTGCTGCCAGCCTCAGTAGGCAATGATGACCTAGATTCAGCCTTCCTGTGTTCAGAGAAGGTCTTTCCTGGCACCCGCTACTCAAGATTCTTGTTAAGTGCAGATGCCGGGGACTGGATCTTCTGAATTGAACACATGAATTCCACCTATTGCCTTTTTACATGCACACCCCCCCCCCCCCCCCGCTGCTTTCTGAATACTGAAGAATTCTGTGCAACCCAAAAGGTTGCAGAACGGCCCACTAGAACTGTCAAAAGAGTACTGACATAAATACAGTGGGGGGTACCGAACCTTTAAAGCTTGAAATTATTTTTTTCTCTCTGCTGTCTACACAGTTTTAATTAGCCAACAGATAGTGCTATACTATTTCCTGGCTGTTTTAATAATATTCTTTATATCACTTTTTCTGTCCCAAGAAGGATTCAAATGATGCGGCTGGCCTCCACGCGGGCCAGGCCTTTACAGCCCTGGCACCTGCCTGGTGGAACACTCTTCCTCCAGCTGTCCGGGCCCTGCGGGATCTTGGTGAGTTCCGCAGGGCCTGTAAGATGGAGTTGTTCTGCAGGCTTTTGGAGTGTCCAGTAGCTGATAGGTGCCCCCTGCTCCCTCCTCCTCCTCTTCTTCTTTATCTTTTTGGGTCCCTCACCATCTATGGGACCCGTTTTCTTCCCCCTTTTGGGAGGTTTTTAATGAGGGTTATTGCGGACATTGCTTGTTACTGATCGCTGCGTTTTAAACTGTTTTAATGTATTTAAGGGTTACTGTATATGCGATTTATGTTGTTCACCGCTCAGAGCCCTTCGGGGGTAGGGCAGTATAAAAAACCCAATAATAAATAAATAAATAAAATAAAAGCTCAGCTATGTACTAATAAGGTGTGTTTCTGGGGCGACTGAGTAAATTTACAGCACGGTCCAGAATTACACCTGTTTAAGTCCACTGAATTCTGCTTAGGATTGTACCATTAATAAAACGTATCTGTTTACACAAGTATGGCAGAGTCCGTCTCCACTACAGTTTCCAGCTAGAAGGCGTGGCTTCCTCCCCATTAGCCAATGGCACACTCACCAACGCAGCCTACTGTCAGAATGCCATCCTTGTAGAGTTCCTGGGAGGGCTCCCCAGCCTCCATCGCCACGTCAGTTTGGTGCTCCACTAGTACAGCAGCCCCGTCGTCCTCTTCCTCCTCTTCCTCCGAGTCTTCAAGCAGCAGGTGTGCACTGGCAGCATCCCGCTCGATTTTCTCCTTCCAGCTGCTCAGGTCAACTGTAGAAAACCCACGTGAGGGCACAACCAAACCAAAGCCAGAACGGTCAGATCTTACGGCGGGTTTCAGAATCTAAGGATGCACTTGAGATACGAGATCTTTTCTTGATGAACAGTTTAAGACTAGCTGAACAGTTTAAGTTCAAAAATGATGGTATCTGTACACTTTGCCCGATCACAGATTGTCTTTTGTGGCAGGAAGTGTGTGTGTGTGTGAGGGGGGGGGGCGGCAATGATGGCAGCAGTCAAACTGCAAAACCACAAAAGGACAACATGAACTGCCATTAGCTAAGTCCCCCAGGTTCATTATCGTCCGTCTCCTGATGTGCTGTAAACCCAAGCATCAAGACCAGCGGGCTTTTCCTGTTATGGTCAGGAATCACTGATTGCTTGTGTATAAAACTACAAGGCTGGAAACATCCCAGTTTGTTGATCAATGCAGAGGCAAATCAGGTGTTTGGACTGATCTACTAGTCGTATTTTTTTTTTTAGTAGTGGTATCCATTCATTGATCTATCGATATGGTTGTTTACATTTTTTAATCTAAAGATCTAAAGAAATCCAGGAGCAGGAAGAAATGATATAGCAGGACAAAAAGTGGGAAGTAATCAGCAATAGGAAGAAGGGGGAAGAGTGCAAAATGGCGCGAAGGAGTGGGGGGTAAGATTAGGCAGGCTGGCTCCAGGCGGAGGGAAGAGGTCTGGGGCAAAGCTGTGCCCACTGGCAAATCTGTCCCACTCTGGCAGCAAAGCAAAAATTAAAATCGTGCTATAAGTGTATTTGCTAGCCCCAGAGAGAGTGGAAAGTGAAAGTGGGGCTAGAGGAAATACGTCTGTACAAGAAATCTTGCCACAGAGGACATTCGCCTCCACCCTGCAGCAAACACCTTGTGCGTAACTGGCCACAGATACAGTGTGTGCCCATTAAAAGAAAAAAAAAGAGCTACTGTACCACCACCGGTGACAACAGCACCCTTCTTCAGAAAACCCAATTGAATTGAGGCACATCTGTAAGAAAATGAACCAGTGTGGCAGCAGCAAAACCACAGAGGAAAGGAAGACCTGAAGCAGCTTAACATTCAACCCTATTCTGCGGTTAAGACTAAGAAAACACAATCGAGGATCCTCATGTGGAGAACTCAAGGCAGAGGGTAGGCCTACCAAATGACTGAATCGAATCTCCAAGTTCAGAGGCAATGAACCTTTGAATACCAGCTGATGGGGACAACACCAGAGGGAAGTTAATTGGCTTTATGCTAGTTGGGCACTGTCGGAATGACGATGCCGGATCAGATGTGTACTTTAGTCTTACCCTTAACATTCTGAGGAGCTCTTCTGAGCACATACAGAATGCTTCTCGCTCACCCCTGAGCTTTCATTGCAATTTCCCACCTACGTGGGCTCAAAAGGTGAGGCTGAGGATGGGACTTCGAAGCTGGTTTGAACTCTAGAAACCACTGCTGTTCAAAACATACTAAGCCACCCTGGCAAAAAAAATGGAGCGACCCAAGCCGAGAGACACCACCAGGCTCACCTCTTCCAGCCGTGATGCTTTCGCAGGCATTCAATAGCTGATCGGGCCCCATGGCTGTGCTCCACCCCTTCCGACGCTTCCGACGTTTCTTAAACACTGGCAAGAGGAAAAAACATCAGAAGGTCAAGATTTCTTAGGATTTTGATCAGGAGGTATGAGAGGAGTGTGGGGTCTACTGAGGTAGGGCAGGGGAAAGAAGGCTGTCAGCCAAGGCTAAGACAACAGAATCTAAGCTTTAAAAGTTTTTTTGTGTGTGATGTGTGTGTGTTGGGGGGAGGTGTGACAGACAAGAAATCAACCAGCATGTCTGGCTTTCATCACAAAGTTTACACGTAGCTCGGGGTGTTTATGCTCAGAGTCAGGCATCTTAGTTCTTTCCCTATCTTGGCGTTAGGGTGAGCAAGTTAAGAAAGACCTTTCTTAGACCTTCAACCACTCCAAAGGCATTCTGAAATCTCAGAAGGGAGATGTCCGCTCTCTCCCCCCACCCCCCCCCCCCCCCCCCCCCCCCCCCCCCCCCCCCCCCCCCCCCCCACCCCCCCCCCCCCCACCCCCCCCACGCCCCACCACCCCCACCCCCCCCACCCCCCCCCCCCCCACCCCCACCCCCCCCCACACCCCCCCCCCCCCCACCCCCCCCCCCCCCCACCCCCCCCCCCCCCCCCCCCCCCCCCCCCCCTCCCCCCCCCCCCACCACCCCCCCCCCCCCCCACCCCCCCCCCCCCCCACCCCCCCCCCCCCCCACCCCCCCCCCCCCCCACCCCCCCCCCCCCCCACCCCCCCCCCCCCCCACCCCCCCCCCCCCCCACCCCCCCCCCCCCCCACCCCCCCCCCCCCCCACCCCCCCCCCCCCCCACCCCCCCCCCCCCCCACCCCCCCCCCCCCCCACCCCCCCCCCCCCCCACCCCCCCCCCCCCCCACCCCCCCCCCCCCCCACCCCCCCCCCCCCCCACCCCCCCCCCCCCCCACCCCCCCCCCCCCCCACCCCCCCCCCCCCCCACCCCCCCCCCCCCCCACCCCCCCCCCCCCCCACCCCCCCCCCCCCCCACCCCCCCCCCCCCCCACCCCCCCCCCCCCCCACCCCCCCCCCCCCCCACCCCCCCCCCCCCCCACCCCCCCCCCCCCCCACCCCCCCCCCCCCCCACCCCCCCCCCCCCCCACCCCCCCCCCCCCCCACCCCCCCCCCCCCCCACCCCCCCCCCCCCCCACCCCCCCCCCCCCCCACCCCCCCCCCCCCCCACCCCCCCCCCCCCCCACCCCCCCCCCCCCCCACCCCCCCCCCCCCCCACCCCCCCCCCCCCCCACCCCCCCCCCCCCCCACCCCCCCCCCCCCCCACCCCCCCCCCCCCCCACCCCCCCCCCCCCCCACCCCCCCCCCCCCCCACCCCCCCCCCCCCCCACCCCCCCCCCCCCCCACCCCCCCCCCCCCCCACCCCCCCCCCCCCCCACCCCCCCCCCCCCCCACCCCCCCCCCCCCCCACCCCCCCCCCCCCCCACCCCCCCCCCCCCCCACCCCCCCCCCCCCCCACCCCCCCCCCCCCCCACCCCCCCCCCCCCCCACCCCCCCCCCCCCCCACCCCCCCCCCCCCCCACCCCCCCCCCCCCCCACCCCCCCCCCCCCCCACCCCCCCCCCCCCCCACCCCCCCCCCCCCCCACCCCCCCCCCCCCCCACCCCCCCCCCCCCCCACCCCCCCCCCCCCCCACCCCCCCCCCCCCCCACCCCCCCCCCCCCCCACCCCCCCCCCCCCCCACCCCCCCCCCCCCCCACCCCCCCCCCCCCCCACCCCCCCCCCCCCCCACCCCCCCCCCCCCCCACCCCCCCCCCCCCCCACCCCCCCCCCCCCCCACCCCCCCCCCCCCCCACCCCCCCCCCCCCCCACCCCCCCCCCCCCCCACCCCCCCCCCCCCCCACCCCCCCCCCCCCCCACCCCCCCCCCCCCCCACCCCCCCCCCCCCCCACCCCCCCCCCCCCCCACCCCCCCCCCCCCCCACCCCCCCCCCCCCCCACCCCCCCCCCCCCCCACCCCCCCCCCCCCCCACCCCCCCCCCCCCCCACCCCCCCCCCCCCCCACCCCCCCCCCCCCCCACCCCCCCCCCCCCCCACCCCCCCCCCCCCCCACCCCCCCCCCCCCCCACCCCCCCCCCCCCCCACCCCCCCCCCCCCCCACCCCCCCCCCCCCCCACCCCCCCCCCCCCCCACCCCCCCCCCCCCCCACCCCCCCCCCCCCCCACCCCCCCCCCCCCCCACCCCCCCCCCCCCCCACCCCCCCCCCCCCCCACCCCCCCCCCCCCCCACCCCCCCCCCCCCCCACCCCCCCCCCCCCCCACCCCCCCCCCCCCCCACCCCCCCCCCCCCCCACCCCCCCCCCCCCCCACCCCCCCCCCCCCCCACCCCCCCCCCCCCCCACCCCCCCCCCCCCCCACCCCCCCCCCCCCCCACCCCCCCCCCCCCCCACCCCCCCCCCCCCCCACCCCCCCCCCCCCCCACCCCCCCCCCCCCCCACCCCCCCCCCCCCCCACCCCCCCCCCCCCCCACCCCCCCCCCCCCCCACCCCCCCCCCCCCCCACCCCCCCCCCCCCCCACCCCCCCCCCCCCCCACCCCCCCCCCCCCCCACCCCCCCCCCCCCCCACCCCCCCCCCCCCCCACCCCCCCCCCCCCCCACCCCCCCCCCCCCCCACCCCCCCCCCCCCCCACCCCCCCCCCCCCCCACCCCCCCCCCCCCCCACCCCCCCCCCCCCCCACCCCCCCCCCCCCCCACCCCCCCCCCCCCCCACCCCCCCCCCCCCCCACCCCCCCCCCCCCCCACCCCCCCCCCCCCCCACCCCCCCCCCCCCCCACCCCCCCCCCCCCCCACCCCCCCCCCCCCCCACCCCCCCCCCCCCCCACCCCCCCCCCCCCCCACCCCCCCCCCCCCCCACCCCCCCCCCCCCCCACCCCCCCCCCCCCCCACCCCCCCCCCCCCCCACCCCCCCCCCCCCCCACCCCCCCCCCCCCCCACCCCCCCCCCCCCCCACCCCCCCCCCCCCCCACCCCCCCCCCCCCCCACCCCCCCCCCCCCCCACCCCCCCCCCCCCCCACCCCCCCCCCCCCCCACCCCCCCCCCCCCCCACCCCCCCCCCCCCCCACCCCCCCCCCCCCCCACCCCCCCCCCCCCCCACCCCCCCCCCCCCCCACCCCCCCCCCCCCCCACCCCCCCCCCCCCCCACCCCCCCCCCCCCCCACCCCCCCCCCCCCCCACCCCCCCCCCCCCCCACCCCCCCCCCCCCCCACCCCCCCCCCCCCCCACCCCCCCCCCCCCCCACCCCCCCCCCCCCCCACCCCCCCCCCCCCCCACCCCCCCCCCCCCCCACCCCCCCCCCCCCCCACCCCCCCCCCCCCCCACCCCCCCCCCCCCCCACCCCCCCCCCCCCCCACCCCCCCCCCCCCCCACCCCCCCCCCCCCCCACCCCCCCCCCCCCCCACCCCCCCCCCCCCCCACCCCCCCCCCCCCCCACCCCCCCCCCCCCCCACCCCCCCCCCCCCCCACCCCCCCCCCCCCCCACCCCCCCCCCCCCCCACCCCCCCCCCCCCCCACCCCCCCCCCCCCCCACCCCCCCCCCCCCCCACCCCCCCCCCCCCCCACCCCCCCCCCCCCCCACCCCCCCCCCCCCCCACCCCCCCCCCCCCCCACCCCCCCCCCCCCCCACCCCCCCCCCCCCCCACCCCCCCCCCCCCCCACCCCCCCCCCCCCCCACCCCCCCCCCCCCCCACCCCCCCCCCCCCCCACCCCCCCCCCCCCCCACCCCCCCCCCCCCCCACCCCCCCCCCCCCCCACCCCCCCCCCCCCCCACCCCCCCCCCCCCCCACCCCCCCCCCCCCCCACCCCCCCCCCCCCCCACCCCCCCCCCCCCCCACCCCCCCCCCCCCCCACCCCCCCCCCCCCCCACCCCCCCCCCCCCCCACCCCCCCCCCCCCCCACCCCCCCCCCCCCCCACCCCCCCCCCCCCCCACCCCCCCCCCCCCCCACCCCCCCCCCCCCCCACCCCCCCCCCCCCCCACCCCCCCCCCCCCCCACCCCCCCCCCCCCCCACCCCCCCCCCCCCCCACCCCCCCCCCCCCCCACCCCCCCCCCCCCCCACCCCCCCCCCCCCCCACCCCCCCCCCCCCCCACCCCCCCCCCCCCCCACCCCCCCCCCCCCCCACCCCCCCCCCCCCCCACCCCCCCCCCCCCCCACCCCCCCCCCCCCCCACCCCCCCCCCCCCCCACCCCCCCCCCCCCCCACCCCCCCCCCCCCCCACCCCCCCCCCCCCCCACCCCCCCCCCCCCCCACCCCCCCCCCCCCCCACCCCCCCCCCCCCCCACCCCCCCCCCCCCCCACCCCCCCCCCCCCCCACCCCCCCCCCCCCCCACCCCCCCCCCCCCCCACCCCCCCCCCCCCCCACCCCCCCCCCCCCCCACCCCCCCCCCCCCCCACCCCCCCCCCCCCCCACCCCCCCCCCCCCCCACCCCCCCCCCCCCCCACCCCCCCCCCCCCCCACCCCCCCCCCCCCCCACCCCCCCCCCCCCCCACCCCCCCCCCCCCCCACCCCCCCCCCCCCCCACCCCCCCCCCCCCCCACCCCCCCCCCCCCCCACCCCCCCCCCCCCCCACCCCCCCCCCCCCCCACCCCCCCCCCCCCCCACCCCCCCCCCCCCCCACCCCCCCCCCCCCCCACCCCCCCCCCCCCCCACCCCCCCCCCCCCCCACCCCCCCCCCCCCCCACCCCCCCCCCCCCCCACCCCCCCCCCCCCCCACCCCCCCCCCCCCCCACCCCCCCCCCCCCCCACCCCCCCCCCCCCCCACCCCCCCCCCCCCCCACCCCCCCCCCCCCCCACCCCCCCCCCCCCCCACCCCCCCCCCCCCCCACCCCCCCCCCCCCCCACCCCCCCCCCCCCCCACCCCCCCCCCCCCCCACCCCCCCCCCCCCCCACCCCCCCCCCCCCCCACCCCCCCCCCCCCCCACCCCCCCCCCCCCCCACCCCCCCCCCCCCCCACCCCCCCCCCCCCCCACCCCCCCCCCCCCCCACCCCCCCCCCCCCCCACCCCCCCCCCCCCCCACCCCCCCCCCCCCCCACCCCCCCCCCCCCCCACCCCCCCCCCCCCCCACCCCCCCCCCCCCCCACCCCCCCCCCCCCCCACCCCCCCCCCCCCCCACCCCCCCCCCCCCCCACCCCCCCCCCCCCCCACCCCCCCCCCCCCCCACCCCCCCCCCCCCCCACCCCCCCCCCCCCCCACCCCCCCCCCCCCCCACCCCCCCCCCCCCCCACCCCCCCCCCCCCCCACCCCCCCCCCCCCCCACCCCCCCCCCCCCCCACCCCCCCCCCCCCCCACCCCCCCCCCCCCCCACCCCCCCCCCCCCCCACCCCCCCCCCCCCCCACCCCCCCCCCCCCCCACCCCCCCCCCCCCCCACCCCCCCCCCCCCCCACCCCCCCCCCCCCCCACCCCCCCCCCCCCCCACCCCCCCCCCCCCCCACCCCCCCCCCCCCCCACCCCCCCCCCCCCCCACCCCCCCCCCCCCCCACCCCCCCCCCCCCCCACCCCCCCCCCCCCCCACCCCCCCCCCCCCCCACCCCCCCCCCCCCCCACCCCCCCCCCCCCCCACCCCCCCCCCCCCCCACCCCCCCCCCCCCCCACCCCCCCCCCCCCCCACCCCCCCCCCCCCCCACCCCCCCCCCCCCCCACCCCCCCCCCCCCCCACCCCCCCCCCCCCCCACCCCCCCCCCCCCCCACCCCCCCCCCCCCCCACCCCCCCCCCCCCCCACCCCCCCCCCCCCCCACCCCCCCCCCCCCCCACCCCCCCCCCCCCCCACCCCCCCCCCCCCCCACCCCCCCCCCCCCCCACCCCCCCCCCCCCCCACCCCCCCCCCCCCCCACCCCCCCCCCCCCCCACCCCCCCCCCCCCCCACCCCCCCCCCCCCCCACCCCCCCCCCCCCCCACCCCCCCCCCCCCCCACCCCCCCCCCCCCCCACCCCCCCCCCCCCCCACCCCCCCCCCCCCCCACCCCCCCCCCCCCCCACCCCCCCCCCCCCCCACCCCCCCCCCCCCCCACCCCCCCCCCCCCCCACCCCCCCCCCCCCCCACCCCCCCCCCCCCCCACCCCCCCCCCCCCCCACCCCCCCCCCCCCCCACCCCCCCCCCCCCCCACCCCCCCCCCCCCCCACCCCCCCCCCCCCCCACCCCCCCCCCCCCCCACCCCCCCCCCCCCCCACCCCCCCCCCCCCCCACCCCCCCCCCCCCCCACCCCCCCCCCCCCCCACCCCCCCCCCCCCCCACCCCCCCCCCCCCCCACCCCCCCCCCCCCCCACCCCCCCCCCCCCCCACCCCCCCCCCCCCCCACCCCCCCCCCCCCCCACCCCCCCCCCCCCCCACCCCCCCCCCCCCCCACCCCCCCCCCCCCCCACCCCCCCCCCCCCCCACCCCCCCCCCCCCCCACCCCCCCCCCCCCCCACCCCCCCCCCCCCCCACCCCCCCCCCCCCCCACCCCCCCCCCCCCCCACCCCCCCCCCCCCCCACCCCCCCCCCCCCCCACCCCCCCCCCCCCCCACCCCCCCCCCCCCCCACCCCCCCCCCCCCCCACCCCCCCCCCCCCCCACCCCCCCCCCCCCCCACCCCCCCCCCCCCCCACCCCCCCCCCCCCCCACCCCCCCCCCCCCCCACCCCCCCCCCCCCCCACCCCCCCCCCCCCCCACCCCCCCCCCCCCCCACCCCCCCCCCCCCCCACCCCCCCCCCCCCCCACCCCCCCCCCCCCCCACCCCCCCCCCCCCCCACCCCCCCCCCCCCCCACCCCCCCCCCCCCCCACCCCCCCCCCCCCCCACCCCCCCCCCCCCCCACCCCCCCCCCCCCCCACCCCCCCCCCCCCCCACCCCCCCCCCCCCCCACCCCCCCCCCCCCCCACCCCCCCCCCCCCCCACCCCCCCCCCCCCCCACCCCCCCCCCCCCCCACCCCCCCCCCCCCCCACCCCCCCCCCCCCCCACCCCCCCCCCCCCCCACCCCCCCCCCCCCCCACCCCCCCCCCCCCCCACCCCCCCCCCCCCCCACCCCCCCCCCCCCCCACCCCCCCCCCCCCCCACCCCCCCCCCCCCCCACCCCCCCCCCCCCCCACCCCCCCCCCCCCCCACCCCCCCCCCCCCCCACCCCCCCCCCCCCCCACCCCCCCCCCCCCCCACCCCCCCCCCCCCCCACCCCCCCCCCCCCCCACCCCCCCCCCCCCCCACCCCCCCCCCCCCCCACCCCCCCCCCCCCCCACCCCCCCCCCCCCCCACCCCCCCCCCCCCCCACCCCCCCCCCCCCCCACCCCCCCCCCCCCCCACCCCCCCCCCCCCCCACCCCCCCCCCCCCCCACCCCCCCCCCCCCCCACCCCCCCCCCCCCCCACCCCCCCCCCCCCCCACCCCCCCCCCCCCCCACCCCCCCCCCCCCCCACCCCCCCCCCCCCCCACCCCCCCCCCCCCCCACCCCCCCCCCCCCCCACCCCCCCCCCCCCCCACCCCCCCCCCCCCCCACCCCCCCCCCCCCCCACCCCCCCCCCCCCCCACCCCCCCCCCCCCCCACCCCCCCCCCCCCCCACCCCCCCCCCCCCCCACCCCCCCCCCCCCCCACCCCCCCCCCCCCCCACCCCCCCCCCCCCCCACCCCCCCCCCCCCCCACCCCCCCCCCCCCCCACCCCCCCCCCCCCCCACCCCCCCCCCCCCCCACCCCCCCCCCCCCCCACCCCCCCCCCCCCCCACCCCCCCCCCCCCCCACCCCCCCCCCCCCCCACCCCCCCCCCCCCCCACCCCCCCCCCCCCCCACCCCCCCCCCCCCCCACCCCCCCCCCCCCCCACCCCCCCCCCCCCCCACCCCCCCCCCCCCCCACCCCCCCCCCCCCCCACCCCCCCCCCCCCCCACCCCCCCCCCCCCCCACCCCCCCCCCCCCCCACCCCCCCCCCCCCCCACCCCCCCCCCCCCCCACCCCCCCCCCCCCCCACCCCCCCCCCCCCCCACCCCCCCCCCCCCCCACCCCCCCCCCCCCCCACCCCCCCCCCCCCCCACCCCCCCCCCCCCCCACCCCCCCCCCCCCCCACCCCCCCCCCCCCCCACCCCCCCCCCCCCCCACCCCCCCCCCCCCCCACCCCCCCCCCCCCCCACCCCCCCCCCCCCCCACCCCCCCCCCCCCCCACCCCCCCCCCCCCCCACCCCCCCCCCCCCCCACCCCCCCCCCCCCCCACCCCCCCCCCCCCCCACCCCCCCCCCCCCCCACCCCCCCCCCCCCCCACCCCCCCCCCCCCCCACCCCCCCCCCCCCCCACCCCCCCCCCCCCCCACCCCCCCCCCCCCCCACCCCCCCCCCCCCCCACCCCCCCCCCCCCCCACCCCCCCCCCCCCCCACCCCCCCCCCCCCCCACCCCCCCCCCCCCCCACCCCCCCCCCCCCCCACCCCCCCCCCCCCCCACCCCCCCCCCCCCCCACCCCCCCCCCCCCCCACCCCCCCCCCCCCCCACCCCCCCCCCCCCCCACCCCCCCCCCCCCCCACCCCCCCCCCCCCCCACCCCCCCCCCCCCCCACCCCCCCCCCCCCCCACCCCCCCCCCCCCCCACCCCCCCCCCCCCCCACCCCCCCCCCCCCCCACCCCCCCCCCCCCCCACCCCCCCCCCCCCCCACCCCCCCCCCCCCCCACCCCCCCCCCCCCCCACCCCCCCCCCCCCCCACCCCCCCCCCCCCCCACCCCCCCCCCCCCCCACCCCCCCCCCCCCCCACCCCCCCCCCCCCCCACCCCCCCCCCCCCCCACCCCCCCCCCCCCCCACCCCCCCCCCCCCCCACCCCCCCCCCCCCCCACCCCCCCCCCCCCCCACCCCCCCCCCCCCCCACCCCCCCCCCCCCCCACCCCCCCCCCCCCCCACCCCCCCCCCCCCCCACCCCCCCCCCCCCCCACCCCCCCCCCCCCCCACCCCCCCCCCCCCCCACCCCCCCCCCCCCCCACCCCCCCCCCCCCCCACCCCCCCCCCCCCCCACCCCCCCCCCCCCCCACCCCCCCCCCCCCCCACCCCCCCCCCCCCCCACCCCCCCCCCCCCCCACCCCCCCCCCCCCCCACCCCCCCCCCCCCCCACCCCCCCCCCCCCCCACCCCCCCCCCCCCCCACCCCCCCCCCCCCCCACCCCCCCCCCCCCCCACCCCCCCCCCCCCCCACCCCCCCCCCCCCCCACCCCCCCCCCCCCCCACCCCCCCCCCCCCCCACCCCCCCCCCCCCCCACCCCCCCCCCCCCCCACCCCCCCCCCCCCCCACCCCCCCCCCCCCCCACCCCCCCCCCCCCCCACCCCCCCCCCCCCCCACCCCCCCCCCCCCCCACCCCCCCCCCCCCCCACCCCCCCCCCCCCCCACCCCCCCCCCCCCCCACCCCCCCCCCCCCCCACCCCCCCCCCCCCCCACCCCCCCCCCCCCCCACCCCCCCCCCCCCCCACCCCCCCCCCCCCCCACCCCCCCCCCCCCCCACCCCCCCCCCCCCCCACCCCCCCCCCCCCCCACCCCCCCCCCCCCCCACCCCCCCCCCCCCCCACCCCCCCCCCCCCCCACCCCCCCCCCCCCCCACCCCCCCCCCCCCCCACCCCCCCCCCCCCCCACCCCCCCCCCCCCCCACCCCCCCCCCCCCCCACCCCCCCCCCCCCCCACCCCCCCCCCCCCCCACCCCCCCCCCCCCCCACCCCCCCCCCCCCCCACCCCCCCCCCCCCCCACCCCCCCCCCCCCCCACCCCCCCCCCCCCCCACCCCCCCCCCCCCCCACCCCCCCCCCCCCCCACCCCCCCCCCCCCCCACCCCCCCCCCCCCCCACCCCCCCCCCCCCCCACCCCCCCCCCCCCCCACCCCCCCCCCCCCCCACCCCCCCCCCCCCCCACCCCCCCCCCCCCCCACCCCCCCCCCCCCCCACCCCCCCCCCCCCCCACCCCCCCCCCCCCCCACCCCCCCCCCCCCCCACCCCCCCCCCCCCCCACCCCCCCCCCCCCCCACCCCCCCCCCCCCCCACCCCCCCCCCCCCCCACCCCCCCCCCCCCCCACCCCCCCCCCCCCCCACCCCCCCCCCCCCCCACCCCCCCCCCCCCCCACCCCCCCCCCCCCCCACCCCCCCCCCCCCCCACCCCCCCCCCCCCCCACCCCCCCCCCCCCCCACCCCCCCCCCCCCCCACCCCCCCCCCCCCCCACCCCCCCCCCCCCCCACCCCCCCCCCCCCCCACCCCCCCCCCCCCCCACCCCCCCCCCCCCCCACCCCCCCCCCCCCCCACCCCCCCCCCCCCCCACCCCCCCCCCCCCCCACCCCCCCCCCCCCCCACCCCCCCCCCCCCCCACCCCCCCCCCCCCCCACCCCCCCCCCCCCCCACCCCCCCCCCCCCCCACCCCCCCCCCCCCCCACCCCCCCCCCCCCCCACCCCCCCCCCCCCCCACCCCCCCCCCCCCCCACCCCCCCCCCCCCCCACCCCCCCCCCCCCCCACCCCCCCCCCCCCCCACCCCCCCCCCCCCCCACCCCCCCCCCCCCCCACCCCCCCCCCCCCCCACCCCCCCCCCCCCCCACCCCCCCCCCCCCCCACCCCCCCCCCCCCCCACCCCCCCCCCCCCCCACCCCCCCCCCCCCCCACCCCCCCCCCCCCCCACCCCCCCCCCCCCCCACCCCCCCCCCCCCCCACCCCCCCCCCCCCCCACCCCCCCCCCCCCCCACCCCCCCCCCCCCCCACCCCCCCCCCCCCCCACCCCCCCCCCCCCCCACCCCCCCCCCCCCCCACCCCCCCCCCCCCCCACCCCCCCCCCCCCCCACCCCCCCCCCCCCCCACCCCCCCCCCCCCCCACCCCCCCCCCCCCCCACCCCCCCCCCCCCCCACCCCCCCCCCCCCCCACCCCCCCCCCCCCCCACCCCCCCCCCCCCCCACCCCCCCCCCCCCCCACCCCCCCCCCCCCCCACCCCCCCCCCCCCCCACCCCCCCCCCCCCCCACCCCCCCCCCCCCCCACCCCCCCCCCCCCCCACCCCCCCCCCCCCCCACCCCCCCCCCCCCCCACCCCCCCCCCCCCCCACCCCCCCCCCCCCCCACCCCCCCCCCCCCCCACCCCCCCCCCCCCCCACCCCCCCCCCCCCCCACCCCCCCCCCCCCCCACCCCCCCCCCCCCCCACCCCCCCCCCCCCCCACCCCCCCCCCCCCCCACCCCCCCCCCCCCCCACCCCCCCCCCCCCCCACCCCCCCCCCCCCCCACCCCCCCCCCCCCCCACCCCCCCCCCCCCCCACCCCCCCCCCCCCCCACCCCCCCCCCCCCCCACCCCCCCCCCCCCCCACCCCCCCCCCCCCCCACCCCCCCCCCCCCCCACCCCCCCCCCCCCCCACCCCCCCCCCCCCCCACCCCCCCCCCCCCCCACCCCCCCCCCCCCCCACCCCCCCCCCCCCCCACCCCCCCCCCCCCCCACCCCCCCCCCCCCCCACCCCCCCCCCCCCCCACCCCCCCCCCCCCCCACCCCCCCCCCCCCCCACCCCCCCCCCCCCCCACCCCCCCCCCCCCCCACCCCCCCCCCCCCCCACCCCCCCCCCCCCCCACCCCCCCCCCCCCCCACCCCCCCCCCCCCCCACCCCCCCCCCCCCCCACCCCCCCCCCCCCCCACCCCCCCCCCCCCCCACCCCCCCCCCCCCCCACCCCCCCCCCCCCCCACCCCCCCCCCCCCCCACCCCCCCCCCCCCCCACCCCCCCCCCCCCCCACCCCCCCCCCCCCCCACCCCCCCCCCCCCCCACCCCCCCCCCCCCCCACCCCCCCCCCCCCCCACCCCCCCCCCCCCCCACCCCCCCCCCCCCCCACCCCCCCCCCCCCCCACCCCCCCCCCCCCCCACCCCCCCCCCCCCCCACCCCCCCCCCCCCCCACCCCCCCCCCCCCCCACCCCCCCCCCCCCCCACCCCCCCCCCCCCCCACCCCCCCCCCCCCCCACCCCCCCCCCCCCCCACCCCCCCCCCCCCCCACCCCCCCCCCCCCCCACCCCCCCCCCCCCCCACCCCCCCCCCCCCCCACCCCCCCCCCCCCCCACCCCCCCCCCCCCCCACCCCCCCCCCCCCCCACCCCCCCCCCCCCCCACCCCCCCCCCCCCCCACCCCCCCCCCCCCCCACCCCCCCCCCCCCCCACCCCCCCCCCCCCCCACCCCCCCCCCCCCCCACCCCCCCCCCCCCCCACCCCCCCCCCCCCCCACCCCCCCCCCCCCCCACCCCCCCCCCCCCCCACCCCCCCCCCCCCCCACCCCCCCCCCCCCCCACCCCCCCCCCCCCCCACCCCCCCCCCCCCCCACCCCCCCCCCCCCCCACCCCCCCCCCCCCCCACCCCCCCCCCCCCCCACCCCCCCCCCCCCCCACCCCCCCCCCCCCCCACCCCCCCCCCCCCCCACCCCCCCCCCCCCCCACCCCCCCCCCCCCCCACCCCCCCCCCCCCCCACCCCCCCCCCCCCCCACCCCCCCCCCCCCCCACCCCCCCCCCCCCCCACCCCCCCCCCCCCCCACCCCCCCCCCCCCCCACCCCCCCCCCCCCCCACCCCCCCCCCCCCCCACCCCCCCCCCCCCCCACCCCCCCCCCCCCCCACCCCCCCCCCCCCCCACCCCCCCCCCCCCCCACCCCCCCCCCCCCCCACCCCCCCCCCCCCCCACCCCCCCCCCCCCCCACCCCCCCCCCCCCCCACCCCCCCCCCCCCCCACCCCCCCCCCCCCCCACCCCCCCCCCCCCCCACCCCCCCCCCCCCCCACCCCCCCCCCCCCCCACCCCCCCCCCCCCCCACCCCCCCCCCCCCCCACCCCCCCCCCCCCCCACCCCCCCCCCCCCCCACCCCCCCCCCCCCCCACCCCCCCCCCCCCCCACCCCCCCCCCCCCCCACCCCCCCCCCCCCCCACCCCCCCCCCCCCCCACCCCCCCCCCCCCCCACCCCCCCCCCCCCCCACCCCCCCCCCCCCCCACCCCCCCCCCCCCCCACCCCCCCCCCCCCCCACCCCCCCCCCCCCCCACCCCCCCCCCCCCCCACCCCCCCCCCCCCCCACCCCCCCCCCCCCCCACCCCCCCCCCCCCCCACCCCCCCCCCCCCCCACCCCCCCCCCCCCCCACCCCCCCCCCCCCCCACCCCCCCCCCCCCCCACCCCCCCCCCCCCCCACCCCCCCCCCCCCCCACCCCCCCCCCCCCCCACCCCCCCCCCCCCCCACCCCCCCCCCCCCCCACCCCCCCCCCCCCCCACCCCCCCCCCCCCCCACCCCCCCCCCCCCCCACCCCCCCCCCCCCCCACCCCCCCCCCCCCCCACCCCCCCCCCCCCCCACCCCCCCCCCCCCCCACCCCCCCCCCCCCCCACCCCCCCCCCCCCCCACCCCCCCCCCCCCCCACCCCCCCCCCCCCCCACCCCCCCCCCCCCCCACCCCCCCCCCCCCCCACCCCCCCCCCCCCCCACCCCCCCCCCCCCCCACCCCCCCCCCCCCCCACCCCCCCCCCCCCCCACCCCCCCCCCCCCCCACCCCCCCCCCCCCCCACCCCCCCCCCCCCCCACCCCCCCCCCCCCCCACCCCCCCCCCCCCCCACCCCCCCCCCCCCCCACCCCCCCCCCCCCCCACCCCCCCCCCCCCCCACCCCCCCCCCCCCCCACCCCCCCCCCCCCCCACCCCCCCCCCCCCCCACCCCCCCCCCCCCCCACCCCCCCCCCCCCCCACCCCCCCCCCCCCCCACCCCCCCCCCCCCCCACCCCCCCCCCCCCCCACCCCCCCCCCCCCCCACCCCCCCCCCCCCCCACCCCCCCCCCCCCCCACCCCCCCCCCCCCCCACCCCCCCCCCCCCCCACCCCCCCCCCCCCCCACCCCCCCCCCCCCCCACCCCCCCCCCCCCCCACCCCCCCCCCCCCCCACCCCCCCCCCCCCCCACCCCCCCCCCCCCCCACCCCCCCCCCCCCCCACCCCCCCCCCCCCCCACCCCCCCCCCCCCCCACCCCCCCCCCCCCCCACCCCCCCCCCCCCCCACCCCCCCCCCCCCCCACCCCCCCCCCCCCCCACCCCCCCCCCCCCCCACCCCCCCCCCCCCCCACCCCCCCCCCCCCCCACCCCCCCCCCCCCCCACCCCCCCCCCCCCCCACCCCCCCCCCCCCCCACCCCCCCCCCCCCCCACCCCCCCCCCCCCCCACCCCCCCCCCCCCCCACCCCCCCCCCCCCCCACCCCCCCCCCCCCCCACCCCCCCCCCCCCCCACCCCCCCCCCCCCCCACCCCCCCCCCCCCCCACCCCCCCCCCCCCCCACCCCCCCCCCCCCCCACCCCCCCCCCCCCCCACCCCCCCCCCCCCCCACCCCCCCCCCCCCCCACCCCCCCCCCCCCCCACCCCCCCCCCCCCCCACCCCCCCCCCCCCCCACCCCCCCCCCCCCCCACCCCCCCCCCCCCCCACCCCCCCCCCCCCCCACCCCCCCCCCCCCCCACCCCCCCCCCCCCCCACCCCCCCCCCCCCCCACCCCCCCCCCCCCCCACCCCCCCCCCCCCCCACCCCCCCCCCCCCCCACCCCCCCCCCCCCCCACCCCCCCCCCCCCCCACCCCCCCCCCCCCCCACCCCCCCCCCCCCCCACCCCCCCCCCCCCCCACCCCCCCCCCCCCCCACCCCCCCCCCCCCCCACCCCCCCCCCCCCCCACCCCCCCCCCCCCCCACCCCCCCCCCCCCCCACCCCCCCCCCCCCCCACCCCCCCCCCCCCCCACCCCCCCCCCCCCCCACCCCCCCCCCCCCCCACCCCCCCCCCCCCCCACCCCCCCCCCCCCCCACCCCCCCCCCCCCCCACCCCCCCCCCCCCCCACCCCCCCCCCCCCCCACCCCCCCCCCCCCCCACCCCCCCCCCCCCCCACCCCCCCCCCCCCCCACCCCCCCCCCCCCCCACCCCCCCCCCCCCCCACCCCCCCCCCCCCCCACCCCCCCCCCCCCCCACCCCCCCCCCCCCCCACCCCCCCCCCCCCCCACCCCCCCCCCCCCCCACCCCCCCCCCCCCCCACCCCCCCCCCCCCCCACCCCCCCCCCCCCCCACCCCCCCCCCCCCCCACCCCCCCCCCCCCCCACCCCCCCCCCCCCCCACCCCCCCCCCCCCCCACCCCCCCCCCCCCCCACCCCCCCCCCCCCCCACCCCCCCCCCCCCCCACCCCCCCCCCCCCCCACCCCCCCCCCCCCCCACCCCCCCCCCCCCCCACCCCCCCCCCCCCCCACCCCCCCCCCCCCCCACCCCCCCCCCCCCCCACCCCCCCCCCCCCCCACCCCCCCCCCCCCCCACCCCCCCCCCCCCCCACCCCCCCCCCCCCCCACCCCCCCCCCCCCCCACCCCCCCCCCCCCCCACCCCCCCCCCCCCCCACCCCCCCCCCCCCCCACCCCCCCCCCCCCCCACCCCCCCCCCCCCCCACCCCCCCCCCCCCCCACCCCCCCCCCCCCCCACCCCCCCCCCCCCCCACCCCCCCCCCCCCCCACCCCCCCCCCCCCCCACCCCCCCCCCCCCCCACCCCCCCCCCCCCCCACCCCCCCCCCCCCCCACCCCCCCCCCCCCCCACCCCCCCCCCCCCCCACCCCCCCCCCCCCCCACCCCCCCCCCCCCCCACCCCCCCCCCCCCCCACCCCCCCCCCCCCCCACCCCCCCCCCCCCCCACCCCCCCCCCCCCCCACCCCCCCCCCCCCCCACCCCCCCCCCCCCCCACCCCCCCCCCCCCCCACCCCCCCCCCCCCCCACCCCCCCCCCCCCCCACCCCCCCCCCCCCCCACCCCCCCCCCCCCCCACCCCCCCCCCCCCCCACCCCCCCCCCCCCCCACCCCCCCCCCCCCCCACCCCCCCCCCCCCCCACCCCCCCCCCCCCCCACCCCCCCCCCCCCCCACCCCCCCCCCCCCCCACCCCCCCCCCCCCCCACCCCCCCCCCCCCCCACCCCCCCCCCCCCCCACCCCCCCCCCCCCCCACCCCCCCCCCCCCCCACCCCCCCCCCCCCCCACCCCCCCCCCCCCCCACCCCCCCCCCCCCCCACCCCCCCCCCCCCCCACCCCCCCCCCCCCCCACCCCCCCCCCCCCCCACCCCCCCCCCCCCCCACCCCCCCCCCCCCCCACCCCCCCCCCCCCCCACCCCCCCCCCCCCCCACCCCCCCCCCCCCCCACCCCCCCCCCCCCCCACCCCCCCCCCCCCCCACCCCCCCCCCCCCCCACCCCCCCCCCCCCCCACCCCCCCCCCCCCCCACCCCCCCCCCCCCCCACCCCCCCCCCCCCCCACCCCCCCCCCCCCCCACCCCCCCCCCCCCCCACCCCCCCCCCCCCCCACCCCCCCCCCCCCCCACCCCCCCCCCCCCCCACCCCCCCCCCCCCCCACCCCCCCCCCCCCCCACCCCCCCCCCCCCCCACCCCCCCCCCCCCCCACCCCCCCCCCCCCCCACCCCCCCCCCCCCCCACCCCCCCCCCCCCCCACCCCCCCCCCCCCCCACCCCCCCCCCCCCCCACCCCCCCCCCCCCCCACCCCCCCCCCCCCCCACCCCCCCCCCCCCCCACCCCCCCCCCCCCCCACCCCCCCCCCCCCCCACCCCCCCCCCCCCCCACCCCCCCCCCCCCCCACCCCCCCCCCCCCCCACCCCCCCCCCCCCCCACCCCCCCCCCCCCCCACCCCCCCCCCCCCCCACCCCCCCCCCCCCCCACCCCCCCCCCCCCCCACCCCCCCCCCCCCCCACCCCCCCCCCCCCCCACCCCCCCCCCCCCCCACCCCCCCCCCCCCCCACCCCCCCCCCCCCCCACCCCCCCCCCCCCCCACCCCCCCCCCCCCCCACCCCCCCCCCCCCCCACCCCCCCCCCCCCCCACCCCCCCCCCCCCCCACCCCCCCCCCCCCCCACCCCCCCCCCCCCCCACCCCCCCCCCCCCCCACCCCCCCCCCCCCCCACCCCCCCCCCCCCCCACCCCCCCCCCCCCCCACCCCCCCCCCCCCCCACCCCCCCCCCCCCCCACCCCCCCCCCCCCCCACCCCCCCCCCCCCCCACCCCCCCCCCCCCCCACCCCCCCCCCCCCCCACCCCCCCCCCCCCCCACCCCCCCCCCCCCCCACCCCCCCCCCCCCCCACCCCCCCCCCCCCCCACCCCCCCCCCCCCCCACCCCCCCCCCCCCCCACCCCCCCCCCCCCCCACCCCCCCCCCCCCCCACCCCCCCCCCCCCCCACCCCCCCCCCCCCCCACCCCCCCCCCCCCCCACCCCCCCCCCCCCCCACCCCCCCCCCCCCCCACCCCCCCCCCCCCCCACCCCCCCCCCCCCCCACCCCCCCCCCCCCCCACCCCCCCCCCCCCCCACCCCCCCCCCCCCCCACCCCCCCCCCCCCCCACCCCCCCCCCCCCCCACCCCCCCCCCCCCCCACCCCCCCCCCCCCCCACCCCCCCCCCCCCCCACCCCCCCCCCCCCCCACCCCCCCCCCCCCCCACCCCCCCCCCCCCCCACCCCCCCCCCCCCCCACCCCCCCCCCCCCCCACCCCCCCCCCCCCCCACCCCCCCCCCCCCCCACCCCCCCCCCCCCCCACCCCCCCCCCCCCCCACCCCCCCCCCCCCCCACCCCCCCCCCCCCCCACCCCCCCCCCCCCCCACCCCCCCCCCCCCCCACCCCCCCCCCCCCCCACCCCCCCCCCCCCCCACCCCCCCCCCCCCCCACCCCCCCCCCCCCCCACCCCCCCCCCCCCCCACCCCCCCCCCCCCCCACCCCCCCCCCCCCCCACCCCCCCCCCCCCCCACCCCCCCCCCCCCCCACCCCCCCCCCCCCCCACCCCCCCCCCCCCCCACCCCCCCCCCCCCCCACCCCCCCCCCCCCCCACCCCCCCCCCCCCCCACCCCCCCCCCCCCCCACCCCCCCCCCCCCCCACCCCCCCCCCCCCCCACCCCCCCCCCCCCCCACCCCCCCCCCCCCCCACCCCCCCCCCCCCCCACCCCCCCCCCCCCCCACCCCCCCCCCCCCCCACCCCCCCCCCCCCCCACCCCCCCCCCCCCCCACCCCCCCCCCCCCCCACCCCCCCCCCCCCCCACCCCCCCCCCCCCCCACCCCCCCCCCCCCCCACCCCCCCCCCCCCCCACCCCCCCCCCCCCCCACCCCCCCCCCCCCCCACCCCCCCCCCCCCCCACCCCCCCCCCCCCCCACCCCCCCCCCCCCCCACCCCCCCCCCCCCCCACCCCCCCCCCCCCCCACCCCCCCCCCCCCCCACCCCCCCCCCCCCCCACCCCCCCCCCCCCCCACCCCCCCCCCCCCCCACCCCCCCCCCCCCCCACCCCCCCCCCCCCCCACCCCCCCCCCCCCCCACCCCCCCCCCCCCCCACCCCCCCCCCCCCCCACCCCCCCCCCCCCCCACCCCCCCCCCCCCCCACCCCCCCCCCCCCCCACCCCCCCCCCCCCCCACCCCCCCCCCCCCCCACCCCCCCCCCCCCCCACCCCCCCCCCCCCCCACCCCCCCCCCCCCCCACCCCCCCCCCCCCCCACCCCCCCCCCCCCCCACCCCCCCCCCCCCCCACCCCCCCCCCCCCCCACCCCCCCCCCCCCCCACCCCCCCCCCCCCCCACCCCCCCCCCCCCCCACCCCCCCCCCCCCCCACCCCCCCCCCCCCCCACCCCCCCCCCCCCCCACCCCCCCCCCCCCCCACCCCCCCCCCCCCCCACCCCCCCCCCCCCCCACCCCCCCCCCCCCCCACCCCCCCCCCCCCCCACCCCCCCCCCCCCCCACCCCCCCCCCCCCCCACCCCCCCCCCCCCCCACCCCCCCCCCCCCCCACCCCCCCCCCCCCCCACCCCCCCCCCCCCCCACCCCCCCCCCCCCCCACCCCCCCCCCCCCCCACCCCCCCCCCCCCCCACCCCCCCCCCCCCCCACCCCCCCCCCCCCCCACCCCCCCCCCCCCCCACCCCCCCCCCCCCCCACCCCCCCCCCCCCCCACCCCCCCCCCCCCCCACCCCCCCCCCCCCCCACCCCCCCCCCCCCCCACCCCCCCCCCCCCCCACCCCCCCCCCCCCCCACCCCCCCCCCCCCCCACCCCCCCCCCCCCCCACCCCCCCCCCCCCCCACCCCCCCCCCCCCCCACCCCCCCCCCCCCCCACCCCCCCCCCCCCCCACCCCCCCCCCCCCCCACCCCCCCCCCCCCCCACCCCCCCCCCCCCCCACCCCCCCCCCCCCCCACCCCCCCCCCCCCCCACCCCCCCCCCCCCCCACCCCCCCCCCCCCCCACCCCCCCCCCCCCCCACCCCCCCCCCCCCCCACCCCCCCCCCCCCCCACCCCCCCCCCCCCCCACCCCCCCCCCCCCCCACCCCCCCCCCCCCCCACCCCCCCCCCCCCCCACCCCCCCCCCCCCCCACCCCCCCCCCCCCCCACCCCCCCCCCCCCCCACCCCCCCCCCCCCCCACCCCCCCCCCCCCCCACCCCCCCCCCCCCCCACCCCCCCCCCCCCCCACCCCCCCCCCCCCCCACCCCCCCCCCCCCCCACCCCCCCCCCCCCCCACCCCCCCCCCCCCCCACCCCCCCCCCCCCCCACCCCCCCCCCCCCCCACCCCCCCCCCCCCCCACCCCCCCCCCCCCCCACCCCCCCCCCCCCCCACCCCCCCCCCCCCCCACCCCCCCCCCCCCCCACCCCCCCCCCCCCCCACCCCCCCCCCCCCCCACCCCCCCCCCCCCCCACCCCCCCCCCCCCCCACCCCCCCCCCCCCCCACCCCCCCCCCCCCCCACCCCCCCCCCCCCCCACCCCCCCCCCCCCCCACCCCCCCCCCCCCCCACCCCCCCCCCCCCCCACCCCCCCCCCCCCCCACCCCCCCCCCCCCCCACCCCCCCCCCCCCCCACCCCCCCCCCCCCCCACCCCCCCCCCCCCCCACCCCCCCCCCCCCCCACCCCCCCCCCCCCCCACCCCCCCCCCCCCCCACCCCCCCCCCCCCCCACCCCCCCCCCCCCCCACCCCCCCCCCCCCCCACCCCCCCCCCCCCCCACCCCCCCCCCCCCCCACCCCCCCCCCCCCCCACCCCCCCCCCCCCCCACCCCCCCCCCCCCCCACCCCCCCCCCCCCCCACCCCCCCCCCCCCCCACCCCCCCCCCCCCCCACCCCCCCCCCCCCCCACCCCCCCCCCCCCCCACCCCCCCCCCCCCCCACCCCCCCCCCCCCCCACCCCCCCCCCCCCCCACCCCCCCCCCCCCCCACCCCCCCCCCCCCCCACCCCCCCCCCCCCCCACCCCCCCCCCCCCCCACCCCCCCCCCCCCCCACCCCCCCCCCCCCCCACCCCCCCCCCCCCCCACCCCCCCCCCCCCCCACCCCCCCCCCCCCCCACCCCCCCCCCCCCCCACCCCCCCCCCCCCCCACCCCCCCCCCCCCCCACCCCCCCCCCCCCCCACCCCCCCCCCCCCCCACCCCCCCCCCCCCCCACCCCCCCCCCCCCCCACCCCCCCCCCCCCCCACCCCCCCCCCCCCCCACCCCCCCCCCCCCCCACCCCCCCCCCCCCCCACCCCCCCCCCCCCCCACCCCCCCCCCCCCCCACCCCCCCCCCCCCCCACCCCCCCCCCCCCCCACCCCCCCCCCCCCCCACCCCCCCCCCCCCCCACCCCCCCCCCCCCCCACCCCCCCCCCCCCCCACCCCCCCCCCCCCCCACCCCCCCCCCCCCCCACCCCCCCCCCCCCCCACCCCCCCCCCCCCCCACCCCCCCCCCCCCCCACCCCCCCCCCCCCCCACCCCCCCCCCCCCCCACCCCCCCCCCCCCCCACCCCCCCCCCCCCCCACCCCCCCCCCCCCCCACCCCCCCCCCCCCCCACCCCCCCCCCCCCCCACCCCCCCCCCCCCCCACCCCCCCCCCCCCCCACCCCCCCCCCCCCCCACCCCCCCCCCCCCCCACCCCCCCCCCCCCCCACCCCCCCCCCCCCCCACCCCCCCCCCCCCCCACCCCCCCCCCCCCCCACCCCCCCCCCCCCCCACCCCCCCCCCCCCCCACCCCCCCCCCCCCCCACCCCCCCCCCCCCCCACCCCCCCCCCCCCCCACCCCCCCCCCCCCCCACCCCCCCCCCCCCCCACCCCCCCCCCCCCCCACCCCCCCCCCCCCCCACCCCCCCCCCCCCCCACCCCCCCCCCCCCCCACCCCCCCCCCCCCCCACCCCCCCCCCCCCCCACCCCCCCCCCCCCCCACCCCCCCCCCCCCCCACCCCCCCCCCCCCCCACCCCCCCCCCCCCCCACCCCCCCCCCCCCCCACCCCCCCCCCCCCCCACCCCCCCCCCCCCCCACCCCCCCCCCCCCCCACCCCCCCCCCCCCCCACCCCCCCCCCCCCCCACCCCCCCCCCCCCCCACCCCCCCCCCCCCCCACCCCCCCCCCCCCCCACCCCCCCCCCCCCCCACCCCCCCCCCCCCCCACCCCCCCCCCCCCCCACCCCCCCCCCCCCCCACCCCCCCCCCCCCCCACCCCCCCCCCCCCCCACCCCCCCCCCCCCCCACCCCCCCCCCCCCCCACCCCCCCCCCCCCCCACCCCCCCCCCCCCCCACCCCCCCCCCCCCCCACCCCCCCCCCCCCCCACCCCCCCCCCCCCCCACCCCCCCCCCCCCCCACCCCCCCCCCCCCCCACCCCCCCCCCCCCCCACCCCCCCCCCCCCCCACCCCCCCCCCCCCCCACCCCCCCCCCCCCCCACCCCCCCCCCCCCCCACCCCCCCCCCCCCCCACCCCCCCCCCCCCCCACCCCCCCCCCCCCCCACCCCCCCCCCCCCCCACCCCCCCCCCCCCCCACCCCCCCCCCCCCCCACCCCCCCCCCCCCCCACCCCCCCCCCCCCCCACCCCCCCCCCCCCCCACCCCCCCCCCCCCCCACCCCCCCCCCCCCCCACCCCCCCCCCCCCCCACCCCCCCCCCCCCCCACCCCCCCCCCCCCCCACCCCCCCCCCCCCCCACCCCCCCCCCCCCCCACCCCCCCCCCCCCCCACCCCCCCCCCCCCCCACCCCCCCCCCCCCCCACCCCCCCCCCCCCCCACCCCCCCCCCCCCCCACCCCCCCCCCCCCCCACCCCCCCCCCCCCCCACCCCCCCCCCCCCCCACCCCCCCCCCCCCCCACCCCCCCCCCCCCCCACCCCCCCCCCCCCCCACCCCCCCCCCCCCCCACCCCCCCCCCCCCCCACCCCCCCCCCCCCCCACCCCCCCCCCCCCCCACCCCCCCCCCCCCCCACCCCCCCCCCCCCCCACCCCCCCCCCCCCCCACCCCCCCCCCCCCCCACCCCCCCCCCCCCCCACCCCCCCCCCCCCCCACCCCCCCCCCCCCCCACCCCCCCCCCCCCCCACCCCCCCCCCCCCCCACCCCCCCCCCCCCCCACCCCCCCCCCCCCCCACCCCCCCCCCCCCCCACCCCCCCCCCCCCCCACCCCCCCCCCCCCCCACCCCCCCCCCCCCCCACCCCCCCCCCCCCCCACCCCCCCCCCCCCCCACCCCCCCCCCCCCCCACCCCCCCCCCCCCCCACCCCCCCCCCCCCCCACCCCCCCCCCCCCCCACCCCCCCCCCCCCCCACCCCCCCCCCCCCCCACCCCCCCCCCCCCCCACCCCCCCCCCCCCCCACCCCCCCCCCCCCCCACCCCCCCCCCCCCCCACCCCCCCCCCCCCCCACCCCCCCCCCCCCCCACCCCCCCCCCCCCCCACCCCCCCCCCCCCCCACCCCCCCCCCCCCCCACCCCCCCCCCCCCCCACCCCCCCCCCCCCCCACCCCCCCCCCCCCCCACCCCCCCCCCCCCCCACCCCCCCCCCCCCCCACCCCCCCCCCCCCCCACCCCCCCCCCCCCCCACCCCCCCCCCCCCCCACCCCCCCCCCCCCCCACCCCCCCCCCCCCCCACCCCCCCCCCCCCCCACCCCCCCCCCCCCCCACCCCCCCCCCCCCCCACCCCCCCCCCCCCCCACCCCCCCCCCCCCCCACCCCCCCCCCCCCCCACCCCCCCCCCCCCCCACCCCCCCCCCCCCCCACCCCCCCCCCCCCCCACCCCCCCCCCCCCCCACCCCCCCCCCCCCCCACCCCCCCCCCCCCCCACCCCCCCCCCCCCCCACCCCCCCCCCCCCCCACCCCCCCCCCCCCCCACCCCCCCCCCCCCCCACCCCCCCCCCCCCCCACCCCCCCCCCCCCCCACCCCCCCCCCCCCCCACCCCCCCCCCCCCCCACCCCCCCCCCCCCCCACCCCCCCCCCCCCCCACCCCCCCCCCCCCCCACCCCCCCCCCCCCCCACCCCCCCCCCCCCCCACCCCCCCCCCCCCCCACCCCCCCCCCCCCCCACCCCCCCCCCCCCCCACCCCCCCCCCCCCCCACCCCCCCCCCCCCCCACCCCCCCCCCCCCCCACCCCCCCCCCCCCCCACCCCCCCCCCCCCCCACCCCCCCCCCCCCCCACCCCCCCCCCCCCCCACCCCCCCCCCCCCCCACCCCCCCCCCCCCCCACCCCCCCCCCCCCCCACCCCCCCCCCCCCCCACCCCCCCCCCCCCCCACCCCCCCCCCCCCCCACCCCCCCCCCCCCCCACCCCCCCCCCCCCCCACCCCCCCCCCCCCCCACCCCCCCCCCCCCCCACCCCCCCCCCCCCCCACCCCCCCCCCCCCCCACCCCCCCCCCCCCCCACCCCCCCCCCCCCCCACCCCCCCCCCCCCCCACCCCCCCCCCCCCCCACCCCCCCCCCCCCCCACCCCCCCCCCCCCCCACCCCCCCCCCCCCCCACCCCCCCCCCCCCCCACCCCCCCCCCCCCCCACCCCCCCCCCCCCCCACCCCCCCCCCCCCCCACCCCCCCCCCCCCCCACCCCCCCCCCCCCCCACCCCCCCCCCCCCCCACCCCCCCCCCCCCCCACCCCCCCCCCCCCCCACCCCCCCCCCCCCCCACCCCCCCCCCCCCCCACCCCCCCCCCCCCCCACCCCCCCCCCCCCCCACCCCCCCCCCCCCCCACCCCCCCCCCCCCCCACCCCCCCCCCCCCCCACCCCCCCCCCCCCCCACCCCCCCCCCCCCCCACCCCCCCCCCCCCCCACCCCCCCCCCCCCCCACCCCCCCCCCCCCCCACCCCCCCCCCCCCCCACCCCCCCCCCCCCCCACCCCCCCCCCCCCCCACCCCCCCCCCCCCCCACCCCCCCCCCCCCCCACCCCCCCCCCCCCCCACCCCCCCCCCCCCCCACCCCCCCCCCCCCCCACCCCCCCCCCCCCCCACCCCCCCCCCCCCCCACCCCCCCCCCCCCCCACCCCCCCCCCCCCCCACCCCCCCCCCCCCCCACCCCCCCCCCCCCCCACCCCCCCCCCCCCCCACCCCCCCCCCCCCCCACCCCCCCCCCCCCCCACCCCCCCCCCCCCCCACCCCCCCCCCCCCCCACCCCCCCCCCCCCCCACCCCCCCCCCCCCCCACCCCCCCCCCCCCCCACCCCCCCCCCCCCCCACCCCCCCCCCCCCCCACCCCCCCCCCCCCCCACCCCCCCCCCCCCCCACCCCCCCCCCCCCCCACCCCCCCCCCCCCCCACCCCCCCCCCCCCCCACCCCCCCCCCCCCCCACCCCCCCCCCCCCCCACCCCCCCCCCCCCCCACCCCCCCCCCCCCCCACCCCCCCCCCCCCCCACCCCCCCCCCCCCCCACCCCCCCCCCCCCCCACCCCCCCCCCCCCCCACCCCCCCCCCCCCCCACCCCCCCCCCCCCCCACCCCCCCCCCCCCCCACCCCCCCCCCCCCCCACCCCCCCCCCCCCCCACCCCCCCCCCCCCCCACCCCCCCCCCCCCCCACCCCCCCCCCCCCCCACCCCCCCCCCCCCCCACCCCCCCCCCCCCCCACCCCCCCCCCCCCCCACCCCCCCCCCCCCCCACCCCCCCCCCCCCCCACCCCCCCCCCCCCCCACCCCCCCCCCCCCCCACCCCCCCCCCCCCCCACCCCCCCCCCCCCCCACCCCCCCCCCCCCCCACCCCCCCCCCCCCCCACCCCCCCCCCCCCCCACCCCCCCCCCCCCCCACCCCCCCCCCCCCCCACCCCCCCCCCCCCCCACCCCCCCCCCCCCCCACCCCCCCCCCCCCCCACCCCCCCCCCCCCCCACCCCCCCCCCCCCCCACCCCCCCCCCCCCCCACCCCCCCCCCCCCCCACCCCCCCCCCCCCCCACCCCCCCCCCCCCCCACCCCCCCCCCCCCCCACCCCCCCCCCCCCCCACCCCCCCCCCCCCCCACCCCCCCCCCCCCCCACCCCCCCCCCCCCCCACCCCCCCCCCCCCCCACCCCCCCCCCCCCCCACCCCCCCCCCCCCCCACCCCCCCCCCCCCCCACCCCCCCCCCCCCCCACCCCCCCCCCCCCCCACCCCCCCCCCCCCCCACCCCCCCCCCCCCCCACCCCCCCCCCCCCCCACCCCCCCCCCCCCCCACCCCCCCCCCCCCCCACCCCCCCCCCCCCCCACCCCCCCCCCCCCCCACCCCCCCCCCCCCCCACCCCCCCCCCCCCCCACCCCCCCCCCCCCCCACCCCCCCCCCCCCCCACCCAGGAATTGTAGTCCATAACATCTGGAGTGCCAGAGGTTCAGCACCACTGCCATAAGGCTTTTGTCCTGGCAGATCCCGTGAGCCCCAGAATTGCTTTTCTGGTGATCAAAGGAGGCATAGCCAGGGGTCTGCAACCTGTGGCTCTCCAGATGTTCACGGACTACAATTCCCAACAGCCCCTGCCAGCATGGCCAATTGGCCATACTGGCAGGGGCTGGTGGGAATTGTAGTCTATAACATCTGGAGTGCCAGAGGTTCGCCACCACTGCCATAAGGCTTTTGTCCTGGCAGATCCCGTGAGCCCCAGAATTGCTTTTCTGGTGATCAGAGGAGGCACTCTCCTCCCTTTTTCCCTAGTGGAAAAATAGTTTGGATTCAACCCTCTAACTTGGAAATAAGTCTCACTTGCTTCTCAGCAAGCTAGCCTCTGATTGCCCATATCTATTAAAAATTACAAAACTCCGCAAAATAGATAGATAAATATGAACAGTCAAACAAATAAACATTTATCATCCCCAAAGAAACATTTAGGGAGCCAAGGAACTAACTGCCATTTTCGGGCAGCCTGTTGTTATTTTTGCCCGGGAATGGGGGACGGGGAGGGATATATGGAGCACATCCCATTTTCAGATATCTTGGAGAAAGAGGCAATATTCTGTTAAGCAGTTTAAGGGGGAGAAAAGAGAGTGTGACATAATGCCCACTGCATTGCAGATGTTAGGAGTGCAAAGCAATTCAGCTTCGCTTTGCAACAGACGTCTCAAGCCTCCCAGACTGTGTGCAAAGTGCCAGAGAAGCCATAATGCAAACTCTGGAGTCAGAGGAACCACAGGATTTACATGGCACAAGATTTAAAAGGGGCGCCAGAATCAAGGAGTGTCTGATCTCTAGCTATGACAAAGACTTCATTTCTTGAAGGTTCAATTCGTAGGCAGGGGTACAGTGTCTAAGGAAAGTGTTGAGAACTCTGTGTGGGCATGGATGCACGCTTCCATACACAGGGAAGGGGTGTAAATGATGGGGGCCTCCAATTGGCATAAATGAATAAATAAATCCTAGAAAGAGGAATAGACAGGTATCACCTTTCTTCAGAAACAGAGAAAGAATTTTAATTTAGAGTTATTTTCAAAATCTATCAAGTAAGGGGAGGCTCTGTTTCCACTAATATGTGAAACGTCTGCCTCAGCCACCCATCCCACTCCAGATGGTTCAAAAAGGGAAGACAGGTGACCACTAGGCATCTTAAGAAAGAGGCTTGTCCCTCGTCCCAAATGTTTTCCATAGGTTCAGCTCTTCCGGTTCCATTCTAAGTGGCTCCAGTGGAGGAAAGGAAGAGGTCACCCTCCCCAGTGTTTCAAGGAGAAGAGGCCTCTCTTGTCCAGATGTTCTGGAGACTATCATAAGTCCCGGTGCTTAGGTGAGAAAAGGAGATAGCCTTTCCCGACTTCTCCCAACCACCCTGATAGGAGAAAATCTTACAGGGAGAGAAGAGGAGAAGCCAAAAGACTGCAGAGTGCAATTCCTCCAGACATTTGCAAAGAGGAAGGAAGGGCTGCATCTTTCCAGATGTTCCATGATGGGGGAGGAGCTGCGAAGCCACCGCCGCCTCCTCCCCCGCCCCCTCACTTCGGGTCCCGCCCCCCTCCCGCACTCACTCACCCTGCCTCTTTCGCTCCCGTTTGTCCTGCAGCTGCTTTTTCTTCTGTTTAGCGCTGAACGGCCTCTTTCGGGGCATGTCCTACCCCGGCTGCCGTACCCTCCTCCTATTCCAACAGCCCTGACTCGCACCACCGGAGAAGACAGGGAGAGTGGGCGGAGCCAAAAGAAGAATACCGCTCGGCGGGGAGAGGAGGAGCCAATGAGCGTGGAGCAAGGGGGAGGAGCTGGCAAGAGAGAAAGGCGTGGCCTGCAGCCAGCTAAAGAATGAGGGATCGTGACGTAAACAAGGGAAAAACCACGGGATTGGAGGGGTGGCTGGCCGAAACCATTGGGGAGTCAATGAAAATGTGTGGGAAGAGAGTAGAGTGCTAATTCTTGTAAGGACGTTTGTGAGCTGTACCATTCAGAAGGCGCGCGGGGGGGGATTAACCCGTCTAGGAACGATTCAGGTTGTACCATTTCGGAGGAGGCGCGCTCAGAGATTAGTTCAGTAGTGCAATGCAACATAAAATTACCCCAGTCTCAACTCATCGACATCGATGGGCTGAATTCTGAAGCAAGGAAAGTACAGAGAAACAAAATAAGGCGCTGTCCCCCAACAAACTAACGTAACGTTTATTCCGGCGTACGCTTTCGTGCATTGGAGTTCACTTCATCCGATATATGAACTGAACGTCTATTACACTGATACCTAAAACTACATACAAACAACCGGGGGGGGGGGTATTTGCAGAAACAGGAGAATATGAAACAAGATGCAACCTTAAAGAGTAAATAATCCACTCAGAGCAATCCTGTGCATTTTCTCAGAACTACATCCCATTTTATTCAGTGGTGCTTATTCCTAGGTAAGCAAGTATTATTCAGAGTCTGGTCAGACTGGGTGAGGACCTATAAATTATGAAACAATAGTCAATCTTGTCTATAAGAAAGGCCTAGAGCAGAATGCAAATGCGTAGGCTTTGATACATGAAAACAAGCAGGTTGCAGGTTTGGACCATAACACTACAGCTAATAAGGAGCTGGGAGTTTGTTAAAGAACTTGCCAATATGTGTCAGTATTGGGGAGGGAAGATTATATCTAATGTAATGTTGAGTTCCATTTTGGAGTTTTTGGAGCAGTTATGTTTCGTTTTAATAAATATTTAATAAATATTGTAGGGGTCATGTAGCATCACCAGCTTATCAAATGTAAGAATTACACTCATGTTCGTCCAGCGTTGCAAATCTTGTGGCACAGTTAAAGTTTTATCCAGTTCCTTTTCCAGTCTAGCTGGTCTCTTTTTCCCCCCTCCCTTTTCCACCTGCTTATGATCTTGTTATTGTTTGGGGTTTAGGAAAAAGATTGGAATTCAAATTTGTCTCCATCTCCCCCGCGCTTCCGTAGGACATATTATTTTTAAGGCACCGGGTTTTGTTATTTTGCTTTATTGTCATGTTTCTAGTTTGATTTTTTTTATTGATATGTATATTACTGATGTAAGCTTCTCTGAGCCTGTCATGACAGGAGAGAGCAGCGTAGAAGTCAAACAGATAAAAAAATAATGTGACATTAACTTTTGGTCACAAGAACCTGATGATCTCAAAGGTGTCTTCTGTTTTTACTATGACAGTTCTTCAGAAGTGTTGTGAAGTTGCTGAAAATTTTAAAATGCTAACTAACGCTCTCTTAGATAGGTGCAGGTAACTCCAATCACAATCCCTGTTTACTCAGAAGCAGGCCCGTGCACATCTCTTCCAACTAAATATGCACTGGATTTGCAGCTCAGTTGGGAGGCTCTATTGAACTAGGTGCCATGTCTCGTTTATTATTGCCCATTGCTCAGAATGGCCCCTTCCACTATCTTCATCACAACCCTGTGAGGTATGTTTTATCAGAGAATGACCAATCCAAGGTCATCCAATGAGTTTCCTGGTAAACAGGGGGTTGGTTTCCTTAGCCACAGTCTCTTAGTCTAACCAGTACACCATAGTATGACTTCTTCACAAGCACGTCCAGGATCAGTTGACTGGTGTCGTGTGCACTTTAATTCTCCTGGCCACAGGATGAAGGGCTAATGTGGCCAGCCAACTGCACAACTTCGCCTTAAAAACATATTTCTCTTTTCACCTCCCTCATGGATATATCCAGGCGGATCAGGAATTCTGTGGCAATGCGAAAGCTAACTCATTACGGTGTGACATTCTGAATGATCTCTCATAAAGACTGGCGAGTGTTAAACCTACTGCTGTGCTATTTGTCCATAGCTGCTGCATTTGATGTGCCACTGAACCGTTTATTTTTGCTGCAAGCACCCCGACAGGAAAACCCCATGAGAAGCGAGGGTCATTCTGCACAGCAGTTTTGTAAAGAGCTGCAATCGTTATAAATGTGCAGTGCAGAATCCACAGAGTCACGTCCGTCCATCCCAAAGCCTATCTACTGTTTCCAGACAATCTGTCCCAAACTTCCGGATCGCTATCGTCGTTTCGTTCCGCTCTAGGACTTTAACGCTTCCGGATCTCTGTGTTGCGTCCCTTCCACCCATACGGTGTGTCGTAGTCTGACGAAAGTATTTTTGCAACTCTATGGTTATCGGCTTCGAATGAGTCATCGCCGTGTCATCTCTGTGCGCAGGCGCAGTGCGACAGAGGGGTGCATGTGTGAAGCCAAAATTGCAGGGAGGCGACAGAGTCGCCGGAGAGTAAGTGGCAGCTGCGGGGACGGAAGAAGGAGGTTGATCAGCCATGCCTAAGGGAGGAAAGCAGCACCAGCACCAGGAAGAATGGATCGGGGACGAGGAAGAGAAGGGCGTCTCCAGGGAGGGGGCTGGAGGTAAGAAAGGGGGCAGTTGAATTGGGTCCGGGGGTGGGGGGTGGGGATTGCTGGTCTGCATAAAGTAGGGAAAGGCCACTTGGAGAGAGGTGGGAGGAAATCCTGGGGGTGATGGGAAAGAGGGCGAGAGGTTTGGGACAATCACTCAGTTCCTTCCTCTTATTCCTTACAATTGGATTCGTTATGGTTGTGTAGCCTTCGTGGGAAGGAGGCAGGAAAGCTCAAAGTTCGTAGGAACAGACTTGCTCATTGGTGATTCCCACGCCTCTCCTCCCTCCACTCTTTCTGAATGAAAATTATGTGGGTTTGGGGGCATGTGGTTCTTGTGTTGCTAATTTTGTAAAGGAGCCTATGTCTTGGTAATAGTCATTTATAACAATGTCTTATCCCTGCTTTCCATCCTAAAGCATATCCCCCAAAAGAGGTGCGCTTGAATGTCAGTACAGATAAAACTCCTGTTTTATTTTGCTGCCACACACTCACACAGTTTCCAGTCCTGGAATTATTATCGGTACTGATCTTGGTTGAAATATAACTGAAAAGGTACTTGAAGAGGGAGTTCTGTGTGAGATTTGTGTCCAGGCCCAAATGTGAGGTCTGCCTCTTCCTCTCTTTCTGACTCCTCTGCTAGTCTTTGATGATGGGATGGGAGGAGGTTCTGAGCTAGAACTGGAGCCGGTTGGGATATGGGAGTCCCTGGGCGTTTCCTTCTCTTGAATCGTACTTTTTGGCCAGAGGTTGGAATGAGCTCTTCAAGTAATGTTGGAGATGAACCTCTAATGGTGGAAGAATCCTGAGACAGGACCCTGTAATGGGGAGAGGGGAAGAGATGTGATCGTTTCTTAAGTGCCATAATGTTTTATGTGCTTTTCCTTTGGGTCACTATATTGTTGAATTAGTTTGGTTCTCTTCATTTTCTATAGGGAAAAAAATTAGGAACATGAACTCTTAAGGCATACAGGGTAAAACTAATAAACTCAGCTAGCTTTCCAAATCTCAGTTCCAGTGAACATTGACTCAACATAGTCCAACATACGCAGAGTGAAGATTAGATGTTTGGCCATGCTGGCAGGGGCTAGTGGGAATTGTAGTCCATGAACGTCTGGAGAGCCGCAGGTTGCAGACCCCTGAAATAGACAGGTTAAGATGAAGGTGGAACCCAGCAGGATATTCATATTAGAAATCTGTAGCCAAAGATATTCTCTTGTGAGATTCTAATCTGTATTTGAGATTGAGCTGATGCACATCTGTTTAGCTTTTTGGTTCCTCTGCCTTTCTGTATCCTTTTCCACAAAGAGCACACAGCACACGAGGGAGCAGCAGTGGCGTAGGAGGTTAAGAGCTCGCGTATCTAATCTGGAGGAACCGGGTTTGATTCCCTAGCTCTGCCGCCTGAGCTGTGGAGGCTTATCTGGGGAATTCAGATTAGCCTGTACACTCCCACACACGCCAGCTGGGTGACCTTGGGCTAGTCACAGCTTCTCGGAGCTCTCTCAGCCCCACCTACCTCACAAGGTGTTTGTTGTGAGGGGGGAAGGGCAAGGAGATTGTCAGCCCCTTTGAGTCTCCTGCAGGAGAGAAAGGGGGGATATAAATCCAAACTCCTCCTCCTCTTCTTCTTCTTCTTCCTCCCTGTCCTGTGCCAAGGTTTCTCACCCACCCCTTTACCACCTGTTTCTCCCCATTCTGTGCTCCCTCATTCTTCCTGTTGCCTTCTCCTGGCAGCCTTGTCTTCAGACAATCAGTCTCTACCACATAGGCTTCCTAGTTTGTTAGAGACTCTCTTTTCTTTCAGTCTTTCCTGTCTTGAATTAGTTACAGGGTTTGCAAAGCCTCTGACTATTGGCATCCCCAATAACAATTGTTCCATCTTTGGGATTAAAAGTTAGGTTCTTTTTGTTGTGGCTGGTGGCATCTGAAGTTAGACCTTTGGGGACATTATTTCCCCTGGAAGCCTCTTGCAGCAGCCAGGCATTCACCTGAGAGAGCGTCTGTCAAACCATCTGTGCCCTCATTTGCAGAGTCCTGAAGCAAAATCTCAGTGGGAGGGGGGCTTGGGCATGAAAGGAAACTGAACATCCACTGCTGTATGTGGATATTTTCCCATGAGCTTTCTGGATCTTTGCTGCGTGTCTGAGAGGTAGACATGCCAGTAAAAGATTCATCTGTTGAATTTTTGCCTGTCATGTAGAAAAGTTTGAATTCCCCCCTCCCTTTTCTCAATCTTAAGGAGTCTCAGCACGGCTTACAAACACCTTCCCCTCCCCCACAACAAACACCTTGGTAGTGGGGCTGAGAAGGTTCTGAAAGAACTGTGACTGGCCCAAGATCACCCACCAGTCTTCATGGGTAGGAGCAGGGAGACAAATCTTGTTCACCAGGTAAGTCTCATGTGGATGAGTGGGGAATCAAACCTGGTTCAGTCCACTGCTCTTAATTACTACACCCCACAGGCAGCTTGTTCAAAGGGCCATTTTAACTTCCCCATGTGGGGAAGCTGGCTGGAGTGAAGTTTCAAGGTAAATGGGAGGGTGAACTGAGTAAGATGAAAGGAATTGGGCTACGGCAAGTTAAGTTAATTGAGGTTGGACCTTGAATGAAGTAGGATGCTTCATAATTGAGTGACTAGCAGTGCAATCCAGAACAGAGTTGTTCCAGTCTAAGCCCGTTGAACTGAATGGACTTAGGCTGGAGTATCTCTGTTCTGGATTGCATTGTCCAGCTGTTCCTCACTTGGTAGGATGTTTTCATATGGCTGTCCTCTTTATTTTCTGGACTGGGCTTAATAGCTGGACAGGAATTCAGAAAATGCCCCCTTTTTCCCTGCAGGGAAGTGAATGGAGAAAGGCTTGCTGGTTGAATTTCTGCCTGCTGGGAAAGATACAAGAGTTTAAAAGACTGAAAAAAGTGACTTCTGCTATTTATTTATTTAGATATTTGTACCCCATTTTTTCTCTTCAGTGGGGACCCAAAGTAACAGCAACATTGTTCTCCCTCTTCCATTTTATCCTTACAATTATTTGCCTGTATGCCGCCCTTCCCCTCACAGACTTAGGGGGGCTTCCAACATGCAAAAACAACAAAATGATACATTGAATACTTATCTACTTCTCCCTCCCCTCTTCTACAATCCAAACATCTGAAAGGTGCCTTGTTATTTCCTCTACTTGACTCCTGTAATGTGGCTTATCTGGGAATGCCCTTGAAGGCTTCTCCAAAAGTTCATCTCATCAAGAATGGCGATGATGGTGACAGAGTGTATGAATCATGGATCTTGAGAGGGTGTCGCTAGGAACTTTTAATGAAGGGCTAATGTTAAAGACCTAAGTACCCCTGTTGTAGCATAAGAAGTCCCTTTTTCTACATGTGCTTATTCACAGTCAGAACCCTTTAGGAGGAGTCGTTTTCTGATTATGACTTCCTTCAAGGGTGAGGTCGGCTTATGTCCTGAGCAACCCTTGTGCTTTTCCGAGTGCCCTCTGTAGTGATTCCTCCCCTACCCTCTACCTGCCCAACCTAACGTTTCCAGATTTACTAAGATGGGAAAGCAGCCTCTCTGTGTGTGTGTTTGTTTATTGGATTTCACAGACTGCCTCATCCCCAAAGGGCTCTAGGCGGTTTACAGCAACAACATCCATAATCAATAATTAAAAAACAATTAAAACCCTTAAAATTCAGTAGCAGCGTACCAATCTCTAAAACAGAGACAGCTTAAGAATCCCATGGTAGGGGCGCCCGTTCTTAAGGTCGGGAGGGGGCGACAGTGCCAAAAGATGAAAAAGGCATTGCGGAAGATGGCGAAATATGGCAGGAGCCTCACATTGTGGCCTGTGACAGAAGAGGATTTCCTCCAGCTGGACAGACAGGGACCTTATTGTAAATGAAATCAAGATGTGCTTGTCTTTCCTCCCGTCTTCTGGCTGTCACTATGGCACATTAGCAGCTGGGCTAATTTTGTGGGCTAGAACCTTTTTGCAGTAGGTTTGTTTTTCAGGAAACCTTTGGGCTATAGATAGCTGTTATATTTGACATAAAGGATTTCGGCATGCCATTTTTAAATGTTTTCTTTAATTCTTTCATTGCAAGCACGGCAGGGGTGCTGAACGTTCGGCCAGGGGGACAGATCCAGCTCCTTTCAAGGGCTTGTCAGGTCCACAGGCCAACTGAGGAAGCTCCCCCCCCCCCCCAATCTGGGCTGGCAAGCCTGCCGCTGGCTGGCTGGTCCAGGCACTCCCTCCCCCCATCTACGCTTGGTCTGTCCTGGCAAGCCACTCTCCTCCCCCGTGCCAATCTGGGCTGGTGAGCTGTGGGCTTACCAGCTGAGGCAGTGGTGGCGAACCTTTGGCACTCCAGATGTTATGGACTACAATTCCCATCAGCCGTTGCCAGAATGGCCAGTTGCCCTGCTGGCGGGGGCTGATGGGAATTGTAGTCCATAACATCTGGAGTGCCTGATTCCATCCCACACATTCTCCTGAACTGCTTATTATACCAAGAACTCTGATCCAGCCTGTTATCCCAAGCTATAGACTCTATGATTGATTATACTGAATCAGGTAAAGTAGTTAACGCTTTTAAATTGTCAGGATTTTCATTGTTGCCTTATAGTGGCAAAGTTTTTGTCAGAAGTTTGTAAACTGAATGTATGACAAACGCGAAGTTTTTTACTATTCGCTTTTTAACTGGAACTGTATCTTTATACTATCGTGTATATATTTTTATACTATTGTATATGCCAATAAAGGCTTATTGAATTGAATCTGGAGTGCCAAAGGTTCACCACCACGGAGCTGAGGCAGCCACCCCCTGTAGCTTTTGATCTTACCACAACGGAGCTGGTGAGGCCACCTCGAGGAGGCTTACACCAGCCAAGGTGAAAGCTGCCTGGCTCCGGCCTACTAACTAAGTCAGCTTGATTTTAACGCGTCATATCCAGCCCTTGTAACAAATGAGTTTGACACCCCTGGCCTATGGGATGTATTGAGCAACACTGTAAAAAAGTAGTTCATAATTATTGCAGTAGTAAATAAGGTGTTGTTGATGCATAGGGGGTGTGTGTGTGTGTGTGTGTGTGTGTGTGTGTGTGTGTGTGTGTGTGTGTGTGTGTGTGTGTGTGTGTGTGTGTGTGTGTGTGTGTGTGTGTGTGTGTGTGTGAAGTCTGGGTTTTGGCTCTCAGCTTCCATGGGAGGGAGGAATGATGTGTGTGTTCCCTGTGGTTATAGGGAGCTTAATAATATCTTGAGTCTTTCGCTTTTCTTTGGGGGAGCTAATATCCTCAGACATTCTCTGATTCTTTTTTTTTCCAGACAAAGTGGTGAAGAAGGGGAAGAAGGATAAAAAGACCAAAAAATCGGTAAGGTTCAGTTTCAGCTCATTTATTTGGACTGAAGGGGAGGGTTTTAAGGTTCATAACTCTGGAGGCAATCGGGGCTCCTGTTCTTTACCTCATGAGTAGCCTCAGGTGTGCTGCAGGTCCCCGAATACTTGGAGGTGTTTGAGAGCCTGCAGCCGATATTAATCATAGGAATAGCGCTTTTCAAAGTACCCAGAATGCTTTGTGGCTTGTACTTCATTTATCCACATAAGCCCCTACCGAGTAAAACTTCACAACTGATCATTTAAAGCTGATTCAGAATGCCATTCTGCTGCACCAGGTTGGCCTTTAGCATGTGGGAAACCATTATACAACTCAGAGTACATGCAGTAAGTGTGTGTGACTTCAGAAAGAAGGAGGGTGCTGTGCTTCTTATTCCACGAAGCAAAGGCATGTCTTGCTTTGGAAGAAAACAGAGCTGTTTCATTCTTGTGGCCTCACCCATGTCACCAAAATAACCAGATTTGCACTTTATTTTGCTTTTTTCCTGCCTCCCAAGTTCTTTGAAGAGTTGGCTGTGGAAGAGAAACACACCAGTGAGGAGCAAGTGGCTGAGAAGGAAAAGGAACAACAGCAACAGGTGAGCAGATTTTTAAAAAATCCACCCTCCTCATTGTTTACTGTGGAGTCTTGTCAGCAGAAGATACCCTCCAACAACCTGGACTGTGTTTTGCTGAGTGCTGCCATTAATCCTGCTTCCCTTTTTTTTCAATTTTTGTGCGTGGCTTTCGCAGCAAAAAAAGAAAAGAGACAAAAAAAAGGACCGAAAGAAAAAAGAGGTGGATGAAGATGAGGAGGAGAGCCAGCTGATCGAAAGGCTCAAGAAGCTGTCGGCACAAGCCAGCGATGAGGAAGATGAAGGTTGGAGGCAGGAATTTGGCGGTGGGGTTTTTTTCCTCTGTGAGCTCTTCTGCCCCCTCTCCCTTCAGAGGTTCAGACCTCCTATGAACAGGGTTTGCGTTGCAAATCTGAGGCCTTACTGTTGCAACAGAACAAGGTGACTGAATCCTCAAGCCTTAGTCTGGGCTGTGTCACTTCTGACTGCAGGTGGGGAAAATGACATTGTTAATGGTCCTCTCCATCATATAACCCCTCCCTCGCCCACAAATATAACATGAGCACCCCAAGGAGACAGATTATAGCTTAGGGGCCCTTTGCATGCGGTGTCAGTCTTCTCATTACAGGAGCAGCAGTGGCGTAGGAGGTTAAGAGCTCGTGTATCTAATCTGGAGGAACCGGGTTTGATTCCCCGCTCTGCCGCCTGAGCTGTGGAGGCTTATCTGGGGAATTCAGATTAGCCTGTGCACTCCCACACACGCCAGCTGGGTGACCTTGGGCTAGTCACAGCTTCTCGGAGATCTCTCAGCCCCACCCACCTCACAGGGTGTTTGTTGTGATGGGGGAAGGGCAAGGAGGTTGTAAGCCCCTTTGAGTCTCCTGCAGGAGAGAAAAGGGGGATATAAATCCAAACTCTTCTTCTTCTTCTTCATTACCAAGAATTATTAATATGAGGGAGTTTTGAAAAAAAATGTTACACCCACCCGCACCTTCCGTGCAGTCAGAGGTGCTGCAGCCTCATCTGACCCCTCAGCACTCTGCTGTTACAGGTCAGGTCAGCAATAATCTTGTTTAAAAGGACAGAGGCACATTTGGTGGGTGTGAGCTGTGTTGTTGCGCCTCCATAACCACAGGTGGAGAAAACAGGGCACTGGTACAGTCTACTTCATGAGGTGCTGGATTCCTTGTAATTGGGTTTTTCAGCTTTCAAATGGATACAATCTTGTCGGCCACATGTAGTTGTAGTTCCAGCAGGGGCGTAACGATGCAAACTGTAGCCCTGGGCAAAACCTGAGTTGGATGCCCCCCCCCCCATGGGCGGCCACTCCACCACTACCAAATTGGTGCCTGCAGGGAGTGAATTTGTAGACATATCAGCACCAACATTTCAGCGTATCATCAGGAGACTGTCCTTATGCTACCCCCCAAGTTTTGTGAGGTTTGGTTCAAGGAGTCCAAAGTTATGGACTCCCAAAGGGGGTGCCCCATCCCTCATTGTTTCCAATGGGAGCTAATAGGAGATGGGGTCTACCCTTTTGAGGGTCCATAACTTTGGACCCCCTGAACCAAACTACACCAAACTTGGGGGGTGCCATCATGACAGTCTCCAGATGATACCCTGAAATTCTGGTGCTGATACGTCCAAAAATGCACCCCCTTCTGGAACATCCCAGAAATTTGCCCAAGAATCTTTGTTCTGCATTGAGTTTTCTGCACTGCTGTCAATGGGGGTTGCAGGCTCGGGAGGGGGGCACATTTCTGAAGGCACAGTCTCCCTGAACCAAACCTCACCAAACTTGGAGGGTAGCATAAGGACAGTCTCCTGGTAATACGCTGAAATTTTGGTGCCGCTAGCCTAAAAACTGTGCCCCTGCAGGCCAAAAATGGAAAACCACTAAAAATACCCCAAAACGAACCCTGCATTTTGATGCCCCCCCACAAGGTGGTGCCCTGGGCAGCTGCCCACCTTGCCCAATGGGCATTACGCCCCTGAGTTCCAGGGTAGGCCAGAGGTTGGACTTGATGACCTTTGTCGTCCCTATCAACTCTGAGATTATATAAATACATATAATATTATGATCTGCCTGTGAGCTTCCAGTGATATTTGGCAGTTTACTGTTGAGGGCAGGGCTAGACTAGCTAGACCCACGGTCTGACCTGCAGGGCCGTTTGTAACGTTCTTCAGGGCTGTAAGGAAACTGGTTCCTCAGGCCCAGCTTCCCTGTCACATAGCAGAGGAAAGTGCATCTGTGGACTGTTGCCCTGGTGTACAGCTTGTAAAAACAAATAGACCTTTTATGCAAGGCGATCTTGCCTGCGAGTTTTGATCCTTACTTTAATTTCCAGTACAGTCAATCGCCGTTTGTTTCTCTTCCAGTGGCTTTCCCCATTGTCAAAGCTGGTAAGACGAAGAAGGTGAGTTCTTGGGCCTCAGAAGCTTCCTTTATCAGGAGGAAAATTGCTGTTGGCCGTTTCTTTGCCGAGGGGGGCAGGATCAGCATGCTAGACTCTACGGTCCTGCAGGGATGGCCATAAATCTCAAGACATGGCACCACTGTACTCTTTATTACCCCTTGTTTCCCCTAAGATATAAAAGGATACCCATCCCCAGAAAAAATAAGAGCTAGTAGTAGAGGTTTTGCTGAAGTGCGAAATATAAGGCATCCCCCAAAAGTAAGACGTAGCAAAGTTTTTGTTTGGAAGCATGCCTGACGAACAGAATACAGAAATATAAGACATCCGCTGAAAATAAGACATAGTGCATCTTTGGGAGCAAAAATTAATATAAGACACTGTCTTATATTCGGGGAAACGCGGTAGACTCTCACGCTCCTCATGATGACCTTATCATGGTTGAGCTTATAAAGGTTTTGTCAGGAAATGGCCAGGAAGAAGTTTTGCGGTGGTCCAACGATGGTTCCGTCACACCTACAATGTCTTCAGATTACCTTACAAGATAGAAGAATGTATCAGTTATTATTAATTAGTGTTTTACCCATTCCTGAGGGAATGGTTTTTTGGCTAGATCCATGGTGGCGAATCTTTGGCCAATTGGTCTTGTTGGCGGGGTTGATGGGAATTGTAGTCCATAACCTCTGGAGTGCCAAAGGTTCGCCACCATGGGGCTAGATGGTGAGGAAGCCACACTTTTCTGGCTCCATTAGTCGATGAGTTCTGGGAGCCCCCAGAAGTCTCTTCCGCATTGTGGTGTTGTGGCCGGAGTATGGCACTAGGAACGGGGAGACGCAGGTTCTAATCCCCTCTTGCCTTTGGTCGGTTTGTTCTCTCTCACTCTAACCTACAGGACAAGGATTTTGTAAAATGGAGGAGAGAACCGTGTGTGCTTCACTGAACTTTGTAGGGGGAGGGATGGACAGGAGGATAACTGTGTGCCAGGTAGTTATCATGTATGGTGCCGGTGTGAACGGTCTATTTGCTGCCATGTGCTCTCTTGGTTGTCTCTAGGGAGGAAACTTGTTTGCTGCCTTGAGTCAGGAGCAGAGTGAGGAAGAGGAAGAGCCGCCAAAGCTTGACAAGAATAAGATCAACAAGGTGAGATGTGTGGCAGAATGTGGCAAGCAGTGGCTTGGGGCAACGACTGTGAACGAGGAGCTCGTGGAAAAGTGGGGTGGGTGCGTGGGTGAGCCACAGGGTGCCACGAGAATTGTTTTGTACGTCTCATAGGTTAGAAATCTTTGGGCACATGAGCAGAGGTATTATATGTGCACACTACTCATCCTCTGCTTCCATTTTGAAAAGAAAAAAAAGGATCTAGCCCACATGGAAGAAAAGGGTGAGGAGACTGGTCATTTTTCTGGGATTTTTTTTCCTGGTCAGAAATGAGAAAAAATGTCACTCACACCAATCTCTATTTCTTCAGGCTTCTGATAGTGAAGAGGAGAAACAGCCAAACAAGAAGGGGCCAAAGGGCAAACAGACGGTGAGTGTTTGCGGCATTACCTGAAGCAATTCCGGATCATACCTTAGGCAGAGCAAAAAATTATAGGTAGATCATCTGGTCTGGTTCCCCCACTCCCCCACCCCATTGTGCTCAGACACAACCTGCCACTCCCTGAAGACTTCAGGTGAGTCACACCACATAAGAAACACTGTAAAATTTAAAATGCAGCAAACGACTCTTGCAAATGTTAAGCGTCATCACTGGTTGGGATAGGAACCAGAGCTTAAGGACAGATGACATGTTTTGCTGCCTTGTGCTGAATCAGACTGTTAGTCTATCAAGGACAATATTATCTGCTGTGGCTGGCAGGGAGTCTCACATAAAGATCTTTCTACTATTACTATCCTTTAAACTGGATGCTGCCTTGGAAGGCCTGTGATGCAACCATCTTGCTCAGTCTAAGCCAGGAGTCTGCAACCTGTGGCTCTCCAGATGTTCATGGACTACAGTTCCCACCAGCCCCTGCCAGCATGGAGCTGGTGGGAATTGTAGCCCATGAACATCTGGAGAGCCACAGGTTGCAGACCCCTGATCTAAGCAGACCTCGGGCCTGGTTAGTATCTGGATGGGAGGCCCCCCCTGAGAGTTTCCTAACATTCCAGAAGAAAAGCATAGTATACATGCAGTAAAGTCCAAGGTTCGTGGCCCGCAGGAGACTCACTGCTCATCAGCTGGTAATTCTGGGCTAGAGTCTGTCCTCTATTCAAACCACTTGAACATAAGAACATAAGAACAAGCCAGCTGGATCAGACCAGAGTCCATCTAGTCCAGCTCTCTGCTACTCGCAGTGGCCCACCAGGTGCCTTTGGGAGCTCACGTGCAGGATGTGAAAGCAATGGCCTTCTGCCGCTGCTGCTTTTGAGCATTTGGTCTGCTAAGGCATTTGCAATCTGAGATCAAGGAGGATCGAGATTGGTAGCCATAGATCGACTTCTCCTCCATAAATCTGCCCAAGCCCATTTTAAAGCTATCCAGGTTAGTGACCATCACTACCTCCTGTGGCCGCATATTCCAAACACCAATCACACATCGTGTGAAGAAGTGTTTCCTTTTATTAGTCCTTATTCTTCCCCCCAGCATTTTCAATGAATGCCCCCTGGTTCTAGCATTGTGAGAAAGAGAGAAAAATCTCTCTCTGTCAACATTTTCTACCCCATGCATAATTTTATAGACTTCAATCATATTCCCCCCTCAGACGTCTTCTCTCCAAACTAAAGAGCCCCAAATGCTGCAGCCTCTCCTCATAGGGAAGGTGCTCTTTATGAAGGACTTGTTCCTTATGAAGGACCTGCAGTAGCAAGGAGTCTGGCAGCCTTGGAAGAACCTGCGCTGTAGCTAAGCGGATCTTTGTCCTGACTGTGTATAAAGTATTTTTTAAAATGTTTTAATCTCCACTTCATAGAGGCCTTCCCAGATAGAAAGACTTAACACTTTAAAAAGGTGATCAGGCAAAAATATAAGGCTGTTCTGGAAACCAATTCTGAAGTTACCTATCCATGGTGGTCCAGCCTGATGCACTTTTGTGTCCTTGGACGGTACTCTTAATATTATTTTGAGAGGTGTTCCAAATGGAATATCTGGGAGGGTGAGGTCCTTGTAGTACGTCAAGCTCTAAAGTTGTTTGGTCATTACTTAATTTCTAGTGATACTGGCATTTGAAAACTCTGTTTTAGAAACACGTAGTTGGTCTTGACCTTGGGAGACCAGTAGTCTGACTCCGTATTAAGCAGTTTCAAGTGTTCATAGATTCAGATTCCTCCTGAGGTAATCCTAGTGCCGCACTGCTCTAACAACCGGAAGGGTTTCCTAATTCTAGTTTACTGGGGAAAGAAAAATACAGTAAGTATTCCTGGCTTTCCTTGTATGTGTTTTCCAGCAGCAAGAAGAAGAGGAGGACGACGTAAAGAGGAAGAGTAGCAAAAATGAGAAGAACAAAGGAAAACAGCAGGTTTGGTTCCTCCATTTTGTTACTCAGCCTGACTTAACAGTCCTTGACTTATCTCCTGTTCAGTTGGTTGCCTTCTATGGCAGATTGATGTTCTGAGGGGCACTTGAGGGGTGGTGATTTATGTCTGAACAGTCTTTCCACAGCAAACTACAACCCAGAACTATGTTAGCTCTCACTCTTCAGATCAGCTTTCTGATTTTTTTGAGCTCCGAAAAAAACTGCTTGTGAGTCCCAGCTGAGGAGAAAGAGAGATATAAAAATAAAAGAAATAAGTACCAAAGGCATGCAATTCAGCTTTCTTGCTAGCGTCTATAATTTCCTTAAGATCACTCATAATGCCAGGAGTGGGGTTTTTCAACAGAGTCGGAACATTTCAGGAGGAATTAAAGATGCAGAGGAAACAAGTGAATGGGCAGATTTGTTAACAGGAGTCAGGAGCCTTTTTTAAAAAAAAATTATTGTATCATTTGAATTTTACAGTTTATAGTAATTTCCTTCTTCCTACATTTTCAAACAATACTTTTCCCCCCCTTTTCTCCCTCCCCCCCCATTGCTTCTTCTTCATAGTTTTGTCACACCAACAGCAGTAAGTTCGTTCTCTGCAGCCTCTTCTCCCATATTTCCTTGTCGACTCGAGCTTCTTTCATCCAGTCCACGTATATTATCCATATCTTCAAAATTTTCATTCTGTTTATCTTGCCACGTCTTATTTTTGGTTAGCGTATCGAAAATATCGAGGGTCACTTGTTCCCAGATATATTCTAACCATCTCTGAAGTGTCCATTTTTTTTCTTTTCTTTCCAGCCCAAGGCTATTGCTGCATGGGCTGCTTTGATCATTATTTTATACATATTGAAGTCGTTACGGGTGATGCAAGGAATAGGCGAGACGCAGCAATATCATCCGGTGGAGAGAAGCCAGTGGCGATATAGCGTGATCCGTGGATCTGGCTACTCTGCCGAGCTGGCGGTCCCTGGCACCTTTTATTAGGGTTTTTGGAAAGGCGGGAGAGCGGGAGAATTTGCACAATACATGAATCATAGGGGCTGCGTAAGTGCGGGAGGAAACGTTCCTGTCTGGGCTTAATCCAAACCTGGGGGTATGCACCTTTTGTCCCTTTGTCCAGGACATCTTGTGACCCGTGAGTCATGGGGGTCTTGTGCGCCCAGAAGGCAACAGATGGCACAGGCATGCCTGTGCTCTGTCTGAAGCTCTGCTGTGTTCGCTGGCTCACCCCTACACATATAACCATATTGTTTGTCCACCCTTCTGTCTTCCATTACACCCATGAACATTAAGTCATTATTTAAATCAATATTTATCAGGAGTCAGGAGCCTTGACCATTGGGAAGTTGGCTGCATAGACAAGAGAGGTCTGTGCACAACCCCCACCCTCCAGACCACTGGAGGGTCTGCTGCTTGAGCAGAAGTGTGTAGAAATCACTCCCTTTCTGCATTAACTGTGAGGGGAGGGTGTGCAGTTGTGGAATTCTGCCAGGTTTTCCACCTTGCTGCGGTCTCTGCCCTGTCTTCCTGTGTCTGGAGCGGGGGGGGGGGGGGGAGCTCTGCTCCATGAGATTCTTCCATTTGCAATTCAAAGGATCCACTTGTTGACACCTAGACAGTTATGAGGAGAGATCCCCTTCGTAGGGGGGGCAGAAGGGATGAAAACAAAGGGGAACATTTGACTGAAAACTTGAGATACAAATTCTGGAAAACTTCAGATTGTCCAGATGTCATTTCTGCTCTGCTCAGGCTCTTGGACAAGAGATGCCTCTTCCTTTTCCCCATCCCTTATTGATTTGTTTCCAGGGTGGGATGTTGCTGTTTGACGCTGTGTCTTTCTGCACACCTCATGTTTGTTTCTTTCTCTGCCATCTCAGGGGGGAGGCTCCGCCTTTGCCATATTGGCTCAAAGTGATGAGGAGGAGGAAGAAGAGGAAGAGAGTGCAGAAGCCAAGAAGCCCAAGGGCAAAGCAAAGGTAGATATGGTGAGGCCTCTAGGAAAGGTGGTGGGTGGATAAACAGGCAAAAGACTCCCTGGGGTTTGTACCAGGTGGGCAAAATGGCTACTTCACCTAGGACACTTGTGATAGAATTTGGGTCTTCCCTTTGTTTCCCTGAAAGCCCCGTTTGTATTTTACCTGAGCATCAGGTTGCTGACCAGAGCAGCTGATCAGCATTTTTTGAGCCATCACCTGCTGTTCCTCAGTTCCCATGGGTAGCAGTTGCTTATATACACTTGGTCTCTGCAGGGTTGGTCTCTGTCACCAAGCTCTGTCTGAATACCATGAGTCAGTAGACACCCCGCCCCCGCCCCCATGAACCAATTTAAGGGAAATGTTTGCTTCTTCCTTGACAGAGTTATGCTCTATAAATCATAAGTTCTGAGAAGATCTCAGAAGAAGAAGAAGAGTTTGGATTTATATCCCCCCTTTCTCTCCTGCAGGAGACTCAAAGGGGCTTACAATCTCCTTGCCCTTCCCCCCTCACAACAAACACCCTGTGAGGTAGGTGGGGCTGAGAGAGCTCCGAGAAGCTGTGACTAGCCCAAGGTCACCCAGCTGGCATGTGTGGGAGTGTACAGGCTAATCTGAATTCCCCAGATAAGCCTTCATAGCTCAGGCAGCAGAGCTGGGAATCAAACCTGGTTCCTCCAGATTAGATACACAATCTCTTAACCTCCTACGCCACTGCTGCTCCTAGTTCTCAGAGTTCCCCCTGCTTGAATGCTCCCTTGTTGCAAAGATTCCTGCATTTGAAAAGCTGCTTCTTCTGGATGAAGGGGTCCCGCTTAGCCTTTATCCTGATCTTTGCAAAGATTGCAAGGTTGGCTGCCAAATAGAGTGATACGTTCTTCTTTCTCCCTGTTCGGTTGGATAGGCCCTCTCTCAACAACGAGCCGTCCTCTGCATTTTACTTTGCAAGCCGTCCTTTGCCCCGTATGCTCTCAGCCCCCTCTCCTTGACATTCATATCAGTAGAACAGGTCTCCCAGAGAGAGAATCTCAAGGAAATAATGGTCTAGTCACCTCACAATTGTGTTTCCTAACTTGCCTCCATGCAGCACACAACTGCGCATCATTGAGGGGAGGAGTTGAGTCCCAAGAGAATCATGATCGGCAAGCGCTAGAAAAATATTGATAGGCAGGGAAGACGGAGATGGCAACGTAGAGGCAACCTTTGTGCCATTTCCGCCCTGTTTACACCTTTCTGTTCTTCCAGGCGGTGAAAAAAGAGACTGTTCAACCTGATGAAGCTGGGAAGAAGGCCAAAGGGAAAAAGAATCTGCCTTCCAAGGTAAGAGGACCTGAAGATGAGGCCACAATGTAGCCCAGCGGGGCGGGTGCAGTTCCGTTGGCCTCAGAGCCTGTGCGGAGCATAGGGAGGATCTGCCATCTGCTGCTGAGTTTCTCACTGCCACTTGCGTTAGCCGTATCTGGGGGGTGGAGCCTGTGCTGCCTTTTCTGTTATCCTGTGGGGCCTTCAGATAGGGAAATGTTAAGCAAGTGACCAGAAGGGTTGTCTCTCTGGCCAGTTATGCATAAGGTGTTTGCTGCATGGCGAAAGCGAATGTCCGTAGCAGCAACATTTCTTGTACGGCCGTATTTCCTCTAGCCCCGCTTTCACTTTCCACTCTCTCCGTGGCGAGCAAGTCCACCTAAAGCACGATTTTAATTTGCTTCGCTGCCAGGGTGGGACAGATTTGCCAGCGGGCACAGGTTTGCCCCAGACTGCTTCCCTACGCTCACAGCCAGCCAGCCAGTCTGGTTTAATCCTCCCCCAATTAATTTAAGGAAATACGGCCGTACAAGAAATGTTGCTGCTACGGACATTCGCTTTCACCATGCAGCAAACACCTTATGCATAACTGGCCAGAGAGTCTATGCCGCCCCTCCCCCGAAGGGTTTTGGGCGGTGAACAACAGAATACAACAACAAACAGATGGAGCATGAAACAAAATGCAAATTATAAATACATAATCTGGGCTCCATAAACCATAAAATACTAAAGCCTATTAAAATACAGCGTTCCATACAAAATTGTCAGCGTCCAACATTAAAACCTTCATTAAAAGGTTTAGATCAGTGGTGGCGAACCTTTGGCACGGGTGCCAGAGGTGGCACTCAGAGCCCTCTCTGTGGGCCCGCATGCACCGAGTTCATCATGTGATAATAGTATAATCATTTCAGGGAGATTATTAGCATCAAACCTAAGACCTAGTTTTGGGGAAGCAGTGTAAGTAAACCCTGTTAAGTTCTGTTAAACCCCACTGATTTTCATGGGAAGAACTAGGCGTAATCCTTTACCTGGGAGTGAGCTTGGTTGCTTCAAAGCAAAGCCACCGACTACCACCAAGCTTACTCCTGAGTAACGCGCGCCTTGGAGCCAACCGTTTTTTCTATACTAAAACCTCAGTATTCAGGTTAAATTGCCATGTTGGCACTTTGCCATAAATAAGTGGGTTTTGGGTTGCAGTTTGGGCACTCGGTCTCGAAAAGGTTCGCCATTACTGGTTTAGATCTTTAGATTAAAAAAACTAAATAATAATCCATAAACCAATACTAACTCTAAAAAAAAAAAAAGTAAAGACTAGTCGATCAGTCCAAACACCCGATTTGCCCCTGCGTTTGATCAACAAACTGGGACATCTCCAGCCTCGTACACAAGCAGTCAGTGATTCCAGACCACACCAGTAAAAGGACGCTTGGGTTTACAGCACATTGAGAGACAGACAATCGTGAACCTAGGGAGCTTCGCAAATGGCAGTTCACATTGTCCTTTTGCTGTTTTGCCTTTGTAATCCTCGTGTTTAATGTCATATTCTAAGTTTCCCCCCAATCACAGGGTTTTTCTTTAAATTTCCCAGCCCTGCTTCTTGAGTTTTCTACTTAAGAATGAAAGATGCCTAAGACTTCAGGGACCCTCCAGGAGAAGGGAATTCTGCATTCAGGGACCCTCCAGGAGAAGGGAATTCTGGAAGTAGGGGTGGGTAGTGTGGTGGCCAAGTTTGCAGGGGGCATTCATTGAAAATGCTGGGGGGAAGAATTAGGACTAATAAAAAGAAACACTTCTTCACACAACGTGTGATTGGTGTTTGGAATATGTTGCCACAGGAGGTGGTGATGGCCACTAACCTGGATAGCTTTAAAAAGGGCTTGGACAGATTTATGGAGGAGAAGTCGATCTATGGCTACCAATCTTGATCCTCCTTGATCTGAGATTGCAAATGCCTTAGCAGACCAGGTGCTCAGGAGCAGCAGCAGCAGAAGGCCATCGCTTTCACCTCCTACCTGTGAGCTCCCAAAGGCACCTGGTGGGCCACTGCGAGTAGCAGAGTGCTGGACTAGATGGACTCTGGTCTGATCCAGCAGGCTAGTTCTTATGTTCTTATGTTCTTATGCATCACAGCTTAGGCTTGATGAGTCTGGGCTGAGGTAATCACTTTTTAACTCTTTTCCTGGTTTTCTTGGTTCCACAGAATGTGTTCGCTGCTCTGGAAGCAGAGGAGATGAATGAAGAAGAGGATGACAGTTGTGGATATGAAGATGAGGAAGAGGGGTCTGCAGAGGGCAAAGAGAAGTCTAAACAGAGCAGCAAGGCAGTAAGAAATCCTCGCCTTGTGTCTAGAGACCTGGCTTAGGCCCCTTCCTCACACGCAAAATAATGCGCTTTCAAACCACTTTCACAACTGTTTGCAAGTGGGTTTTGCTATTCCGCACAGCTTCAAAGAGCACTGAAAGCAGTTTGAAAGTGCATTATTCTGCATGTGCGGAATGAGCCCTAGTTTGAATCCAACACCAGTTGTTTAATTTGTCCCTGTTCATACAGCATTTGACTGCATGCAGTGCAGTTTAGGAATGACACTCAATGTGCATACAATTCTGCACTGTGAGCTCCTTCTCTGCTCTTGTCTTCTGTCCACCTTAATGAGGCACACTTCCAAGCGAATGTATGCACACATGTGTTGGTTCCTACAAAATAAGCATAAGCATTTTATTGTCATTGTGCACGCACAACGAAATTTACAGCAGCATTCCTCGATGCGCACAATTTCAGACTCATACCCCATCCTCACTTTCCCCTTCCTCCACCTATCCCTACACAGCCCCAAACACATCAACACGAAGCCGCTGAGTTTAGCATAGCCACAGCTCTAGAGTAGAAGCTGTCTCTAAGCCTCTTTGTCCTAGTTTTGATAGACCTGTATCGTCTGCCGGATGGCAACAGTTCAAAAAGAGAGTGTGCTGGGTGAGACGGGTCTCTCAGAATATTTTGGGCTTTTTTTGCTGCATAACTGCATAATGCTGCATAAGTGGGGACTGCAAAGCTTGTTTCTGCACGCCACTGCTTCAAACATGTTCCAACTTTTGGTACATCATGACCCAAATACCTCTGTGCCATAAAACTCCCATCTGCCTCCTGCAACCTAGTGTGTGTAGGACATAGTGTGGACTAGTTGGGCAATGGGGAGGTAAACTGGTGCCTTCCCCCTACTCAGAATAATTATTCTGGCAACCGTATTATTCGATGAGCTAGAGCAGGGGTCTGCAACCTGCGGCTCTCCAGATGTTTGTGGACTACAATTCCCATCAGCTCCTGCCACCATGGCCAATTGGCTGATGGGAATTGTAGTCCATGAACATCTGGAGAGTCGCAGGTTGCAGACCCCTGAGCTAGAGCAAGTCATGTGAGGGCAACTTTCAGCCCTCCTGACAGGCATTCCCCACAGAGTTGAACCCTGTGGACCTTCTGCTGCATAAAAATAGGAGAATGGGCAAGAGGCTTGCTGCGAAGTTACCTGCCCTGAGGCAAAAATTTCCAAGCAGTAAGTGCTTTTGAGTTTCCTGCCTGACCCCACTTGCTAACACACATTTGCTGTAAATACTGTAGCATTCAGAAGAGGAGGATGAGGAAGAAGAGGAGAAGAAAGAAGACGATCCCTTTGCGCACCTCAGCAAAAAGGAAAAGAAGAAACTCAAGAAGCAGGTTAGCTTTATCCTGGAGGAAGGAGGGTTTGGATGGAGCCTCGTAGGGCAAACTGAGCTTTGCCAACTGTTCTCCAGGCTTTATCTTCTTTTGCTCAGGAATGGCTATATTGTGTGTTCCCACAATCCTTTGCATGGCTCCCTTTGATGTTTAAGGCCTCCTGAGGAACTTGTTCAATTAAAGTCTGTCAGAAAGAGAACTTGAGGAGTCCACATACAGCTACCTCAGTGTTAAGCCCTGCAGGATATGAACACCAGGATGAGAGTGCCTCTAGGCATGTGTAGCTTGTCCTTTCCCTTAACACTGGTTAGTACTGGCACCACCACCGCACAAACAAATACATTTGTTCAGCAGCAAGCCTCAGAGCAGAAGGCTAAATTCTCAGTTGAGAAATCATGCCCTGTTTGTTGGGCCAGTCTTAGAATTGCTGCTAGGCAACTAAAATACTCTCCGGCGGGTTGGGGGGCAGAAGCCAGTTTTTCAAACTATTTTGATGTGACCTATTCACTTGTGGAAAATACCATCAAGTGACAGCTGACATAGAGTTTTCAAGGCAAGAGACGTTTAGAGGTGGTTTGCCATTGCCTGTCTCTGCATGGGCTGAGAGAATTCTGAGAGAACTGTGACTGGCCCAAGGTCACCCCGCAGGCTGCATGTTGGGGAATGAGAAAACCAGCCCTATTCTTCAGATTAGAGTCCACAGCTCTTCACTACTACACCACTCTGGATCTCCCAATTTAGTCACTTAGCAGCAGTGGCGTAGGAGGTTAAGATCTCGTGTATCTAATCAGGAGGAACCGGGTTTGATTCCCAGCTCTGCTGTCTGAGCTGTGGAGGCTTATCTGGGGAATTCAGATTAGCCTGTACACTCCCACCCACGCCAGCTGGGTGACCTTGGGCTAGTCACAGCTTCTCGGAGCTCTCTCAGCCCCACCTACCTCACAGGGTGTTTGTTGTGAGGGGGGAAGGGCAAGGAGGTTGTAAGCCCCTTTGAGTCTCCTGCAGGAGGGAAAGGGGTGATATAAATCCAAACTCTTCTTCTTCCTCTTAGGCATGTTAATATTTATAATTTATAGGTTGCAATTCTGAGCTATTTGTAGATGAAACCGTGCTGCGGTTTTTAATGCAGTAACAGTTTTTATATTTGAGTTTTGAATCATTCCATTTTGTTTGCTTGTTTGTGTTACAGTTAAATAGACCTGATCAAAATGGAAGGTGTATTGAGCAGCTGGAAGTGTGTGTGAGAGAGAAAGAGCAAGAGTGAGAGAAAGGGAGATGGGCAAGGGGGGAGAGAGAGAGACCAGTCACAGTTTGAAACATATTTTAAAAGGGCGATTTCTTGACTGAGTAACATGGTGAGGGAAATAATGTGAACCACAAGTAAAGGCCCTATTCAGACTTTTAAAAATTGTGTAGAAGGTCTGAGGAGCAAAAAGTGAACAAAAGACTCTCCCAAATTGAAAGGGAGGAAACATTAAGAGAGAAGCCATGCCAGCCAGTCAAGAACATTCTCCGGTAAAAGGTGTTCCCTGTAGAATCATAAAATCTGATTATGGTGAAAGGGTTCTAGTGGAATGATGTGTGGGAAAAAACAGTTGTCAGGTTGTACAGAGGTAGCTGGTAGCAGACTGATGAAGAAGAGGCAGTGAGGTCTTCTTTGCTGGTGTTTCATGACTGGGACACTCCTTTCTCTGTCAGCTGGAGTTTGAACGGCAGGTGGCGACTCTGAAAGCAGCCAATGCGGCAGAGAATGATTTCTCGGTGTCACAAGCAGAAATGTCCTCCCGACAGGCCATGCTGGAAAACGCCTCAGATATCAAGGTACTGCCATCACTTTACATCCTGCCTCCCCTGCCCCTGTCTTTTTCTCTCATTATGAAGTCATTTGAATTATTCCTTCCTTCCTTCCTTCCTTCCTTCCTTCCTTCCTTCCTTCCTTCCTTCCTTCCTTCCTTCCTTCCTTCCTTCCTTCCTTCCTTCCTTCCTTCCTTCCTTCCTTCCTTCCTTCCTTCCTTCCTTCCTTCCTTCCTTCCTTCCTTCCTTCCTTCCTGTTGCACTTTATGACATTGGGTTTGTAATGCAAGAGGATCCCTGGACAGAGGGCATAGCTCAATACTGATTGCATCCTCCTGATGTGTGAGGAGTGGGGAGTCAAACCTGGTTTTCCAGATTAATGATAGCAAAAAAATCAACCGGGCATAAATATAATCAACTGGAAAGCTACAGGTTTGGCAACAACCCAAAAAAGATAGCCCAATGCAAGGGATAGTGCAATTAAATTCATGATAACTATATTCTAAATCACAACTATAATCTTATACAAATATACAGGTAAGTCAAGGACATTCATCTGTATCAGCCAGATATAACTAAACGTCTCATTGAATGAAAAATTCACATCAAGTCTATGTGTGGTGAGGCAAAGATAAGCTCACCACACCGCCGAGGAATGTAGGAATGGAGTCAAAGTGTCCGCCGCCAGTTCTATTCACCATGTAGTTTATGAAGGCAGCGAGTCCAGCGTTCAGACTTGATGTGAATTTTTCATTCCGTGAGATGTTTAGTTATATCTTTGGGTTGTTTCCAAACCTGTAGCTTTCCAGTTGATTTTCCAGATTAATGTCCACCATTCTTAAACCACCACATCATGCAGAGTGGATATTTTAAAAGTTCCTAAGGGGGAAAGACTGAATTTGTCAATACCCTGTTTTGTATACTGAATGTTCCCTGGAAGACTGGAAGCTAATCGCTGCTTAGTTCCAGTTAAATCATACGGCGCGTAATGCTGTTATGAACATGCAACCCACGTGCCTTTTGCACTACAGAATTATCTTTGACTAGTTCTAAAGCATTTTAAAGTAAAGTAACGGGTACAGTTAGGTCATATCATCCAACCCCTAATAATCATCTCCGTGCTCTTCCATTACAGTTGGAGAAATTTAGCATCTCGGCTCATGGCAAAGAGTTATTTGTTAATGCCGATCTGTACATTGTGGCTGGCCGCCGATATGGCCTCGTGGGGCCTAATGGGTAAGTACTAGGGGAGGGGGGTTGTTTGCTTACTGTATCTGGTGCAGGACCCGGCTTGAGAAGGAGCTCCGTTGCAGAGAGCCTTGTAATGGGGGTCAGTGGGACAGGCCTGGCTGTCATTCATTCTGTTAACCCCGTATTGTCTGTATTAACACGTTTGTTGTGATACAGGGGTGGCAGAGTGGGTTACTTGGGTGCCTTCCTTTTGCACAGTCACATTAATTGTCTCTTCCCTTTCAGGAAAGGGAAAACCACCTTGCTGAAACACATTGCGAACAGGGCTCTGAGCATCCCTCCTAACATTGATGTGCTGCTGTGTGAACAAGGTACAGGGGGCGGGTGCACGAGTTTGTGTGTTGTTTTTATTTATTTATTTATTTATTTACTTACTTACTTACTTACTTACTTACTTACTTACTTACTTACTTATTTATATATATTGGGCTTGATAGACCGCCCAACCCCCGAAGGGCTCTGGGTGGTGTACAATGAGACATAAAACAAATAAAATCTCAGAAATACAATATAGCAATAAAACATTAAAATTCATTAAAATACACTATAGCAGCAATTTCAAAAAATTTTACAAATAAAATACATGCCCAGATGCATGCACAGATGGCGCCCAACCCAAAGGCCAGGAGGGCCAGCATTGCCCAAAAATAGGTGGGATCAGCAATCAGGCAATGCTGAAGATGGCAAAACTGTCGTGGGGGCTCCACGGGGGGCAGGCAGTCTGTGGCTGGCATCCCCAAAGGCCCGGTGGAATAACTCAGTCTTACAGGCCCTGCGGAACTCGTCAAGGTCCCGCAGGGCCCGGACAGCAGATGGTAAAGCATTCCACCAGGACGGGGCCAGGGCTGTAAAGGCCCTGACGCAGGTAGAGGCCAGCCGCATCGACGAGGGGCAGGGGACTACCAGCAAATTGGCCTCCGCCGAACGCAGAGGCCTATTCGGGACATATGGGGTTAGACGGTATCGCAGGTATGAAGGCCCCAAGCCGCTAAGGGCCTTAAAGGTTAACCCCAACACCTTGAAGACGATCCGGAATTTTGCTGGTTTCCAAAGTGAGCTTGAAGGTGAAGCTCCCAGAATTCCATCTGGGCAGGAATTTGGGGGAGGAGTTAGAAGCAGGAATAATTTCAGCAGCCCCGGGTATTCATACGAATGCATAAAGCCGCCTTACATTGAATCCGACCATTTGTCCGTCAAGGTCAGTATTGTCTGCTCAGACTGGCAACCGGTCTCAGGTTCTTGCACATCACCTACTGCCTGGTTCTTATAACTGGATATGCTGAGAATTGAACCTGGGACCTTCTTCATGCCAGGCAGACGTTCGACCAGTGAGCCATCTCTTCCCCACTGTAGAAAACATACTGTCTTAATAGCAGCTTCAGATGTGGGAAAAAATATGTTTTTGCTGGCTGTTGTGGGTTTCCAGGCTCCGTGGTCGTGGCCTGGTGGTTTTTGCTCCTACCGTTTTGCCTACATTGGTAGCTGGCATCTTCAGAGGCATGTCATGGTAACCGTGACATGCCTCTGAAGATGCCAGCCCAACCTCCTTTGCGAGGCTTTGCAGACACCATACTGGTGTTTCGCAGATCTGCCAGTAGGGGGAGCTCTCACTGAGCTCTTGCAGGCAGCTCTGTGTTGCTCAATGGTAGAGAATGTCCATGCAGTTCCCTCCCATGGTTAGAGGCAGTGGTGGGATCCAAAAAAATTAGTAACAGGTTCCCATGGTGGTGGGATTCAAACTGTGGCGTAGCGCCAATGGGGCCACACCCCCCCCCCCCCCCACCCCCCCCCCCCGCCCACCCTCCCCCCCACCCCCCCCCACCCCCCACACCCCCCCCCCCCCCCCACCCAGCCCCCCCCCCCCACCCCCCCTCCCCCCCCCCCCCCCCCCCCCCCCCTCCCCCCCCCCCCCCCCCCCCCCCCCCCAACCCCCCCCCCCCCCCCCCCCCCCCCCCCCCCCCCCCCCCCCGCCGCACTCACCCCCCCCGCCACCCGGGCCCCCCCCCCCCCCCCCCCCCCCCCCCCCCCCCCCCCCCCCCCCACCCCCCCCCCCCCCCACCCCCCCCCCCCCCCACCCCCCCCCCCCCCCACCCCCCCCCCCCCCCACCCCCCCCCCCCCCCACCCCCCCCCCCCCCCACCCCCCCCCCCCCCCACCCCCCCCCCCCCCCACCCCCCCCCCCCCCCACCCCCCCCCCCCCCCACCCCCCCCCCCCCCCACCCCCCCCCCCCCCCACCCCCCCCCCCCCCCACCCCCCCCCCCCCCCACCCCCCCCCCCCCCCACCCCCCCCCCCCCCCACCCCCCCCCCCCCCCACCCCCCCCCCCCCCCACCCCCCCCCCCCCCCACCCCCCCCCCCCCCCACCCCCCCCCCCCCCCACCCCCCCCCCCCCCCACCCCCCCCCCCCCCCACCCCCCCCCCCCCCCACCCCCCCCCCCCCCCACCCCCCCCCCCCCCCACCCCCCCCCCCCCCCACCCCCCCCCCCCCCCACCCCCCCCCCCCCCCACCCCCCCCCCCCCCCACCCCCCCCCCCCCCCACCCCCCCCCCCCCCCACCCCCCCCCCCCCCCACCCCCCCCCCCCCCCACCCCCCCCCCCCCCCACCCCCCCCCCCCCCCACCCCCCCCCCCCCCCACCCCCCCCCCCCCCCACCCCCCCCCCCCCCCACCCCCCCCCCCCCCCACCCCCCCCCCCCCCCACCCCCCCCCCCCCCCACCCCCCCCCCCCCCCACCCCCCCCCCCCCCCACCCCCCCCCCCCCCCACCCCCCCCCCCCCCCACCCCCCCCCCCCCCCACCCCCCCCCCCCCCCACCCCCCCCCCCCCCCACCCCCCCCCCCCCCCACCCCCCCCCCCCCCCACCCCCCCCCCCCCCCACCCCCCCCCCCCCCCACCCCCCCCCCCCCCCACCCCCCCCCCCCCCCACCCCCCCCCCCCCCCACCCCCCCCCCCCCCCACCCCCCCCCCCCCCCACCCCCCCCCCCCCCCACCCCCCCCCCCCCCCACCCCCCCCCCCCCCCACCCCCCCCCCCCCCCACCCCCCCCCCCCCCCACCCCCCCCCCCCCCCACCCCCCCCCCCCCCCACCCCCCCCCCCCCCCACCCCCCCCCCCCCCCACCCCCCCCCCCCCCCACCCCCCCCCCCCCCCACCCCCCCCCCCCCCCACCCCCCCCCCCCCCCACCCCCCCCCCCCCCCACCCCCCCCCCCCCCCACCCCCCCCCCCCCCCACCCCCCCCCCCCCCCACCCCCCCCCCCCCCCACCCCCCCCCCCCCCCACCCCCCCCCCCCCCCACCCCCCCCCCCCCCCACCCCCCCCCCCCCCCACCCCCCCCCCCCCCCACCCCCCCCCCCCCCCACCCCCCCCCCCCCCCACCCCCCCCCCCCCCCACCCCCCCCCCCCCCCACCCCCCCCCCCCCCCACCCCCCCCCCCCCCCACCCCCCCCCCCCCCCACCCCCCCCCCCCCCCACCCCCCCCCCCCCCCACCCCCCCCCCCCCCCACCCCCCCCCCCCCCCACCCCCCCCCCCCCCCACCCCCCCCCCCCCCCACCCCCCCCCCCCCCCACCCCCCCCCCCCCCCACCCCCCCCCCCCCCCACCCCCCCCCCCCCCCACCCCCCCCCCCCCCCACCCCCCCCCCCCCCCACCCCCCCCCCCCCCCACCCCCCCCCCCCCCCACCCCCCCCCCCCCCCACCCCCCCCCCCCCCCACCCCCCCCCCCCCCCACCCCCCCCCCCCCCCACCCCCCCCCCCCCCCACCCCCCCCCCCCCCCACCCCCCCCCCCCCCCACCCCCCCCCCCCCCCACCCCCCCCCCCCCCCACCCCCCCCCCCCCCCACCCCCCCCCCCCCCCACCCCCCCCCCCCCCCACCCCCCCCCCCCCCCACCCCCCCCCCCCCCCACCCCCCCCCCCCCCCACCCCCCCCCCCCCCCACCCCCCCCCCCCCCCACCCCCCCCCCCCCCCACCCCCCCCCCCCCCCACCCCCCCCCCCCCCCACCCCCCCCCCCCCCCACCCCCCCCCCCCCCCACCCCCCCCCCCCCCCACCCCCCCCCCCCCCCACCCCCCCCCCCCCCCACCCCCCCCCCCCCCCACCCCCCCCCCCCCCCACCCCCCCCCCCCCCCACCCCCCCCCCCCCCCACCCCCCCCCCCCCCCACCCCCCCCCCCCCCCACCCCCCCCCCCCCCCACCCCCCCCCCCCCCCACCCCCCCCCCCCCCCACCCCCCCCCCCCCCCACCCCCCCCCCCCCCCACCCCCCCCCCCCCCCACCCCCCCCCCCCCCCACCCCCCCCCCCCCCCACCCCCCCCCCCCCCCACCCCCCCCCCCCCCCACCCCCCCCCCCCCCCACCCCCCCCCCCCCCCACCCCCCCCCCCCCCCACCCCCCCCCCCCCCCACCCCCCCCCCCCCCCACCCCCCCCCCCCCCCACCCCCCCCCCCCCCCACCCCCCCCCCCCCCCACCCCCCCCCCCCCCCACCCCCCCCCCCCCCCACCCCCCCCCCCCCCCACCCCCCCCCCCCCCCACCCCCCCCCCCCCCCACCCCCCCCCCCCCCCACCCCCCCCCCCCCCCACCCCCCCCCCCCCCCACCCCCCCCCCCCCCCACCCCCCCCCCCCCCCACCCCCCCCCCCCCCCACCCCCCCCCCCCCCCACCCCCCCCCCCCCCCACCCCCCCCCCCCCCCACCCCCCCCCCCCCCCACCCCCCCCCCCCCCCACCCCCCCCCCCCCCCACCCCCCCCCCCCCCCACCCCCCCCCCCCCCCACCCCCCCCCCCCCCCACCCCCCCCCCCCCCCACCCCCCCCCCCCCCCACCCCCCCCCCCCCCCACCCCCCCCCCCCCCCACCCCCCCCCCCCCCCACCCCCCCCCCCCCCCACCCCCCCCCCCCCCCACCCCCCCCCCCCCCCACCCCCCCCCCCCCCCACCCCCCCCCCCCCCCACCCCCCCCCCCCCCCACCCCCCCCCCCCCCCACCCCCCCCCCCCCCCACCCCCCCCCCCCCCCACCCCCCCCCCCCCCCACCCCCCCCCCCCCCCACCCCCCCCCCCCCCCACCCCCCCCCCCCCCCACCCCCCCCCCCCCCCACCCCCCCCCCCCCCCACCCCCCCCCCCCCCCACCCCCCCCCCCCCCCACCCCCCCCCCCCCCCACCCCCCCCCCCCCCCACCCCCCCCCCCCCCCACCCCCCCCCCCCCCCACCCCCCCCCCCCCCCACCCCCCCCCCCCCCCACCCCCCCCCCCCCCCACCCCCCCCCCCCCCCACCCCCCCCCCCCCCCACCCCCCCCCCCCCCCACCCCCCCCCCCCCCCACCCCCCCCCCCCCCCACCCCCCCCCCCCCCCACCCCCCCCCCCCCCCACCCCCCCCCCCCCCCACCCCCCCCCCCCCCCACCCCCCCCCCCCCCCACCCCCCCCCCCCCCCACCCCCCCCCCCCCCCACCCCCCCCCCCCCCCACCCCCCCCCCCCCCCACCCCCCCCCCCCCCCACCCCCCCCCCCCCCCACCCCCCCCCCCCCCCACCCCCCCCCCCCCCCACCCCCCCCCCCCCCCACCCCCCCCCCCCCCCACCCCCCCCCCCCCCCACCCCCCCCCCCCCCCACCCCCCCCCCCCCCCACCCCCCCCCCCCCCCACCCCCCCCCCCCCCCACCCCCCCCCCCCCCCACCCCCCCCCCCCCCCACCCCCCCCCCCCCCCACCCCCCCCCCCCCCCACCCCCCCCCCCCCCCACCCCCCCCCCCCCCCACCCCCCCCCCCCCCCACCCCCCCCCCCCCCCACCCCCCCCCCCCCCCACCCCCCCCCCCCCCCACCCCCCCCCCCCCCCACCCCCCCCCCCCCCCACCCCCCCCCCCCCCCACCCCCCCCCCCCCCCACCCCCCCCCCCCCCCACCCCCCCCCCCCCCCACCCCCCCCCCCCCCCACCCCCCCCCCCCCCCACCCCCCCCCCCCCCCACCCCCCCCCCCCCCCACCCCCCCCCCCCCCCACCCCCCCCCCCCCCCACCCCCCCCCCCCCCCACCCCCCCCCCCCCCCACCCCCCCCCCCCCCCACCCCCCCCCCCCCCCACCCCCCCCCCCCCCCACCCCCCCCCCCCCCCACCCCCCCCCCCCCCCACCCCCCCCCCCCCCCACCCCCCCCCCCCCCCACCCCCCCCCCCCCCCACCCCCCCCCCCCCCCACCCCCCCCCCCCCCCACCCCCCCCCCCCCCCACCCCCCCCCCCCCCCACCCCCCCCCCCCCCCACCCCCCCCCCCCCCCACCCCCCCCCCCCCCCACCCCCCCCCCCCCCCACCCCCCCCCCCCCCCACCCCCCCCCCCCCCCACCCCCCCCCCCCCCCACCCCCCCCCCCCCCCACCCCCCCCCCCCCCCACCCCCCCCCCCCCCCACCCCCCCCCCCCCCCACCCCCCCCCCCCCCCACCCCCCCCCCCCCCCACCCCCCCCCCCCCCCACCCCCCCCCCCCCCCACCCCCCCCCCCCCCCACCCCCCCCCCCCCCCACCCCCCCCCCCCCCCACCCCCCCCCCCCCCCACCCCCCCCCCCCCCCACCCCCCCCCCCCCCCACCCCCCCCCCCCCCCACCCCCCCCCCCCCCCACCCCCCCCCCCCCCCACCCCCCCCCCCCCCCACCCCCCCCCCCCCCCACCCCCCCCCCCCCCCACCCCCCCCCCCCCCCACCCCCCCCCCCCCCCACCCCCCCCCCCCCCCACCCCCCCCCCCCCCCACCCCCCCCCCCCCCCACCCCCCCCCCCCCCCACCCCCCCCCCCCCCCACCCCCTAAATGAAGGATTGTGATTATAGGTGATGGAAATTACTGCTCTTGTCAGCCTAGTGTGCTGTTGTTCTTCGTGCTTTTTTCTAAATGTCTGTCTGTTGGGAGCCCACTCAGAAACCTGTCTGGGTTGGTTTCCTGTCTTTGAAAGATCGAACCTCCTGAGAGGTGGAGGGAAGGGGCTAAGTTGACTGGAATTTCCTGGTTTCTTGTCCAAATACTAACCAGGGCAACTGTGCTTAGCTTCTGAGATCAGGGTAGCCTGGGCTGTAAAGGGCAGAGTGTACATACACACGCCAGTTGCTATCTGTGTGTTAAGTCAGCTCTTGTTCAGACTAGCAGTGGTGTAGGAGGTTAAGAGCTCGTGTATCTAATCTGGAGGAACCGGGTTTGATTCCCAGCTCTGCCGCCTGAGCTGTGGAGGCTTATCTGGGGAATTCAGATTAGCCTGGACACTCCCACACACGCCAGCTGGGTGACCTTGGGCTAGTCACAGCTTCTTGGAGCTCTCTCAGCCCCACCTACCTCACAGGGTGTTTGTTGTGAGGGGGGAAGGGCAAGGAGATTGTAAGCCCCTTTGAGTCTCCTACAGGAGAGAAAGGGGGGATATCAATCCAAACTCTTCTTCTTCTTCTTCCATATTGGGAACAGCCTCCTTTCCCCCCCATCCCCGCCCCATCAATCATCACTTAATCTCTGTTCAAGAGAGTGACTGTTCATTATTCTAAATTCGTGGAGTCTCCGAAATTTCAGCCATCCAGGCTGCTTAGCTAACTTGTTTCCCTCTTTCTCAGAAATAGTGTGGCTTTCTAGGGGATGTCGTGAGGGCAACTGTTACTCACCATTTTCCCCCCCTCAGAGCACTGTTCATGGAGCCCACACTGTTAATGCTAGACGAGCCCACCAACCATTTGGACCTGAATGCCGTCATCTGGCTTAACAAGTAAGTTCTCAGGGAGTCAAGTTTGTGAAATAATGAATTGGTTTCTATGGCTGAAGTCCTCCTTGAGGCTGGCTCACAGTCTTCAGGAGGGTGAGGAAACACTTCTTCACGCAACGTGTGATTGGTGTTTGGAATATGCTGCCACAGGAGGTGGTGATGGCCACTAACCTGGATAGCTTTAAAAGGGGCTTGGACAGATTTATGGAGGAGAAGTCGATCTATGGCAGTGATGGCGAACCTATGGCACAGGTGCCAGAGGTGGCACTCGGAGCCCTCTCTGTTGGCACCCGCACACAGAGTTCGTCATGTGGGGGGCAGAAAATCACCCCACCCCACCCCATACACACACACATCTAGGCTGGCCTGAGCCACTGAGCACGACGTGCGCGCACCGCAGTGAGCAGGGAGGACTCGGCTGGCGGGCCTGGTGCCTGTGCTCCAGGTGGCTGCTGCCCAAAGGGGGGGGCGCAGAGGAGGCAGAGATGCTAGAGAGGCACAGAGCAGTGTGCGTGGGACTTGCTGGAGGCTAGAGCAGGCTAGCCCTTCTCGAGCAGGTGGGGCGGTGGAAGAGGGAGCCAACCATTTTTTTAAAACTAAAACCTCAGCATTCAGGTTAAATTGCCGTGTTGGCACTTTGCGATAAATAAGTGGGGTTTGCGTTGTAGTTTGGGCACTCGGTCTCAAAAAGGTTCGCCATCACTGATCTATGGCTACCAATCTTGATCCTCCTTGATCTGAGATTGCAAATGCCTTAGCAGACCAGGTGCTCAGGAGCAGCAGAAGGCCATTGCTTTCATCTCCTGCACGTGAGTTCCCAAAGGCACCTGGTGGGCCACTGCGAGTAGCAGAGTGCTGGACTAGATGGACTCTGATCTGATCCAGCAGGCTAGTTCTTATGTTCTTATGAGCAATGCCTGGTGAATTTTCAGAAACCATAGGAATACACTATCAGTGGGAATTTCCAGAGGGAGGGGTGAATTTCTGTTGGGTCAATGCAAAATGTCTTCAGTTCTGGTGTTTTGCCACCTTGCCCTTCTAAAGTGCTTAGGGGGGAGGTACGTCATTCTCTCTCCCACCAATTTGTCCGCTCTCCGATCCTATGTGGGAAATAAAGACCGAGAGAGACTAGCTGAAGGTCAGCCGATGATTTTTTAAAAAGAATCTCAAGATTGATTATGCTAATAAAGCTCATCTATTAGATATTAGAATTAGACGCACATCCAATATAAACCAGCAAACTGGTGCACATTTCATATTGTTATCTGTGAAGTAGGTACTATTTGGAAGAGTGCATGATAAGTGGAAAGCATCCTCAGGGTCCCTTTTCTTTCTCTCTCCTCTGTCCTTCCACTTTCAGACTTCACTGTGCCAATGAGGGGGAGTGAGGTAGGGCTGGAGACGTTATCCTTTTTAATCATGGGAGTCTTGGGATGCTATTATGAACATGATAACTTTCCCAGGGTGCCTAAGATCCTTGGTTATTGGTGGCCCCCTTTATTTTGAAATGAAATCAATGTAGCAGCCAAAAATTCACCACAGCCTCTGTTTTTTGGCTTCACCATCTGCTTTTTAAAAAAACTTCATGATTACGTACTTATTCCATCAAAAAATACGCAACTACAATGAGTTAAGAGCTAGATTCAAGACTCACAAGATTTTCAGAGGTCAAGCTTTTGAAAGTCAACACTTCCTTTGACAGATGTCTCTCTGACAAAGGGAACTTTGACTGGTTCTGGTGGGTTTTCCGGGCTGTGTGGCCGTGGTCTGGTGGATCTTGTTCCTAACATTTTGCCTGCATCTGTGGCTGGCATCTTCAGAGGTGTATCACAGAGGGAAGTCTGTTACACACTGTGTCCTAACAGACTTCCCTCTGTGATACACCTCTGAAGATGCCAGCTACAGAGGCAGGCGAAACGTTAGGAACAAGATCCACCAGACCACGGCCACACAGCCCGGGAAAAACCACCAGAACCAGTTTAATTTGGCCGTGAAAGTCTTCGACAATACATGGGACTTGGACTGTCAAAAACTTCTACTCTGGAAATCTTGTTGGTTTCTGAGGTACTGCTGGCCTTGAATCTAGTTCGGGGGTAGGGAACCTTTAACACTCAAAGAGCCATTTGGACCCATTTTCCATGGGAAAAGAAAACACTTGGAGCCGCAAATAATTTTTGACATTTAAAATAAAGATAAAACTATATATATAGGGTTTTTTTAACCTTTTACTCTGCTCATTCTGAGAAGCACATGGACGCGCCCACCCTGCTGCCTGCAGGGCGGGCAAGGATGAAGCCGGTGGCTCGGCCTTGTTGGCCGCCGGGAAAGCACCCGCCCCGCTCCAACGGGGCGGGCGAGAGGGAAAGCCCACGGCGCGGCCCAGCCGACCGTGGGCAGTTGGTGCGCCCGCCCTGCTGCCTGCAGGGTGGGCAAGGATGGGGCCGGCGGCTCAGCTCGTGGAGCCACAGTGCAAGGGCAGAAGAGCCGCATGCGGCTCTCGAGCCTCAGGTTCCCTACCCCTGATCTAGTTGTTCTACTGCAGTCCAATATGGCTGCTCTCTGAAACTAAAATGAGGTAAGAGGTTGTTATAGAATAGTATAAGAGTTGGTGGGGTGTAATGCAGAAGTTACTGTGTTGGACTAGCATCTGGGAGTCTCAGCTTTGAATCCCCACTCTTCCAGGGAAGCTTGCAGAGTGATCCTGGGCCGGTCGCTCTCTCTCTCTCTCTTTCAGGCTAAGATACCTCACAGGGTGGTTGTTGTGAGGATAACATGAAGGAGGGGAGCTTAAGTTCTTAATGCTTTTTTCCCCTTTCATATTTGCCTTGTTCTTTCTTTCAGCTACCTCCAGACATGGAAGAAAACCCTCTTAATTGTCTCCCATGACCAGGGTTTCCTAGACGATGTGTGTACAGACATTGTCCACCTGGACATCCAGAAGCTCTTCTACTATCGGGGGAACTACAGTAAGTGCGCTCTAAAGTTCCTCATAGCTGAGAGAAAAGAGGAATGAATCTGTTTCCAGGCCAGTTCTGCTGTTGTGCCTTTAAGACAGTTTGGGAACTCTGCCCACGTACCTCACGTGCAGAACAGGCGCACACATCTGTCAAATTTCAGGTTACAAATATTTTGTTTCGTTTTTGCCCTCGCTTTCTTAAATTGTCCAAGGTGTCTTACAAATTTAAAAACAACAGTACTAAAGCTGTAGAGCTACAAAGGCAATAAGCATCCCAACATCATTACTGTGGAAATATACTCCAGGAAAAGGCCTGGTGAAGGAGCCACAAGGGCAGTGCCTTTTGCGTGGCCTCAGGCAAACAAAGCCGCCTTTCATATGCTTTGCCATTTGACTTCCACGTGCTCTTAGAGATTTGTCGTAGCTCCCTACCTCAGCTGTGACATCTTAAGCATTTCTTTTCCATGGAGGAATTAGGGCTAGCTCTCATTTACATTCTGTGTTGATTACACTAGCAATTCAGAGACCTTTGTTTTTAAAAGGTGTACATAAAGAGCGGGGGAGGTGTAATGAAGTTTTGAGTTAACAGCCAGTTTAGGAGACGCATGTGTCCTAGGAGTGGAGGCTTAGTAGACCACTACTAGATCTGGAAGCCCTTCTCTTGATCTAAGAACTTAGTTTGGAGAGGAGACGTCTGAGGGGGGATATGATTGAAGTCTATAAAATTATGCATGGGGTAGAAAATGTTGACAGAGAGAAATTTTTCTCTCTTTCTCACAATACTAGAACCAGGGGGCATTCATTGAAAATGCTGGGGGGAAGAATTAGGACTAATAAAAGGAAACACTTCTTCACGCAATGTGTGATCGGTGTTTGGAATAGGCTGCCACAGGAGGTGGTGATGGCCACTAACCTGGATAGCTTTAAAAGGGGCTTGGACAGATTTATGGAGGAGAAGTCGATCTATGGCTACCAATGTTGATCCTCCTTGATCTCAGATTGCAAATGCCTTAGCAGACCAGGTGCTCAGGAGCAGCAGCAGCAGAAGGCCATTGCTTTCACCTCCTGCACGTGAGCTCCCAAAGGCACCTGGTGGGCCACTGCGAGTAGCAGAGAGCTGGACTAGATGGACTCTGGTCTGATCCAGCTGGCGTGTTCTTATGTTCTTATGAGACAGAAGTGTAGGCCAGATAGATCAGATCCAGCAAGCCAGAGTTTTTATTAAGGGTCATCCCTTTCCCTGTTACATTTTAAGTGACCTTCAAGAAGATGTATCAGCAGAAACAGAAGGAGATGCTCAAACAGTACGAGAAGCAAGAGAAGAAACTGAAAGACCTCAAGGCTGGAGGGAAGTCCACCAAGCAGGCAGTAAGTCTTCGCTTTGGGTTCTGTCCTGGGAGCCAGTGACAAGGGACCAATGTGTGTCATGTTGATGTCCTCCTTTGTGGGGCTTCTGGGCAGTTCTGTTTCTTGAGGAGAGACAACTTGAAAAGTGTGCCATCAAGTCACCAACCCATGCTGAGCAGCAGTGGTGTAGGAGGTTAAGAGCTGGGTGACCTTGGGCTAGTCACAGCTTCTCGGAGCTCTCTCAGCCCCACCTACCTCACAGGGTGTTTGTTGTGAGGGGGGAAGGGCAAGGAGATTGTAAGCCCCTTTGAGTCTCCTGCAGGAGAGAAAGGGGGGATATAAATAAATTAAAAAAAACCTCTACCTCGTGGGTTTTCAAGGCAAGAAGTGATCAGAGGTAGTTTGCCATTGCCTTCCTCTTCATAACAACCCTGGTGGTTTTCCATCCAAGCACCAGCTCTTTGGCTTGCAAGCGTTGATGAGATTGGGCAAGTCTGGGCCATTAGGGTTGCCACAGAGAACTTGTACGATTAGTTTTTCCTGTAATCCTGCTCTTCAGTTTACCTCATTCCTGGGAAATTGATATAACGATAGGGAGAATGGACCCTTCCGCTTGGCCTTGCAGTTGTCAGAATGAGGGTTTTCCTATGGGACACTAGAAAGATTAGTTGATTCTGTTTGTTGTTGGTTGGCCTTGGTGGATGCCTTGAAATGATTCTGTTTGGTGAAGGGGGAAAGGACACAGTGGCCGAGATTGGACATCTGGTAAATTTTTTTTCAATCCAGCCCATTAATTTGCTTTGTTCTGGGCAGGAAAAACAGACGAAGGAGGCCTTAACCCGCAAGCAGCAGAAATGCCGCAAGAAGAATGCCGATGAAGAGGCCAACGAAGCCCCTGAGCTACTGAAGCGGCCTAAGGAGTACACTGTGAAGTTTACCTTTCCAAACCCACCACCCCTCAGCCCGCCCATTCTGGGCCTGCACGGTAGGAGGCCTTCCTTTCCTTGGGGTTGGAGGTGCGGGGAAACCTGCGGCCTAGAATGCAGTGGGCGACTTGGGGAAAGGCTGCTCTGAGGCAGTGATCCACGTACAGGGGGTGGGATTTGTACTGTTGTGATTCAGAAAATGGCAGTGGGTTCAAGACTGCTTTACCTGTGGCGGGTGAACTCGCATACTTTTGGGGGGCTCCTGATAGTTTGGACCGAGAGTGTTGGGGGTGGGGTGGGGGGCTGGAAAACTGCCTTCCACAAGCACAACTGTGTTTGTGTAGCTTGGGATACTACTAGCCCAAGGGTCTGCAACCCGCAGCTCCAGAGCCTCATGCGGCTCTTTCAGCTTTACACTGTGGCTCCGCGTGGCCTGGAGGTCAGAAGGTAGAGTGGGCGTGGAAGGAAAGATGAGTGGAGGGATCGAACCAGAGGCGTCTCCGTGCGTGAGGGTGCCGCTTTCTGTGTCCCCTCCACTCATCTCTCCTTCCAGCGCTGCTCTGGAGGGTTGAAGAGACATGCCCATGCTGCCCTCCGACCCCTGGAGGTCGGAGGGTAGCTTGGGCATGTCCCTCCACAGCAGCCATCATCCCCCCCTATGCCATCTCTGCAGCCGCCATCCTCCCTCTGCCCCACGGAGCAGGCAACTGCTTGCTCCGTCGGGCAAAGGGGGTTTCCCTGCCTGGCGCCTCTGCCTTCCAGCGCTGGAAGGAAAGTTGAGTGGAGGGGCCGAACCAGAGCAGAGCTGCCTGTCCGGCTCAGTAGATCTTTGGGGCCATGGAAAACGGGTCCAAATGGCTCTTTGGGTGGTAAAGATTGCTGACCCCTGTACTAGCCCATGTGTGCACAGCATTGCTGCCATTTCTTTGCAGAGACAGACCAGCGTTGCATTTGTGTGGCTTCCATCTTTTTAAAGGGTTTGGAATGGAGGACTGAACCACAATGCTGTTGACTGATTGTGGGTTCTGCAGTCTGCTGCTCCTGGATTGGCAGATTCACAGTCGTTGCCACCAGAGGTTTTAGCAACAGATGTGTGTGGCAGGCAGGTGGTTGTGGGGAATGCCTCTGAACTGGGATTTCTTTTTACCCTGTTGTCTGCTTCCTCCTCCTTGTTCTTCCGTACAGGCGTGGACTTTGCCTACGACGGACAGAAGCCTCTCTTCAAAAACCTAGACTTTGGGATTGACCTGGAATCTCGAAGTAAGTGATCGGAAGAGAGTCCCCTGTGGTGAAACTCTTGACTCTCTCTCAGTATCACACAAGGGGGATGGTTCATTTTTTAACTTATGTGCTTGTTTTCTTCATATCCTCCTGAACCATCACGAATAGCAGTTTATTAATGTATTCACTCAGGAAATTTGCACGCTAGCTCTCTGTGAATTTGCCCAAGGTGGCTTAAGAACATAAGAACATAAGAACTAGCCTGCTGGATCAGACCAGAGTCCATCTAGTCCAGCTCTCTGCTACTCGCAGTGGCCCACCAGGTGCCCTTGGGAGCTCACGTGCAGGATGTGAAAGCAATGGCCTTCTGCTGCTGCTGCTCCTGAGCACCTGGTCTGCTAAGGCATTTGCAATCTGAGATCAAGGAGGATCAAGATTGGTAGCCATAGATTGACTTCTCCTCCATAAATCTGTCCAAGCCCCTTTTAAAGCTATCCAGGTTAGTGGCCATCACCACCTCCTGTGGCAGCATATTCCAAGCACCAATCACACGTTGCGTGAAGAAGTGTTTCCTTTCATTAGTCCTAATTCTTCCCCCCAGCATTTTCAATGAATGCCCCCTGGTTCTAGCATTGTGAGAAAGAGAGAAAAATTTCTCTCTGTCAACATTTTCTGCTTACAAAATAATATAATAAAAACAAAACTTTAAAATATATTAATAAAGCCCCATCCCACCACTGAAAACATTGGCCGGCAACAGACCTCAGGCAGCTTAAAATAAGTTTCCAGACTAAAATAGTGTTAGAGTAACCTCTTAATTAAAAGCCTGAAAGAACAGAAATCTTTTGACCCGACACCGAAAAGAAGGAACCAAGATATCAAGGGACAAACAAGCCCAAAACACTATACAATTCCTGTAAGTGAAGATACAGTGTGCGTGCTAACTTGCATATATTTAATATTAACAAAGAGCATCCATATAAACATCGGCGGTGCAAATCATAGACATCCAACACAGTATATATTATTATATCTTATACATACACAGTATAATCCTTTTTGGGGAGATTTTAATGAACTGGGCTATAGGACGCCTGTCATTGTTATGTTAACCGCTGTTTTAATAGATTTTAATGGATTTTAGTTACTATGTTGATTGTTGTGTGGTCACTATTGTGAACCTCTATTTAATTGTGTATATATCGATGTTGTGCACCACCCAGAGCCCCTTGGGGATGGGGCGGTTTATACATCGGAAAAAATAAATAAATAAAAATAAATAAAAATAATGCATAAATTGGATAGCAAGCATGACCTCAAGAAACAGCCACAAGGTGCATTTTCCAACAGGTTCACAGATATGTGATAACAGTTTTCATATAGTCATAAAGTTCTAGGTTCACACATGCAGGACAGGAATCCCAGTGATTTCCTGCTTTGTGGATCATGAATTCCACTTCCTCAGGAATTAATGAACACTGTCCTGTCCACAGCAACAAAGGAACACTATAATAGCTTGTTCCATTAAGGTAGCTTAAATCAGGTGATATGCCCCATAGCTGCCGGGCAACCAAAGCAGCCTGAGCTATCTGACCTTCGAAGAAATGATTGTGCTTTTGCTGTGAAGGACATTAACATTGCATATGAAACTGGTCCAACATGCAGCGGCGCGTTTGCTCACAGGGGGCGCCTTCTGTGATCATATTCAACCTGTGCTGCGCCAGCTGCACTGGCTTCCAGTGGAATTCCGAATCATCTTCAAGGTGTGGGTTTTAACCTTTAAGGCCTTACGCGGCCTGGGACCCTCGTATCTGAGAGACCGCATTACCCCATATGCCCCTACTCGGCCTCTGCGATCAGCAGAGGCCAATTTGCTGGCGGTTCCTGGCCCCTCGATGATGCGGCTGGCCTCCACACGGGCCAGGACCTTTACGGCCCTGGCCCCAGCCTGGTGGAACACTCTTCCTCCAGCTGTCCGGGCCCTGCGGGACCTTGATGAGTTCCGCAGGGCCTGTAAGACTGAGTTGTTCCACCGGGCCTTTGGAGTGTCCAGTCGCTGAGTGGCGCCCCCTTCCCCCTCCCCCTCTCCTTCCGCCCCTGCATCTTCTTGCACATACCATCTGTTGCACTTTACCACCTATTATCCTCCCAGAGAGGAACCTGACCCCTCCCTTTTCTTTTACTGGGGTGATCTAAATTGAATTGGCCATAATAGGGCACCTATTATGATGCTAACCGCTGTTTTTAAGTAGTTTTTAATGGTTTTTAGTATTATATTGTTGTTATCGATTTAATTAATTGTATATGTGAATGTTGTTCACCGCCCAGAGCCCCCAGGGGATGGGGCGGTTTATAAATCGAAACAATAAATAAATAAATAAATATATTTGCAGTTTAGTGTGCTATACCGTGTTTCCCCCAAAATAAGACAGTGTCTTATATTAATTTTTGCTCCCAAAGATGCGCTATGTCTAATTTTCAGGGGATGTCTTATTTTTCCGCTCCACGGCTGCATGCTCTGGTGTTCTGTTCGACGGGCATGCTTCCAAACAAAAACTTTGCTACGTCTTACTTTCGGAGGATGTTTTCTATTTAGCACTTCAGCAAAACCTCTACTACGTCTTATTCTCAGGGGATGTCTTATTTTTGGAGAAACAGGGTAGTACACAGCCTTCAGTGGCAAATAATTCACTTTTTTTGTATTGCTGGATTTTGTTACATTGTAACTGGATTTTAGCTTATTGGATTTTTGCATTTTTATAATATTGTATTTGGAGACTCCCACTTAATATAGAGCACTGCAGTTTCATAGCATAACTTTGGGGTTATTTTTTGTTTGTTCGCTTCAGGATACTCTGCCTGCATTATGTTAGAATCTGAGTGTTGGTTTTGTCTCTCCCTCTTCTCCCTCCCTCCCCCCCCCCCCCCCCCCAGTCTGTATCGTGGGCCCCAATGGAGTGGGAAAGAGTACACTGCTGCTTCTACTAACGGGGAAACTGCCACCGGTAAGAAAACCTTCGTCTTCTTTTTGCATTTGGGCCTTCTTCCTGTAGCCCATAGGTGTCAAACTCGCGGCCCTCCAGATGTTATGGACTACAGTTCCCATCATACCCTGCCAGCATGATGCTTTTAATAACATGTTTGCCTGCCCTCCAGATGTTATGGACTAGAGTTCCCATCATCCCCTGCCAGGATCATGTTTTTAATAACATCTCTTCTCTGAATCTGCACAGGGTTGTTATTTGGGTGAGATACCAATCTAACTTTTCTCCCCCTCCCCCTTCATATCTTTCCAGACAAGAGGAGAAATGAGGAAAAACCACAGACTAGTGAGTATTGATGAAATTGTAAGGATCTTTCCGGGGATGGTGGGACAGAATGTAAGAAACCTGAAGGGCGGAGAGGAGCCCTTCCCTTACCCTGCACCCTCCTCCTTTCCTGCCTTTTGTTGTTCGATAAAGCCTTTTGCTTACATTGCTGTATCAGTGTGGTCATTTCAGGCTTCTGCCACAGATGCGCGTCTGCTGGCCTGCCCCTGATTGACCCCATTGTAGGACTGAAAGCAGGGCTGCCGGGGCTAGTGAAGCACCCCCTTGGGGACATAATCTCTCTTGTTTTTTTTTTCCCCTGGTAGAAAATCGGGTTCTTCAACCAGCAATACGCCGATCAGCTGAATATGCAGGAGACGGCTACGGAGTACCTCCAGCGCAACTTCAACCTGCCCTACCAGGATGCGCGCAAATGCCTCGGGCGTTTTGGCCTGGAGAGCCACGCCCACACCATCCAGATCTGCAAGCTCTCTGGTACGAGAGGCGTTGGCTTCTTGGGAAGAGGGGCACCGGGCCTCTGTGGGAGTGGGGCTTGAGTTGAGCAAGATTCAGCCGAGGCTGATGTGCCATGACCTGGAGAGCCCAGGCTTATCCTATCTCCAGCTACACAGGGTTGACCATGGTTAGCACTTGGTTGGAAGACCACTCAGGAAGACCAGGGTTGCTACACAGAGGCAGGAAATGACAAACCACCTCTGAACCGTCTCTTGCCTTGAAAACCCACTAGGGGTCGCCATAAGTCAACTGCAACACGGCAGCAAAAACAAATAAGGCTAGTTAGGAAGTGGAAGAGGTGGGAGGAAATAAGGCCGGGAAGCTTAACAGTGCAGGTGTAACCTCTGCTTGTGGGTTCTGTGGGGCAGAACCTGGAATGAGTTTGCAACAACGATTTTTGAAAACAAAATGGTTTACTTTCTTAACATATAACATCAACATTTAACATCACACTTCAAGGTCCTGTTCAGGTTGCATTTTCAAGTCCTTATATTTATGGTCTACTGATACTGCCAGGTCCAATTCTTCTTTGCATGTGGGTTGGCTCCTGAAGACTCCAAGGGCTTGATGAACAGGATTCAACATGATGAAGGTTTCCAGGAGAACTCTCACCCATTACAAACACAAAAAAGAAACCCTGAAACAATAAACTCCAACATTTACAATGTAGCAAAAACAAACAACTACCTTCCCAGTAGTTCCCAACAGCATTGCGGTTACCTTAACAAGGTGTTAAGGGCTTATAGAAATCAAGGTCCGAGTCTGGTAGCCTTGTCTCCTCCAAAGTACATGAGCTCTGCAGCCTCTTGCTGCTTTGAGTGTCCACCCCTTACTGGGTCAACCCATTCTGAGCACGGGGGTTACACAGGCAAACATCCGGGGCTGTCAGAGGACAAGGACTTGTGCAGAGCTAAGGAAAAGGTGACCCGTGGGTGTATGCTACAGGCTCCCTTGGTTCTTGAACCTCTTTGGCTCATTTCTTGGAGCAATGATAGTTCAGAAATGCATGACGCATCTATGGAACCACAGGAGCACGTGTGTTGCTCTTGGACTGCAAAGTGCGCTTTGTACAAAATTAACACATTCTTCATTGATTCAAGCAGTGGCATACCAACGCCAGATGGGCACTTTGCAAAGCCCACCAAGGACTGGGCGGTACAGCTGTATGTGAGCTGAGACGGGTGGGAATAGGGTTGCTGTTTATCATCCCAGGTCCCCCCTCGGGAGAACAGCATCTCATCCCCGACCAACTTTGCACGGAGGATTTCTTCTGGTTCTTTCATCATCTGTCTTATTCTCATTTCCTTGTTTGCTTCCTTCTCCAGGGGGACAGAAAGCCCGTGTGGTATTTGCCGAACTGGCTTGCAGGGAGCCAGACGTCCTTGTGTTGGTGAGTTTGTTTAGGAGCAGAGGATTTTGTAAGGGAACGTAACTTTAATACCGCAGTACCGTTTGGCGATGCAGGGCACAGGTTGTCTTGGTGGTGCCTTCCTTCCATATCACTGTAGAACTTGCCATCTGGGCTACATGCTACTGTGCCAAAAAACCCTATTGAAACACCCTTCCTACTTTCCCCAGCTATTTGCTCAGGTTTTTGGCCGGGGAGCAGGATTTCTGGACTGTTGGTGTGCACCCCTGCTTGGTCTCTGCTGAAGTTGCCCAACCAGACCCTGCAACTGTTAAGTGGGAACCCCCAGTAGGGACTCTTTCACTGAGAGCCAGGATGGTGTAGTGGCTACAGTGTCATTCTAGAATCAGGGTGACACAGGTTTCAATCCACCATGGATGGTTGCTGGCTTTGGTTCAATCACCTGCTGTCAGCCACATCGACTGTTAGGATAAAATGGAGCAGGCACTAGGACCATGGTGGCGAACCTTTGGCACTCCAGATGTTATGGACTACAACAAATTGGGCCTTCTTCCAAATTGTTATGGACTACAACAAATTAGGCCTTCTTCAGTAACAGACTTCCCTCTATGATACACCTCTGAAGATACCAGCCACAGATGCAGGCGAAACATTAGGAACAAGATCCACCAGACCACGGCCACACAGCCCGGAAAACCCACCAGAACCAGTTGAATATGGCTGTGAAAGCCTTTGACAATACAAAAAACCTGTGAGTCTTCCTCTTTTTCCTTTCGAGTGAACACCTTTCTGTTTCCTCCTCCCCATCTCTGCACAGGATGAACCTACGAATAACCTGGATATTGAGTCCATCGATGCCTTGGGAGATGCCATCAATGAATACAAAGGGGGTAAGCGATAGCCTTATCATACAATCTGAGGGGGGCGGGGGGCGGGAACAAAAGAACACTAAGAGGGTGCTTCTAAAGATGTCACCCAGCACAAGTTTTGAACTGGGTGATGGCGCCCAGGTCGAGGCTGGGCTGGGCTTGCCTGGATCTGGCTTTAACATGTAGGCTCCACCTGGAAGCCTGGAATGGCAGATTCTGCCCTGTTGGGTCCAGCTTCAGACTTCTGGCTCCACCTCCAAAGGCCACGTGACTTCAAAGTCAGAGCTTCGGAGGCAAAGTGAACAGTATAAAGCTGGACCCAGCAGGGCGGAGTCTGCAGTTCAAGGCTGGCTTCCTGGCTAGGTTCAGCTTTATACTGCGGGCTTCCAGGCAGAGCCCCCGGTTTAAAGCTAGACCTCTCTGAGCCCAACCTTGAACTGTATGCCCCCCCCCCCCAACAACTCCACGTAGAATTTGTAGCTGGGCACAGTTTGACGGTGGGGGCGGGGGGAAGGGCTTGTGGAGGGTCTCTGGGGTGCCTGGCACCCCCCTCAAGCAGTGTCCGGGGCATGAGTCCTGACTTGTCCCACCTTAGTTACGCCCTTGATCCTGTGCAGGCCAGAACTTCTAGAGAGGACTCAAATCCGGCAGCAAGCAAACAGTGGGGACCTAAGAAACCCAGTGCAAAAAAGCAAACAAAAACCTCAGTTGCTGTTTAAAAATCCTTAATCTGTGCATTCTAAATATTTAACTCAGTTTTTTCACTTGGAAGTGTACCTGGCCCCTTCCCCCTCACTTCACTTTAGCTTCACAAATGCCCTGTGAGTTACGTTAGTTTGCTCAGGAGGGAGAACTTATAATCTAGATGTTATGGATTATCATTTTATCAGTTCCTCTGCCAGCATGGCAGTTGGCCATGCTGGTAGGGGCTGATGGGAATTGTAGTCCAGAACATCTGGAGTGCCAAAGGTTCACCACCACTGCGTTAGGCTGTGAGAGCACCTGGTCCGGAGTCACCTGGGGGCTTCGTAGCAGAGCGGGGGTTTGGACCTTGCCATCATCTGGGATTGCCGCTTTCCTATGAAGGCCTTACCTCTACCCCAGCCACATTCTTGACTCACCACAAGGTGGCAGCACTCGGCTGCAAGTCCAGTTGATCTGGAATAGATCGAAGAGAGACTAACGGGAGGGCTTTTTCCCCAGACGTGTAATACATAAATTATGTGTAGAAGTGACTGCCACAGGATGCAGTGATAGCCTCTAGCTCAGATGGCTTTAAAAGGGAAACTAGACACACTCAGGGCATTCTCTTGCTATTAGCCATACATGGAAACTCTGGGTGACCTGGGTTCGAATTGTCACACTACTAGGTGGCTTTGGCCCAGTCACACACTCTTGATCTAAGATCCCTCACAGGTGTGGTTGTGGAGATAAAATGGAGGAGAAGAACAATGTCAGCCGCTTTGGATCTCCTTGGGGGAGAACGCCTTGGTATAAATCAGGGGTGTCCAACTCTGGCCCTCCATATGTTCATGGACTACGATTCCCATCAGCCCCTACAGGGCCAGAGTTGAATGCCCCTGGTATAAATGAAGAAGGCACAGTTCTGGGGGGAGGTTGTTTAAGGCCCTACAAAAACCCTTCCGTCTCTTAAGAACATAAGAACAAGCCAGCTGGATCAGACCAGAGTCCATCTAGTCCAGCTCTCTGCTACTCACAGAGGCCCACCAGGTGCCTTTGGGAGCTCACATGCAGGATGTGAAAGCAATGGCCTTCTGCGGCTGTTGCTCCCGATCACCTGGTCTGCTAAGGCATTTGCAATCTCAGATCAAAGAGGATCAAGATTGGTAGCCATAGATCGACTTCTCCTCCATAAATCTGTCCAAGCCCCTTTGAAAGCTATCCAGGTTAGTGGCCATCACCCCCTCCTGTGGCAGCATATTCCAAACACCAATCACACGTTGCGTGAAGAACTGTGTTTCCTTTTATTAGTCCTAATTCTTCCCCCCTCTTCCAGCTGTGATCATTGTCAGCCACGATGCCCGCCTTATCACGGAGACCAACTGCCAGCTGTGGGTGGTGGAGGACCAGACCATCAACCAAATAGACGGGGACTTTGAGGAGTACAAGCGGGAAGTCCTGGAAGCCCTGGGCGAGGTCATCATCAATCGGCCTCGGGAGTGAGGCTGGAAGAGGAGGAGGCAGAGACGCCACCGTCCATCAGAAATTCCTGCCTCTTCTCAGCTACAAGACTCTCTCGAGTGGAAGGGAGGGGGAGGGGCTGGCCAAAACCAAATGCTCCTTTTCTCCTCAGCTGCTGTCTTCTCTCGCCATCCACCAGCAGGGAACACAAAAGTGTCAGGAGGGGGTGGGGGAATGTGGGTATGTCTCCGCATGGCTCATTCTTATGAAACACCCGGTAGCAATTCTACAGGCCACTCCTCCTGCTTATCTCCCCCCCCCCCCCCACAAACACATAACACACACACCTTTTTCTGAGGACAGTTCAAGCAGAGCTGTGCAAATGGATTTAAATTAAAATGTGAAGGATGCTTTTTGGGCAAAGCTGCCTCCGAGTCTTTATTTGGGAGAGTGGAGGCTGGGAAGCAAAGCCGCCAGGATGGCTTTTCCAGTCGTCTGCTTGAGCCCAACTGACGCCTAGGGAGCTTGCATCCATGGTTACAGTGCTGATAAGTGTACCATGGCTCTAAACTGAGACAAGAGCATCAGTGCTTTTCTGTTTGAATTTTAGCTGTGAATCCCACTTAGGGGAGATTAGGGAGTAGACCCTGAGGAGGTAAAGATTTGTAGAACAGAAGAAGAAGAAGAGGAAGAGTTTGGATTTATATCCCCCCTTTCTCTCCAGTAGGAGACTCAAAGGGGCTGACAATCTCCTTGCCCCCCCCTTCCCCCCTCACAACAAACACCCTGTGAGGTGGGTGGGGCTGAGAGAGCTCCGAGAAGCTGTGACTAGCCCGCAAGATTGTTTGTCACTTCCAGCTGGCATGGTGGGAGTGAGTGCACAGGCTAATCTGGAATCTTCCTAGGATAAGCCTCCTACAGCTTTTCCCAGGCGGCAGAGCTTGGAATCAAAACCCGGCTCCCTCCAGATGGCCACACGAAGCTCTTAACCCTCCCACGCCATCTGTAGGCTACGCCAGTTCCCCATGCTGAGGTCCTGAGGAAGGACCTCAGCATGGTATAAAGCCACACAACCCACCCTCCAAAGCAGCCATCTTCTGCAAGGAAACTGAAGTCTGTCATCTGGAGATCAGTTATAATTTTGGGAGCTTTCCAATCTCCAACCTGGGAGTTGGCAACCCTAAGGCTGCCCTTTGCCCTGAAACTCCTCTGTGAGAGACAGTAGGAGCTGACAGGAAATCTAGTAAAATTCCAATTTCCAGTTGAAGATTGTGGCTAAAGAAAAGGGGGGAAGGCTATTTCAGACTTTTTCTTGTGGCTGAAGCCATCTCCTCCTCATGTGAGGCTTTGGGTCTAACTTGAAGCGAGAGTCCAGATTGTGGATGTCATCACCATTTTAAGAGCAATTTCAAAATGCCCAATCAGGCCAAGGTTGTGGCAGCTTGAGCTGTTCTTGTTCTCTCCCTTCATCCCACCCAGTTGCTGGAACAGCCCTTTAATGGAGCAGCAGTGGTGTAGGAGGTTAAGAACTCGTGTATCTAATCTGGAGGAACCGGGTTTGATTCCCGGCTCTGCCGCCTGAGCTGTGGAGGCTTATCTGGGGAATTCAGATTAGCCTGTACAAGCCTCCCACACACGCCCAGCTGGGTGACCTTGGGCCAGGCTCACAGCTTCGGAGCCTCTCAGCCCCACTCCAATTCTACCTACACAGGGTGTGTTTGTTGTGAGGGGGGAAGGGCAAGGAGATTGTCAGCCCCTTTGAGTCTCCTGCAGGAGAGAAAGGGGGGATATAAATCCAAACTCTTCCTCTTCTTTAAAATGACGGCGGCACCTTCAGGTCAGACCTGTGCCTTCCATCACGTCAGGTTTGGCCCTCTGTCACTCTTCAGAAAGGATTTTCAGGATCAACTGACGCCTAAAGTGCTATAATTGGCAGTAGAGATCAGGCTAGGTAGGCACTGCGACGTCTGAGACATCTCCCAAGGGAAAACTCATGTATGATCAGACACCTTAGCTTCTGTCCCCTCTGTGTTTTGAATGGCCAATAGCCCTCACAAGCCCAGCTCTTCACCATCCTTTGCAGAAAGCACTATTCAAAAGAGGCCTGTTTGGTTACAGTGAGTAACGTGCCTGGATTATAGCTGCTCGTGTATCAGTTATATAGTAGCCTATGAAGCTCCTGTACCCAAAGCCAGAGTGCTGGTCCACCTTGTTCAGTATTGTCTCTGCCGACTGGTCATGGTATTCCTGGGCCTCATGTGGACAGATGGGATGGGAGGAATCGCATCTCACTGGGGCCTTCAACATGCAAAATGGATGACGTCCAAGATAGCCTACTCACATTTTTTAAAACCCAAAATATAAAATCAAACTGTAACTGGTCAGCAAGCTACGCAGGGGGTGTTTGAGGTTTATGGTAGCATCATCCCAGCATAAGCGGATGTATAATTCCACAAGTCACTTTTATGACTTACGGGATTCTATGTTTGGGATAAGGTTAGGGTTGCCAGCTCCGAGTTGGGAAATCCTGGAGCTTTGGGGGTGGAGCCTAGGGAGGGCGGAGTTTGGGGCAGGGAGGCCCCTCAGCAGCGTGTAATGCCACAGAGTTTGCCATTTTCTGCAGGGGCACTGATCTTGGAAATCAATGGTATTGGCAGGAGATCTCCAGGGGCTACCTGGAGGCTGGCAACCTTAGATTTGACACATCAAGTGTATTCTTTACTGTTTTGAGCTTCCGCCTCTTGTCAGAGCGTGCCCCCAAACTCTCCTTCCAGCCTATTTTTGGAGTCGTTGCAGTTCCAACGGAAGTCCTTCAAACTTGTTTGTCAGCTACTTATCAAAACAAGCAGGTGCTGTGGGGGGGGCAGGGGAGGAGGGGGAAGTGAGAGACTCCTCTTGCTTGCGTCTTTTTCTTGTTTCAGTTACTAAAGATGCAGGACGCTGGCTTCGTGTGGGGGAGGGGGCGAGAAACCTGCCTGCTTTATTTTATCAAGCTCTTCTCTTAAGTTAAACTGGAAATAATCATTTTAAATCGAATGTTTTAATCTGATATTTATATTGTAATATACAGTGAATGATTGCCAAGGGCCCAGCCTGGCCAGGGAAGGCGAGGTATAAATGGAATAAAATAAATAAGCATAAGCATTTATTGTCATTGTGAACATAAGAACATAAGAACTAGCCTGCTGGATCAGACCAGAGTCCATCTAGTCCAGCACTCTGCTACTCGCAGTGGCCCACCAGGTGCCTTTGGGAGCTCACATGCAGGAGGTGAAAGCAATGGCCTGCTGCTGCTGCTGCTGCTGCTGCTGCTCCTGAGCACCTGGTCTGCTAAGGCATTCCTCGATGCACACAATTTCAGACTCATACCCCATCCTCACTTTCCCCTTCCTCCACCCATCCCCTCACAGACTGTACAACATTTCTCATTTCTGCACCAGCTGGGGTGGGTGAGCACTGTATTACTCAGCACGTGAGAGTCATTCGCTGCTCGGTTCTGATGTTTAATTCTTTTTTATGAGGGACTCTTTTAAAAAAAAGATTTCAAATTAGTGGATGCTTGGCAATGCTTCCCGTGAAATCCGAAACAAGCACCTGGGTTGGGTTATGTTCTGCTCTTTCGGAAAATGCTGTAAGGATGACTCAACCCTTTCAGACTATTTCAGTACCGAAAATAAACCGGAGTCTCTGTTGTTTTCGTCTCTTATGCTCGGTTAGTAATTCCACCCCCCTTCCTTCCGAGGATCTCGGAGCAGCAAGCAACGGTTTCTCAATGCAATTTCATCCTCCTGATAACACTGCAAGGGAGGTTACATTGAAAGAATATGACTGAGCCATGAGACATCCAAAAAACTTTAAGGTAGGGTTGTCAATCCCCAGTCAGTGCCTGGAGATCTCCACAAAAACATCTCCAAAAATCAATTACAGATCTCCAGGTTACAGAGTTGAGTCAACTCTATGGTATTGTACCCAGCTTAGGTCTCTCTCCTCAACCAATCATCCTCTCCCCAGGTTTCAACTTGACACCCTAGAGCAGGGGTCTGCAACCTGCGGCTCTCCAGATGTTCATGAACTACAATTCCCATCAGCTCCATGCTGGCAGAGGCTGATGGGAATTGTAGTTCATGAACATCTGGAGAGCTGCAGGTTGCAGACCCCTGCCCTAGAGGGTTGACACCAGAGGTGGGATCCAGCAGGTTCTCACAGGTTCCCGAGAGTAGGTTACTAATTATTTGTGTGTACCGAGAGGGGGTTACTAATTGGTGATTTTGCCACGTGATTTTTGCCTTAGTTACGCCCCTCCTCCGCTCCTCAGCAGAACTTGAAGCAGTCTAGCAGAACTTGAAGCAGTCTAGCAGGAGGTGGACCGGCGTATGCAGCAAGCCCCGCGCCTGCGCTGCATCTGCTTGCTCCCACTCCAATCTGCGACTGGAAGCAAAGCTGCTGCGCCCTGCGCTACAGCCCCGCCCAGCAATGCCCCGCCCCTGGAATGCCCCGCTCCGCCCCATTGGCGCTACGCCACTGTTTGAATCCCACCACCATGGGAACCTGTTACTAAAATTTTTGGATCCCACCACTGGTTGACATCCTAGAGTGCAGAATGGTAATTTGAAGCCAGGTCTCCCAGACTCTAATGGGACGTATGTATACCCTGCACAATGTCTGTTCTCCACTGTGCACATATGTGGCTGGTGCTCAAAAGTACCATCTGGGAGAACATTGCATGGGTCAATGTTCCCAGGAATCCACTGTCTTAAAGCTCGGCATACGAAATTATGCCTCAGACCCTATAGGGAGGGCATTGGTTAGACCAAGAAATCCTTGCAAAGAGAGAACAGGTTTGTCTTGCTTCTGCAGAGGACAGACTTAATCAGCATCTGGCGACGGTGCAGATAGATCAAGCTACCTTTCTTGAGGTCACTGTGAAATCATTTTTTTCCTGCTGACTGTGAGAAACAAAAGGCTGTTTGGATATGACCAAGACGTACCAGTGGGGGGGGGGGGCGGTGTTTTCTGCTTTCTCCTAAGGATCGGTATACATTGCCCCAGAGAAGCTGGTGGCAATAGACATGCTGAGGGACCCAGTCACTTTTTTCTTCTCAGTGGCCATACAGAGTAGTTGCTTATAGCTGATCCTATGGGTGCCAGGGCTGGGGGCTGGCAATTTCCCAGAGTTGAATCTGATCTCCTGACTACAGAGATCAGGTTCCCCTGGAAAAAAGGGTGGACTGTATGACATTATACTCCTTTAAGATCCTCCCCCTCCCCAAGCCCCACCCTTCTTAGGCTCCACCCTCAAATATACAGGAAATTCCCAACCAAGAGATGGCAACCCTGCAACCATCTCCTAATCTGCAGGAGTTTCCCGAACTGTACTCGGCAACCCGGGGTTCCACTTCCCCCTCATATGCCTCTGCAACTGTGCCTCTGCCTGTAACTTCAGGAGTTTGAGGCAGGGGCACAGTTGAGGACTGGTGAGCAAGGCACACCCTGCCCCCAATCTCCACATGGAGATCGGGAGCTGGGCCAGCTGGCTTGCCCCGCCCCTGACCGCCACATGTAGGCTGGGAGCAGCAAGAGCCTGGCTGAGCTTCACACTGGAGCTACCAAGCTTCACCTGATCTCTGTAGAGATCGGGGCAAGGGTTTGTCCCAATCCTGATCTCCATGTGAAGTTCAGGCCCAGGCACAGCTGTTGGGGTGCTGTTTCATAACACTGCACCCCTGTCCGCTGCATGAAAGTTGAAGTGCCAAATATGAAGGGAATCAGGACTCCTGAGCAACGTAATCTTGAGACCCGCACCCAGTGACGTAGTGCCATGTTCCGCTGGGCCTTGTTTGCACGGTGGTTAAGAAGGCCCAGCAAAGACTGTACTATCTGAGACTTTTAAGGAAACAACAACTGAATGGAAAACTCCTGGTGTCCTTTTACCGCTGTGCTATAGAGAGTGTCTTAACCTACTGCATCTGTGTATGGTTCTCCAGTTGCACAGTGGCAGATAGGAAGGCGCTCCAAAGGGTGATCACTACTGCACAGAGGATTATCGGGTTGCCCTCTCCCCTCCTTGGAAGAACTCTACTACCCCGGTAGGGCCTAAAGAAAGCTCCAAAATATTCTGAGGGACCTTGCCTTCATCCAGCACACTCTCTTTTGGAATCGCTACTATCCGGTGACGACACAGGTCTATCAAAACTAGGACAAAGAGGCTTAGAGACAGCTTCTGCTCTAGAGCTGTGGCGATGCTAAACTCCGCGGCTTCGTGTTGATGTGTTTGGGGCTGTGGAGGGATGGGTGGAGGAAGGGGAAAGTGAGGATGGGGTCTGAATTTGTGTGCATCGAGGAACGCTGCTGTGAATTTCGTTGTGCGTGCACAATGACAATACAATGCTTATGCTTATGCTCAAAGTGCCTCTGGAGCATCCAAGGCATGCAGAGTGGCTAAACGCACAAGCAAGGGGAGCGACCTTCCTCCCGGCTGCAGGGGGGGGGGCGCACGGAGGGGTTGGGTCAGGGGAGAAGGTGATATGAACATATAGTTTATAATGTTTTAAGCCATTGTATTTAATCATATAAGTTATATGAGTGTAATTCACTGGGTACCCATCACTTCAAAAACTTACTTTCATTGGAAGAAATGAAACTCATAGAACAGCCTGACACTGAGCTTTGATTTGGGAAAACAGGGCCCCACCAAGGAGATAAGGAATTAGCAGAAGCTCACAAACACAGAGATAAGGGTGAAGTACTATAGCAACCGAGATCTCTGAACGGGGCAAGATGACATAGAGAATACACGCCCAATTGTAGAAAGCAAGGTGGGCTTTGGAGAGGAGTGGAGATTCAAATGGCAATGTGTACGTATTCCAAATCTAGCCAATGGTCAGAAGACAAGGAGGGATGTTTGTAAGAGGGTATAAATTATGTTACACAAGCAACAGCCCCTTTGAACCTCCTCCCTGTTGCTAACAGAGGAGAGTTCCCTCTTCTGCGCAGAATTGAAAACAATAAATCTCTGAACACTGAAGTAGCTTGTGGATGGTTATTTTTTTGTAACCGGTCAGAGCCTTTGCTCTGTGGACAGGGCCTTACCCTGTGCCTATCAAAGGGGCAAAATGCACCCCCATGTGACTCAGGGTGATATGCCCCCGCTCATCCCCCACACTGCTATTTGCAATGGAAGCTTTGATTGACTTTGGAAGTTAAAACTAAAGGGAGCAGCCTCAAAATCCAGGTGACAAAAGGAATAGCAGTGGCAACAGTAAAGGAAATGGAAACACTGTGGCTCAGGTTATATCAAGAACTCTCTCTTTTTGCTTTTACTTTTTTTTACTTTATTTCAAAATTTATACCCCGCCCTACCCCAGCAAGCTGGGCTCAGGACGGCAAGCAACAGCATCATAACATAATATATACAACAATCAATAGAACCGACAAACAATACATCTCGGTTTAAAACATTCATCATTAGGACATTTATAGTTAATTGGCGATACAAAATCTTTGGGCTTCCCAGTAATATAAACACCAGAGGGGACCTGTACAAGGGACCTCCTCTTAATTCACGCACAAAACATGAAACTCCCCCCACAACTCCTAATTTGTACATTTTTGCACCACTCCCCTCACGCCGCTTGCAATAAAAGCTCTTCGGCAGACATAACTCAACAGAAAAGGAAGCTTGGAGTTTCAAAAGTGACTTCGCCAAAATTTGAAGGGAATCAGCTCAGCCTGACTCATATTCTCTTCAGTACATCTCTCTGCTGTTTGCAACGGAAGCAACAGTTTACCCATGAGAAACCAGGAAGTGTAGGCAGCACTAACAGGGCAAATATGCTCTCTATTACAAAACAAAAGGTGCTGAACAACTTCCCAGTCCTGTCATAGCCAGTTAGGTATAGTGGACAAAATCTCTGAATAGGATCTGAGAGACTCAGTTTTGAACACCCATTCTGCCATGGAAGCTTTCTGGGTGATCTTGGACGAGTCACACACCTCACAAGAGAGTTGTGAAGATAAAAGGAAGAAGAGTATCAGCTGCTTAGGATCCCACCCTTTAGGGAGAAAGGTGAGATCTAACATTTGTTAGACAGCTAATTATGGCTACCGTTTGCCCTAAAGGATTTCTCCTGCTTCAATGCTGGCTCTCTTCAGCCGGGAGTCAGAGCGGCTCCTGTTGTTTTCAAGCCACCTACTCAAACGGACTTTAAATGTGGAAAGCCAAGTAAGCGGGCGGACTTCTGGAATTTAAATAAAATAATTTCTGGAAGGCAAAAGGACTCTTCTAGACTATGAGCCAATTACATAATTATCCAGCCTTTCCCCACAACTGGACAAATCAGCATGATTTGAGGGATGGCATGAGCAGGGGCCAGATTATTTTATTTTGACTGCCCAACAGAAGCAGTAACGTGGCAGGTAGAATCTAGCAGGGAACGCTACTCTTCAGCAAACGTGAGGAAAGCCTTTTTTGCCTGAACTCTCCTTTCTCAACAGAAACTTTCTATTTTGTAAGTGATTGCCTGTATTGCCCTAAGATTGCCTCTGCAAAGGTCTTCAGGATCTCCTCAGCATTCTAGAGACAGTAAGACCAGCTATGCACCACCACTTTAGATTTACAATAGGTTGTGGTTTCGACCATGGTCGCCTGATAAGCATCTTCAGATGAAGATGCCAGACGGCAGAGAATGCCAGAATGGCCATACAAGTCTCTGTCCACACAAGACCCGCGATTCTCGACAATTATTCCAGGCTGGTTTGGTTGTATGGAGCCAGAGCGCAGAGATTTTTTCCTGATGCTGCTTTAGATCAAGCATCTTCTAGATCCTCTGAAGATGCCAGCCAGATGCAGGCTACGTAAACGCCAGGGAGAGAATATAGAATATCGAAGCCATAGCTGCAGCCCGGAAACTACACAGCACCTGCTAGATTCCGGGTCGAAAGCCTCTCGGCTTAATACATCAAACCATTTTTATTAAATGCAATAACAGACTACGCTAACCATCAGCCAATAATCAAGTAAACACATACAGAACGTGCCCTGTGACCTCGCCTCCAGGAAATAAGAATACCATCTGAGGCTACAGGCCGGCCAGCTAGCTTGTCACTTCAGAGGTGACCCATCTGGTCTCAGGGATTGCTGGGAGGAACCTGGTGCCCACGGTTATGGTTGTGCCTAACTTTGCTGCTGCTGTCGCTGCAGAGTGCAGAAACAAGTTTGGTTTCTTGGGACGACACGTAATTCTCTGGACTCCTCTCTTCCCGGATTGCTCTGATCTTTCAATGGCTAGGTGGTGCAGTTTTTTTCAAGGAAAAAAAATGTTCCAACTGCTTTCAATTAGCAGTTCGGTTAAATTAATTCCATCCAAAGGTCAGTCACATCAACTTCATGTGATTTTTTTTTTTTACCCTGTGCATGTTCTGACCACATCTTTTCCAGGACAAGCACACTTTCATGTGCACCAGTGAAAGAAAGGCCTAAACAAGATGTCAGCATTTCCCAATCAAGTCTCTCGAATCCCAACTTCCAACTCTTGTGAACAGCAGAACAAGCTAGCTGGATCAGACCAGAGTCCATCTTAGTCCAGCCTCTGCCACTGCAAGAGTGTAATATTCACCAGGTGCCATTGGGAGCTCACATGCAGGATGTGAAAGCAATGGCTCTGAACATGTTGCTCAGCCGACCAGAGTCCATCTAGCCAGCTCCCACACCTATCCAGCAGGCCAGTTTTTATTCACATGACGAGCCAAATGGCCTACATTGCCGCTCCGTTGCCAGAAGGGCAGCACACCATTAATACACAGGTGATGCACCCATGGCCAGTTTAACTATACATTTCTTAACTTCTCCTTTCCTTCACTTACCTAGGGGTCTCCTCAGCAACTAGCTCTGTTAAGGTGCAGACCATATTTTCCTTTTTCTCAGCGATGTCCTCTGAGCTTATAATTCCTTAGCCAAGCTGACGTGGTTCTGGGGTACAGCTTCTTAGGACCCTAAATTCAGGAGTTCCTGAATTGTTACTGGACGGGTATATGATGTCATAAATCTGGCCATGTGGGGAAATAGCAAACACCAATGCAAAGCTACCGGACAAATCAAAGCTATGATGCTACTGGATGTTTATGTCCCGTCGAAAACAATGGGACTTACTTTGGAGTAGACATGCATAGGATGGAGCCAGTGTTGCAGTAAACAGAGGGCATCACTGAGGTCTACACTGCGCCTTGATCTCAGGACTTTTCCCTGTCAGTATTTGCCTATCAATCCCCATGAAAATGCACCTTCACCTAGCCTCCCAGCCCCATGAGGCTCAGAACATAAGAACTAGCCTGCTGGATCAGACCAGAGTCCACCTAGTCCAGCACTCTGCTACTCGCAGTGGCCCACCAGGTGCCTTTGGGAGCTCACATGCAGGAGGTGAAAGCAATGGCCTCCTGCTGCTGCTGCTCCCGAGCACCTGGTCTGCTAAGGCATTTGCAATCTGAGATCAAGGAGGATCAAGATTGGTAGCCAGAAGTGTGGAAGTGTGATCTAGGGGTAATCGCCTGGAGAAAGCCTTCCTCTGTCCCAAGTCCTCCTACAGTTCAAAACAATTTTAAAATGTGATGAGCATGATCATTATTTTCCTTCGCCTTTCCAAAATCTGTCCCCCAGCATTATGCTTCACCTTTTATTATTTCTTCCCAATTGACCCTCTTGGTCCATTTCCACTTCTCACACAAACCATGGCCTATTTATTAGCCTCAGTGGCAGGGAAGCCTGGTTTGGCTCTTTGCTTTGGGGAGGAATCAAGGGGGCAAGATGTCGGTGATCGTTCGTCACTCTAAGAACTTTTTTCCCCTCTGCTTTTTGTTTTCCTCAAATATTTTGTTCCTTTTAGTCTCTTTCTGACACCAAGGATGGACGACAGCTTCAAGCATGATCTTGTATCTCGTAGCTGTTGCTCACTCCTAATTGTATTTAGAAGTTTGCCCTGGGAGCTAGCCCCTGGCTTAGATTTCCCACCATGCTGAGAGACAAAGGCTGTTCTTTGCTAATGTTTTTTTAAAAAGCCACATTCATATTTCAAATCAAATGGTGCCTCATGGAGTTCTCTTACGAAACACAAGAAAAGCAACAAGTCCAACGTGAGGCATGTTCACTTAGCCTTCCAAGGGGGAAACTTTCTTCTAGAATTTGAGGAGGGGAGACTCAATAAGATTGATGGGGAAATAGGCCCAGGTCAGACAAAAGGAAACACTTCTTTACTCAGCAAGTAAACTGTGGGATTCACTGCTTGTAGAGGTAGTGATGGCCAGACACCTTGAAAAGGGGGCTACACAGATTCATGAAAGAGAGGCCCTTCGGGGGCTACTAGCCACAGGGACTGAAGGGAGCCTTCAACTGCAGAGGTACATGGGAAGCAGCAGCAGCAGCAAGGGAAGGCCCTCAACCTTTATACTTTGTTCGTTTAGGTTTCCAAGCCAATTGGCTGGACACTGACTAGATGGCCCCAATGATCTAATCCGGAAGGCTCTTAAGGCAGATCTTCAAAACAAATAAAAATGGTTTCAATGAGGCTCCCAGAAAAACCTTTCCAGGAGGGTTCATGGTGTGTGGTGAGAGGGAATAATGAATGGCAAATAGATTGAACTAGGTTCAATCAGGAAGCTCTCCAGATGTTCGTGGATCATACTCGATCACCCTTCGCCAGCATGGCCAATTGACCATGCTGGCAGGGGCTGATGGGATTTGTAGTCCATGAACATCTGGAGAGCCACAGGTTGCAGACCCCTGGACTAGTCATTCCCTTCAAAACTCTGTTGGTTACATGGGACCAGCTGTGCTCAATTAGAACAGCCTCCCATTTGTAGTGGTTGGGCCAGGCCTTCCCTAATGCTGCCTCCTAGCACTGCTATTCAGAGGTCCACTGTCAATGGAAGTTCCTGTTAAGTCAGCATGGCTAATGGCCATTGATGGACCTCTACTCGGCAAGTTTGCAGATTGTAATCCTACGGGTGTCCCCCACCCCGGATTAATGGAACGTTCCACATTAATACCTCACCGCTTCCTCTAGACTTGCAGAAGGTACCATGTCAGCCTTCCACCCTGAGTACATACAAAGCTTAGTTGGCTTAGTTGTACAAAAATGGTGTTTGGTGCCCTACAAATCAACTTCTAAAAGAATTTGGGTTTTTTTAAGCAATTGGTTTTAGTCTATCGGCCGGCAAGGGCAATGCAATCTTTTAGCCAAGGATGTGAGAAGGGTTCTTTACTGAGGTCTAATACACTACCCTATAATACTGAGGTCTAAGTTACACTACCCTATAATAAAAGGTTCTGTTTACCTGGCCCCTTGCTACTCGCCATATTTTCAGTTTCCACACTAAAGGGGGGTTGCTTATGAGCGGTGGAACAGGACCCCTTGTATAATTCTGGAGTATATTCCTGGTGCACAACGGCAAAACAAAACCATTGGCAGCAAGACAAGTGCTAAGCATATAATTTGGGCAGGCTTTTGAAATGTGCAGATAGCTGTAGTGAATAGACAAAAAGATGTAGATAAGAATAATGCAGGCAAAGCAGTGGGATTTCTTTAATCTACAGAAAGCCTGTTGCTAAATGGATTTTTACCCGTTGTGAATGAAGGTACCTCTCAGGGAAGAGAGGACCAACATCACAGAGCATCCAGAAACCTTCTAGGCAAAGCTAGTAGAATCCTCTGGTAAAAAGTACTGAGCTTACGAGGGTGGCTGAGGTGCAGTTAGGAGATAAAAATGGTCTGCTCTTCCTTTTGAAAGAGGTATTAACAGATTTTAAATATTTTTAAAGGTGTCAAGAAAAATGGAAGAGTAGATGTATTTTCAAATAGCCTACTTCTCACACTTCATTTCAAACTATTTGATTTTATAAAAAAACTCTAAGATGGCTAGTATTCTCCACAGAAGTAAGATAGTAGGGACAGTTGAAGTAGTAATTTAAAAAGGGGGTGCCGAAAGGAGTAACATTACAAGAGGTGAGCCAAGGAACTGAATGCTGTGGCTCACTAGTCCTGCAAATGTTCACAGAAACTATATGCACAATCTCCCTAGGCTAGAAAACGATGCAAGGGGTCCAAATTCCCATTACATACAACTAGTTTTTGTACCCAGATTCCACCTATTTGAGGATGATATACTAGTAGGAGTGATGCCCATGGCATCTCTCTCAGAGGTTCATGGATCATACAATTTATCAGCCCCTGCCAGCATGGCCAATCGGTCATGCTGGCAGGGGCTGATGGGACTCGTAGTCCATGAATATCTGGAGTGCCATAGGTTCCCCACCACTGACTTATACAATAAATAAAGGAAGAGCTCTAGCCAGTTCTAGACAGGCAGCTGTGTTAGCCAGCGGCAGAGCAGAAAACAGAGTCCAGCGGCATCTTAAAGACTAATAATATTTATTCTGGCATGAATATTAGACAGTCAAAGCTCACAGAAGTTTATCTTGCAGTAAAAATTTCAGTCATAAGATGCTGGGGGACTCCTGTTTTGTTTGATATGTGTCTCCTGGTTTGGAAGCTCTAGGTAAATATGCTGGGCGGGGGAAATCTTAGACTCTCCCCAAGTCCCCTTTCAGTAAAATGAAGAAGTCCTCCTTCCCCTTTAGTGAAGAAAACACAACAAAGAATAACCTAGGCTATCAGGGTTAAGTTAGAGAATTTCTTTTTTTTCCACCATGTTTATTACTAATATACAAAATATACAAAACAGAGAGGGAAACATCTCTTCTCCTCAGGAAAGGGATTGCTGCACCCACTTTTTTGGGGGGAGGGGGAAAGAGACAAAAGATGTAGTGATGAGTCCACATCTTGAGAGCCAGTTTTTCTTAAAAAAAACCTGCAGCCAACGATAATGTAATCAGGAAAACAAAAGTCACCCCTCGCCCCCAAATTATAAGAGTAGAGTTTTCATAGAAAACAGGTGGTAGATTTCCCCCAATGACAGCTTTAGCACCAAGAGAAATTTTTTATCTCTGCAGTCAGTGGGGGGGTTACTGCAGGGGGCACCTTGGGTAAAGAGGACAATGTGCAAGGGGGGCGGGGGGGGGGAAGCTGCTAAAATCCCCACAACCCACGTGGTCTTCAGGCACAGTAAAGATCCCGCACAGTACAGCCAAGTGATCTACGGGCATCTGCTTCACTTTCAACCCTGCCTCGCACACGTTCCTACAAGGGCAATAGCTTTTCTGCTGTTTCCTCCAGACCAAAGCAAAAGTTCTCAGTGCAAGTCTGGTGCCGGAGGCCAAATACAACGCAGAATCCAAGTAGGACTGAGTGGTGGAGCGTCCCCTTGTCCTTTGCTGGTTTTCACAGGGATATTTACACGAATAGTTTTTTTAAAAAAAAAATCTGTAAGTCTCTTGTGCTTTCAAGTCATTGGTTGCCTCCTTGCGCTGTGAATAAGGAGAAGATTCCTTGCAGTGGTTCCTCTTTTGGGGGTTGTGGCATTTCACCAGTAGCAGCAAACGTGGCAGAAGGGATCAGCCACCTCCCCTTGCCCCAAGCATTCAAAGGGCCTCACAGAAGCCATAAAGTGGTGGATGCAACAAGAGTCCAGAACTGAGGTTCAAGCCCCCATGTAGTCCATGGCAACGGGAATGTGCGCTGCCACCACAGTTGACGGAGAGAGGCAGAGAGGAAGGGTCCTTGCGACTAGGGTAAGGGTGGCCCGTTCACTCCGGGGTGATAGAAGGCACAGTTGTTCTCGTATCGACAGCTGCCTTTCATGGTGAAATGACGACACACGGGGCGCTTCGACCTGTCTGAGAGGCACAAAATAGAAACAGGACTGTCAGCCACAGCGGCTGAAAGGTTTAGGAGATTCACACCCCGTTGCTGTCAGCATGCACGGTTCTACTCTTTCCCCTAGCCTGACTCCATCAAGAACCCAGAATACAGCACATGAGCCTGTTAAAACGGCAATAAAGACTATTTCAGCAGGTTTACGCAGGAATTATGACTGCCAGCATGCCTTGGCAGGAAGCTGAAGGAATCTTTCCCTCAATCCAGCCCAGAATCGATCCCTTTGAACAGCCTATCTTTTAGTAGCCAAAGAAAGCAAAAGAAGCCAGCCAACATGCAATCCCTACTCTTACAGAATTGAATGTTATTGCCTTTCTAAAGCCCAACCTGCCAGGGCAGAGCAATCCACCCTTCTAGTATTTACCTCCTCCATGGCCTCCTCCGTGGCCTCCTCCGTGCCCCCAGCCGTGGTCCCCTGGGTGACCTCTGCCGTGGTCCCCTGGATGTCCCCTGCCATGGTCCCCAGGGTGGCCTCCTGGATGCCCCCTGCCGTGGTCCCCTGGATATCCCCTGCCGTGGTCCCCAGGGTGGCCTCCTGGATGCCCCCTGCCGTGGTCCCCAGGGTGGCCCCCTCCACCATGACCTCCATGGCCTCCACCGCTGTGTCCCCCTCCGTGTCCACCACCTCCTCCGTGTCCTCCTCCGTGTCCGCCACCCATGTTGCTGTTCGGAGGTCCACTCCTGCCGTTGGGGGGCCCACTATTGCGTCCACCTCCTCGCCCACGATAGGGGGGCTCTCTGCCACCACGCCCACGGTGGAAAGGGCCAGGGCCAGGGCCAGGGCTGCCACCCCTCATGCCTCCATGGGGCCCACCACGCATTCCACTATCAGGAGGGTCCCAGTATCCGTCATTACACTGAGGAGGTGGCGGGCCCATCATTCGAGGCCCACTTGGCACACCAGGACCTGGGGGCATGTTAGGGCCTCCTGGGCCTCCATGGTGTCCTAAGGGAAACACAACAGGAACATGATGAGCATGATTCAGGATCAAGATCCCCTCTCACAGCCCACCACAGATCATGCCCTCCTTTTCCACCCCATCGCAGCACGGTGTCTCATGCCGGTATTTGTCAAGCTAGGAACAACCTCTCTACACTTACCAGGCATGGGTCCTGGCCCTCCAGGACCAAAGTGCTGTATGTTTTTTGGCCCTTGGGGGAATCCATTGGGAACTGGGCCAGGTCCCGGTCCAAGAAGTGGAACTGTAAAACAAACAAAGCCCTCAAATAAACAGAGCCCCCAGACTGAGAATCCCCTTCCCCTTTGACAGTCTTGCAACACGTTATTTTATATTATGCTATCTTTGGTTCTTAAACTAAAAACTTTTGTAACTATTATTGTAAGCGGCTTTGAACTAAAAGGAAAAGCGGGATACAAACGTTTTAATAAACAAATAAACAATTCAGGAACTCAAGTGTTCAGACAGGGGAAAGCAATGTGGCCGAGACCCTGCTGAGGAAAAGCTGTATTCTACACAGAAAAACAGCTGATGAAAAGATGTGGTTCTCAATGACGGCTAGTTTCAGGACAAGAGTGGGGGGGCATTCTAAAAGTGACCACGACCAACTTACCTCCCGACGGACCCATTCCTGGCTGTCCCTGCAAGTTGCCCAGCAGGTGTTTGATCTTGTCTGAATAGTCCGGTTGCTTCATCAGCTCTTCTGTCTTGTGATTGTTTGAGCCTCCCTGTGTTTGCGTGCAAGAAAATACGGAGTTAGAGAAAGCAGTTTAACATGCAGCCCTAATCTGTCCCCCGTTTGCTGTACCCAATACCAATATGTCGATACCCTACTTGGAAAAAGCTAGCTAGGGAAGACTTTTCGACAGTCAATAAATCTTGACCTAGACCAGGTCGCCAGAAAACGGGTTTCCAGAAAGAATCCCATTTGTCTGCTTCTCTTCCAGGTGCAGTGTGGGAACTAAAAATATTTCTGAGCCCATTAGCTGCACCTGATTGAAGGTACTAGGGGTAAGAGCACGAGGAATTAGCTGGGATTTGGGGACTCTACTGCGCTTGAGGGCAAAGGCGGCTCTCGCATGCACACCGGCAAGGAGGCTAGGAGGTCTCTCTTTTCCATTAATTAATTTCCATTAATTAATTTCCATTAATTAGTTACGCTGCGGTTCAAGACTGCACTCTGGTAGCTCTAGTTACCATGATAGAGGTGAGGATCTCTTGTACGTTGAGAGAGGAGTTGGGGTTAGGGCCCTGCGGGTTCTTGACTGCCCCCATGCTGCCAATGAGGTTGGCCAGGACCGGGGGCAGCTTGGAGCCCCCAGCTCCATCCGGAGACTGCGAGGCGGTGGCTGGGTCGAGTCTCTCCTCGTAGGCAGCCTCATCCATGGAGCATTCCTGAGAGAGGTGACAGAGGAGACATAAGGAGTCAGGAGGAAATGGCTACTGGGGAGCTGGCTGCTCAAACCCAGGGGCGGGGAAGACTGGCAAGAAGAAATGAGGGGAGAAAGGGAGGCTGGCTGCTTCAAAGGGGGATCCAGCTGCACTTGTGTCTAGAATATTCCTCTTCTCCAGCTTGTTTCCCCCATACAGAGGGGAAATAGAGACAGAGAGAATGGGAGGATATGGCACAAAACTCAGGACTGCTGATACTGCTGTTCTAACAAATAATGTCCTCCCTGAGCCGGGGGCCTAGGAGCCTTGCCTACCAGCTGTCCTGCTCTAAACAAAAACCCTTGTCGTGAGGATCTCTGGCCAACACTCCACTCCCACTCCTGCTGCAGCCCACTGGAATTTCTGCTCAGAGCAAGGGACAGAATGTAAGAGGGCTGGGACAGACTTACCTCATCCAGAGGGATGAGCTTGGGTGGCACTGGCTCATAGGATTCTGGGTCAGGCTCGTGAGGGCTGTCAGGAACACTAGAATGACAGAAAAGAGCAGCTTAGATTTAGCAGGGAAAGAGAGAGAGAAGACGACAACAGAAAATGGCTTGTCTGTCCAAGGTTAGGATTATTACTCCTTTAGCAGTGGTGGGGTTGGGGGGCAGATCAGAATAAAAAAATTCCGATGGGCAGGCCCTTCATTAAACTCTGTCTGCCTCATAAAAGAACTGAGAAGACAAGCAAGGTCAAAACTGTGAGAAGCTCCAATAGGAAAACCAGAATTATCAAGAAGTGCCCAGAATGAGGCTAGGCGCTCCATGCTAGTTCTCGGTTGTCCCTGCATCTCCTGCTGAGTCAATCAATCCCCCAGTTAATCTTCTACGCACAAATCATACACACAGAACTTTGGAGTCTCAGGAAAAGGTCTCTTGTGCAAGCCCTTGAAGCCACCCACCAGAGATGCCGGGGAAGAGCCCAGGAATCTTGCCCATGTAAAATTATGCACTTGCGCGTCTGCAGGTCATCCCTCTCACCTCTCTTTTGAGAGAAATATCTCCTGCAGAATGCCTTTCTCTCGTTCAGCCTGAGCGAATTTCTCTTGGCTGCCACTTCCTGGCTGCACCAGTGGGGCCAGCAAGTCAATGGGCTTGGGGTAGATCCACGGGACCTTCTCCTCCATGGCATCGTGGCTGAGCCGACGGGCAGTCTCAAAGGCCTCGCGGTCCTTCAGCATCTCTCGCTTGGCTGCCTCTCCGAAGTCCTTGATCTTGTTCACATTGACTGTGAGGATGGAACGGAAGGGGACTGGTCAGCTAAAGACATGGTCTGACAAATCACTGGACAACAAGGGCTAGAGACACTCGTGTGCCGACAGGACAACAACATTTTAAAGACCAAACTAGATCATCATGGTACAAGTTTTGAAAAAGCCTATTCTACCAATTGCATGACGGTAATAATGAAAGGGTGCAAATATACCTACGGAAGGAAATATCAACGGATGTTGAAATCAAGTCCAAGCAAAAATGAATACATGTGTAACAGGCAGGGCTATACATTAGGCGGCTATTCTGAGGTCGCGCAGAAAACCCATAAAATGGGGCACTGTGTTCAGAGTTAATTCCCCTAGAATTCCAGTTTTTTATCATTTATGCATGGCAAGTTCTTTTACGGCTGTGAACATAGAAAAGTGTGTGTCCAGTGTCTGCTAGGATCTTGCAAGCTAAAGTGTGGCTCAACAATAATTTAAGTGGGGCAAGATGGGGGGGAGGGGCAGGGCTCTGTACTGATACCTGACCCACCCCTTCACCAGCAAACCAAATATGCAAATTTCAGTGAATGTGAGTAATTTATGCAGATTGAGAAAGGCCACTCACCACGCTCCGTCTCATCCAGTTCGAAGTAGAAATATTCCCGCAATTTACTCTCTTCAGGCCAGCTCACTGTCTTCTTCTTCTTCCCCTTCTTTGTCAGCTGCGTTGAATCAACAGGGCTCTCCACTGGTTTAGCATCGAGCAACCCACCCTGTTCAGAAGAGCCTGCACAAACACAACACACAAAAGCATCAGTGACATGACTTTCGAGGACGCTTATGCCTCAAGTACCAGGAACAGACGGACAAGGAAACGTCCACCACCAGTCTGGACCAGGTGGTAAATTTAGCCAGGATTTTTATCAAAGACACTCTTCCCAGGATGGCACAGGCTTGCTGAATGTGCCCAGTAGCAAGGGGCACTCCACTCTCCTATTACTGTAGCTGTGCCTTGCTTACCTGTCTCCATGGGCTCAGGAACCTCCACAGCTGGTACTGGGGTGCCAGGTCTATCTGTATCCATAGGCTCCGATGCAGGGTTCAGTTCTGGTGAAGACGGCTTGGGAGTACTGGTCTCTGGGACTGGCTTCCCTTCAAAAGGACTTGGCTGAGGATTGAGGAAAGACACATCAAACCATTATTTAGGCACTAACATTCCCTGCAGGCCTTACATCCACTCTGAAAAGCCAGGTTTGCAATATACTTTCTAAACTATTGTCTTACCTTAGTAGCTGTTGGAGACAGGACTTTCTTTTTCTTCTTGATCTTGATCCCTGGGACAGGCGCAGAGTTTAGGGCATCCAAAAAGCCCAAGCCTTCCATCGCTAGAGGGAAAAGGAGAAGGGAATTTAAAAAGCAGTTCTCTGATCCAAGCCTCTTCCGCTCCACTTTAATGGCCACCAGTCTCGTTCGGTAAGTGCAGGAGTCTACCACCACTAGCTTTTGTGCATGTTCCTTCTCTGGAGAGCAGATGTGTGAAGACTACATCAACAAAGAGAGAGAGAGACTTACGTTGTGGGGGGATGATCTTCACTTTAATTTCCTTCGTAGCATTTGGAGTGGTGTTGAGAGGCTTGTATTTCTTCTCAGCTGGTGGGTTGTCTCCAGCTGGCACAGATACGCTGTGGGAAGGAAAGGTACACACAATCAAAATGAAATAAAGGCACCAGCAGGTTGAGGAATGGCAATCCCTTCTCAGTCTGAAAGACTTCCTATAGTTCCTGGTCACTTTTTCACCGACACCGAAGTGAACTCCAAAGGGGAAAGTCATTATTTTGATACAAACTCATTGTGCTCAAAGCAACAAGATAGCATTGTCCCGGTTTTATGTTCTTTGCATACGTGTGCTTTCATAGTATTTTCTAGGAAATAAAAACTAGTTATCTCGGGTCCCCTGTTCCCAAGAGAGGGGACCTCACTTGGCTCCAAAAGGACGGACAGATGAATAGCTTTCTTGATTCTGTGGCTAATGGTGCATGGCTTTTCTTAGTTGGTGGATCAATTGGGTCTCCAACAACAGAGGAGACTCTGGTATGCTAATTATTTACACCGGTAACACACACTCGGCTAATAATATATTAACAGTTCATGGCTCGTATTACGTTTGAGTTACTTAAGCCACCTTGCCTGTTTCAGTAGGCTCTCCGGCAAGGTGGCATAAATAGCAAACTACATCCCATGTCCCACTGTTAGCCATAGATACGAGTCTAGGGATTCCTTGTTCTCACCCAAAGATCTGTGGCTAGAGACCAATGAAGCACTAGCTTTATAAACGCCAGTATGTGCTACAGAGGGAGACAGGAGTAGGAAAGAACATACCACATTACTAGCTTCAGAGCCAACATCAGTGACAAATGAAGGTCAAAGAGATCGAAATATTTTTCCTCAAGGCTATCGTAATTTGGGGACCAACCTCTGTCTTTTCAGTGGTATTGGCTTAATGTTGTATTTCTCCGAGGTTACTGCCATGCTGGCATTCTTCTTTGAAGGAATGAGCGACGGAGTCTCCATTTCCAAACCTGCAAATCAGAAGTAACAGCGGCCATCAGATCTCATTTTCAACATTCAGCACCTCAAGAAGCACCAGAATGTGCAGATCACCCACCCATCCAAGAAAAGTGGATTCTGGAGGTAATGGAACACCACAAATGTTGCTGCTGCGGCGTGTTATTCCTTCAGGCTGGAGAGTACACACTCAGCCCACTTACCAGTTGAACGGAACTTGGCATGGCTGGGTGCTGTAGTGCGTAAAGACTTCGGTTTTTCTTTCTTTTTCTCAGGGATCTCCTCGGGCTTGGCTTCTGATTTGGCCTCCTGAGGCTTCTCTTGAACGGCTGCTTTGCTTTTACTCTCCTCTTTCCTCTTTTCTCCCGTCTCAGCTCTGCCAGAAAATTAACGGAAGGTCAGAAGCCTCTGATGTGTAATATTATTGTTATTATTGTGTGTTATTATTATTGTGTGTGTGTTATTGTTATTGTGTGTTATTATTGTTAGTGTGTTTGTTTTTAAGAGGTAATCTCTCCCTAGCACTTCAGGAGGGCAAGAGAGGACGACCACCAGAGTCTTTCAGTTCAACACACAATCACAGCTTTACCTTTACAGAGCTAAGAGACGCCTCCTCTACACTTAGGTTCCTAGAAGGCAACTAATCTATCACTGTAAGGCTATTTAAGAATATCACTATCACTAAGAATATCACCTAGAAAGCAACTAATCTATCACTACAAGGCCGTGGTGGCGAACCTATGGCACGGGTGCCAGAGGTGGCACTCAGAGCCCTCTCTGTGGGCATGCACAGAGCCCCCCCCCTCCCACACATCTAGGCTGGCCTGGGCTGCTGGGCTCAATTATTAGCATTAAACCTAAGACCTAGCTTTGGGGAAGCAGTGTAGGTAACCCTGGTAAGCGCTGTTAAACCCCACTGATTTTCATGCAAAGAACTAAAGCGCGATCCTTTACCTGGGAGTAAGCTCGGTTGCTGGCAATGGGGCTTACTTCTGAGTAAACCCTCCTAGGGTCGTGATTCACCCGTTGGAAGAGTTGCATGGTTGCTTCAAAGCAAAGCCACCGACTACCACCAAGCTTTCTCCCGAGTAATGCACGCCTCGGACCCAACTGTTTTTTTTCTAAACTAAAACCTCAGGATTCAGGTTAAATGGCCATGTTGGCACTTTGCGATAAATAAGTAGGTTTTGGGTTGCAATTTGGGCACTCGGTCTCGAAAAGGTTCGCCATCACTGCTATAAAGCTATTTAAAAATAAACCTTCCTGGCCCAATTTCTAGAAAATCCCGTTGCCTGAAAGTGGTTTGTTTATATATCTGTCACTCTAACTCTCTATCTATGGCCACCACCAAGTAGGTATAATCCAACTACATGGGCCCAGATTTCTACATTATAAGATACTGCCAACAGTGTATTGAAAAAAATTGTTGATTTTACTTCAGGCTTGGCTATCATACACCTTTAAATAACAACATCTGCAGTAGAAAAAACAAAGCAACTTACCTGTAGGTTGTATACTTCTTTCTAAAACTGAGATAGTACCCATCCAGTAGCTTGAAACTAATATGAATAACAGCCTGCGAAGCTCTAGAAAACGATCAGAAACCTTTAGGGCCCATGGAAAGCACAATGAGCAGGTCCTGAACGGCCCTTCAGTATGAAGACTCATACCCACCCAAGAACTCACACAGCAGAACTTCACAGAGACCCACAGAGCGATTTCTAATATATAAATATGTATGTGTCACAGTTTTAAGTAAAGAAATGTAACATTTTTACCTTCATCCTCACTGGACTTGCTGAGCTGTTTCACCAGCTTGGCAGTATTATTCTGAAACAAATGAAAGGACAACGAACAGGTAAATCACAAGAAACAAAACCACAAGCATGTGCCCTCAATGCCGCCGCTGCTGCTTCCCTGACTAACCTGTTTCAGGTGGTCTACTGTAAGGGGCAGGTGCTGCAACGTGAGCAGAATTTGCTGAAGCAGCGGCACATTGTTAGCAGCTTTTGAGCTGGTCAGCCAGGTGTTGAGGAGTTTGTAGCCACCGGCCTGAATGAACCTGTGGGAAAAGACACATATTGTGGAGATAAGATCACTGGTAACTATTTCTTGCCTTTTTACCCATTCTTAATTTTCATCCCACCCACCCCCCTTCTTCCAAGGAGCTCGCAATGGCAAAGATGGTTCCCCCTTTTTTCCTTACAATTACCCCGTGATGTCAATTAGCTAGAAAGTGACTAGCCCCAGAACATTTGGTGAAGTTTGCGGCTGGATGTGAACTTCAGCCCAGATCTCCTTCATCCTAGTCTGAGGCTCATTCCGCACATGCAGAATAATGCACTTTCAAACTGCTTTCAGTGCTCTTTGAAGCTGTGCAGAATGGCAAAATCCACTTGCAAACAGTTGTGAAAGTGGTTTGAAAACGCATTATTTTGCGTGTGCGGAAGGGCCCTGAGATTCCCTGCCACACTATGCTCCTTCCACCTGAATAGGTTTCAAGGAGACCCCAGAATAATTATAAGCTGCAAATAAAGAAATAAAAATCTGGATCTGATTCTACCCCAATTGAACCAGCATGAACCTGTCATTTGGTTAAAACTAATTAAAAACAGTTTGAGGCACAACAACCAACACACAAACAGGGTAAAAAGGAGAATAGGGGGAAAAAACACTTAAACCAAGAATGATAAAGCTACTAGTGAACAACTGATTACGCTGCAGCAAAAAACACAAAATCACTAGAGTATTACATCATCCTAACTACTATTGAACTAAGACAGGGGTAGGGAACCTGGAAACTCCAGATGTTCAGAAGGCCATTCAATATTTCAGCATGGCCAATTGGCCATGCTGACGAAGAACTGATAGGGTGCTGGACCCTGAATATCGGAGAAAACCTACTGAACTTTAAGATCTGAATTTTTTTCCCAAATCAATTTCATAGCTCGCTATCCAGAAAGCCAATAGCCTACCATAAAGTAATCCAGAACCATAAAAACAAATTGCCAAACATGCAATTCCTAAAGGCGGGCACAGGGGCAGAGCTCAATTTCTCCAGTTTTGTTTATCCAATTTCCTTCTGAGGAGAAAATAATCAGTCCTTTCATGAGGTGCTCCTTATCATCCACATTCCCATAAACACATGCTGTGAGCACCAACCTAGCATCCTGGCCTTACTTCCTCAGCTTTGCTATGACTATGTCATGAGCCGCACCACCAAAGGAATGTAATCTTCAACTGCTTATCAACTAGGTTCCCAAACAGAGAGCTCTCAGCAGCTTCCAGAGGATCTCTGAGCTACCAAAACTATAGGTATACAGAATCAGGCTTCCCATCTACAGACCAGGATCCATTTTGTTCGGCTGAATCTGGGATCAAATCCACTAATTCAGCAAGACTGTGTCTATCATGGATGTAAGTCTGCTCATTAGACACCTTCCTAATGCTGTGACCCTTTAATACAGTTCCTCATGTTGTGGTGACCCCCAACCCTAACATTTATCCATTTTACAGATGCAGAGAGTCTTAGGCGACCCCTGTGAAAGGGTCGTTCGACCCTCAAAGGGGTCTCGACGCCCAGGTTGAGAATCACTGGACAAGGGACAAAGCTAATATTCTATAACTCTCCACTTCCATTTTTTTTAAAGTAAGTGCAGCCCTGATAAGGACGAAAACATAAAAAATGGCAGGAAGCATTGTGATGGTTTAAAAAACAATGGAGTTTGATTTCAAAGCTTTCAGGGGTCAGGAGTCAAGACCAGAGCTTGCTCTCTCTCACCTAGCTACTGTTTCTTGCGTCCCATCTGCATTGGTATTTATTGTGTTCTTTCATCCTCTTGTTATTTTAAAAACCCAGGCCTAAAAAATATTTTAATTTGCAGACACAAAGTCACCCCACCCCCTGGCCCTAGACAGCATAACTATGTACATTTCAGTCAAGTGACCAGCTGGCAAACGAACAGCACAAAGTGGCAGTGCAAATTACAGCTGCCAAACTGTCGTGGCATTCTCCTTCCAGCTCGGCTTAAGTTAGCTTACTGAAACTGGAGGTTAAAGTCCAAAGTCCTTCCCAGTAGCCCTGTTTAACCAAATAATATCTTCTTGTTGGCCCTGAAACTAGCAGGCCCAGCCTCATTCTCTTGAAATGTGCTAGTTCTTACTTTGACAGGATGTCTTGTGTCCGGGTCTGTAACAAGATGTTCAGGTAGATACAACGACTGACCATCTTCTGAGCATCTTTCATCAAGCTAAATTGGGGATGAGGTGAGAAAGAGAAACAAGGAAGAAGACTTTATTTACAGTCAATGACCAGATATATTACAAATCTCCAAAAAATCTACAACAAAACAAGAATGCAGATCTCTCTCCCGTATTCCAGCACTATCCATCTATATATCATTATACTCTGTAAACACACCAAACAGCATAAAAATACTAGACAAAACAAAAATATCTAAGGGGGATACCATATTCAGATCATTTTTTCTTTTTCATAATGAATAGACAGAATTTTGCTACCCATTTAGTAATATTCTCCTTCTTATCTTGTAATAGTTTTTCACCACAAACTTTATCAGAACAATATGTCATTTTGTGTAGTAGATGTGACAGGCATTTTTTCCTTGCCTCCTCATAAAGGGGACACTTTAATAACATATGCTCTATAGTTTCTACAGAATTCAGAGAGCAAGAACATAACCTTGCAGCATAAGGTATCTTTTGATATTTCCCTTCTAAGACAGCAGAAGGTAAATGTGCACTTCTTGCGAGTGTAAAAGCTCTCCTTAGATCTTTGTTATCCAGATAAGTTAAATAAGGAGCAGGGGCAGTGATATATTTCTGTGTATAACATAGAGGAAAATCTGAATATCTTGCCAAAGAGAAACAAGGATGTATCTTAGGTTTTTATTAGAGCTAGAATACCCAGGAGAAGAAAAATGTTTACTGGACAGATGTCGGTAAGTTATAGGGGACAGGGAATGAATCCCTTCTGCTAGGGAGACACAAATATTCTATTTATCTCAGACTCTGGCTTTTGTTAATTCTGAATAATGAGTATTCATTGTTTCTGTACAAAGACCATGACAGCTGTTCTGCACTAGGGGCGCATCTTACATTACACTCACCTGATGAGTCATTAAATTATTCCCTACCTGAACAATTGTTGACCAGATGGATAAGTACCAACCCCACATGTATTGTAAGCTAGGGGAAATGTGGATTGCTGAACGGTGTGCGTGCTAGTTCAATCATAAATTTTATGCTAAACACGTACTTGAAAATTTTAGTAATGCCTTCGTTAGTTTTTACTTCTCCATCTTTTCCAAGGAAACAATCCAGTCCTTTCAGGAGTTCCTTTGGGTCTATTGGTCTGGAGCCCATGGTGGAAAAATCTGCTAAAATACAGAGGAAGAGAGGTTACGGGTTACTAGACTCCACCCCAAAATCAAAATATGAAAGAAAAAACATATGGAACAAAAATTCATGTAAACAGATCAATGCCCTACCAAGTGCAAAGTATTATATTACCACTCCTCAGAAAATCCATACAAGGCAAAGTGCTTTACAATTTCCAGGACTGTAACCCAAAAGGACTTTGTTCTTACTTGGCCAAAGACAATTTGAAACTGTATTGCTAAACTGAAGAAGAAATTCCATTATCTGTATTCCAGTATGCTTTAAAACAAATAAAACAAGAGTTTCCAGTCCTGTGAAGACTCTTCAGGAGAGCAGAGATCATGGCCTTTTGTACCACTAAAACCACTGCTATCTTTACAATTGTCATTGAAATAGACAGTGAAAGTCAACTAAGCACCTTTGGCGCAACACATTAACATTGTACTGTTTATAAGTGAAATGGAATGAGTTGTCTTGCTTGTTGGCTCAAATGTTATTGGATATCCAGAGTCAAAAAATGTTTTCCCTCTGTAAATGGAGTAAAACAGATTTCTTCAAAAGGACTTGCTCAATGGTTGTTTAGTTACAAAGTAAGCGTGGTATTGTTAGCTTGCAGCAACTGCAGTGCCAACCTAAGCAGAATTCCTGCCTTTTAAGTTTAATTCAGATGGCGGCCTTAGAAAGTGTAACTTTGCTTAAGACAATGCTGTCTTTCCTTTCATAAATTATGAGAATCCTGTGGTCATGTCCCTAACATTTGTTAATAATCAGGCAAGATGGACAGGGTCCAATGTATCATTAAATAGTGGGTGAAGTTAAACTATTAAAACCAGCAACCCATTTTATTGAAGGGAAAGCACCTGCAAGGTCCATAGTATCCCTTTAAAGAAATGCAGCTCACAACAGTGCTCCATACATGAGGTAGATGGCTGCAGAACAAGGGCCACTATCCTTTTGCTCTTCAATGCAATCATTGTATTACATCTTAATAAAGGCCATAGCAGCTCACATTGTCTGCAAGACAAAGTAAGCAGCAGCTAAGACTCACCACTACACACTTCAGCTAGTGCTAGAAGAGCAAGTGGTTTCTTTTGCAGCATTATACTAGAACCCTCCCATGCTAGCTAATATTCAATTCCATTGGTTCTCCCATATACTTATTCTGCAGATCAACACACTACACCAGCACTCATAAATGGAACAGCAGTGTTTATGCCTCTATACTCCACAGCAATGGAGAATTGGCTGCTGGATCCAAGGTCTTTGAAACTATGCATGTGCCTACCCCATAAAACTATTGCAGAAAGCAGGAATTTTGTGCGCGTGGTGTCATGAAGTGTACACCACATGGGTTAAAAACCCATAGATTATATGCAGTTTGAATACCAACTTTTGATTTGGTCTCTCTGCAGATGCAAGACAGCCTTGTGTTGAATTTTAGCACTGAACGCCTTCTCTAGAATCCCTGGAAATGAAGGCCTGATGATCATTTTCGATTTGGTGAGGAAGTTGGCATATTCAGGTCCAGAGTAAGGGAGAGCAGATTATGAGAAAAGAAATGGATTTTTTTAGTTGCACTCTTAGAAACGGTTAATATTCCAGAGCAAGTTTGTAGGGAATGTAGAAGAGTGACGCTGGACAAGACTGTAAATGAGTCTTTGGATATCAAAGAAACTGCCTTCAAGTTTTGACTTGAATGATTGTACAGCGCACAGGAAACTTCTGGGCTGTTAAGGCAGTTGGAGTAAATAAGTGTCTGTTGTTCCTTCCCTGAAGAAAGTCTTTGTGTATGCACTTGCCAGTTTGGACTACAAACAGAAGCTTGCCAATATTTGTAGTCACACTGACAAGCAGTAGCGGTGTAGCTACCTGTCAGTTTCCTACTGAACTAATCCTAGATCAGGGGTCTGCAACCTGTGGCTCTCCAGATGTTCATGGACCACAAATCCTGATGGGAATTGTAGTCCACGAACATCTGGAGAGCCACAGGTTGCAGACCCGTCCTAAATGCTCTGGATAGAAGGTTGCAACTATTGGGTGTGTAGAAATAGCTTAAGAGGATAATTCCCCCATCCACTTAAAGTCATTGCAACATGCAACACGACACTGCTGAGAGCCCTTTGGACAACGCTCAGAGCCCTTAGGGGGTGAGCGGTATAAAAGTCTAATAAATAATAATAATAATTCCTTCATGCAGTTTAAGAACTGCCTGTGTTGTTAAGTGGACCCCAGAAGTTTTGTATGATCTTCAACTAAAAAGCCTGAAGGATGGTTGATCCTTTGCAATGCCTATCAAGGATATCAGTTAAGTGACTGTAATGTTACTGCTGCGGTGCCACTTCTCCCTGTTAGTCATGTGTGCTGGGTCAGATCTAAGGAAACTGTCAACATTCTCAATTACAACCCAGCAATACGTCATCCACTGGTCATCAAATTAGGAGTGGGGTATTTTACTTTGAAAGGGCCTTCCTGTTCCACAGATTGATCTCCACACAGGACTCCCTCCCCACACTGCTTTTTACAGCAGTAAATCAGCATCCCCGAAATCCAGGGTGGTTTTACATTCTTGTCTCGAGTGCAGATAGAATAAAAAGCAGGTGTCTCCACTAATGGCAGGATTCCATATTCATTTGAAAGGAAATAAAATCCAAGCATTGTGGACAGTTGGGAAGGAGTGAAAGCAGTTGTTACCGGTTTGCAGCAGTTTTTTTTAAAAAAAATATGGCATCGGTAAAGTTGTGAAGTATTTGCACTGAAGATCCACGGTAGTTCACCCTGTGGTGGAAGCCAGATGACCAAGTGGGCTTTGGAGACTGAATTCCCCTTTCACCCACAATTTGGCCTTCCACATACAAGGCTATGCACTGGTGAGGAAGACTTAGGACTGGTGATGCTTGACCTCAGTCTGCTTTGGTGGTAGAGGACTTCAGTCTCCAGAGCTGTCAATCTGGTACATTCCAATACGAAATTCCCAGGAAAGATTGAAGAAAAAATAAACAAACAAATATGCACTTGTGCATAATGTTCACAACATGCTAATTGATGCTATATGCCAAGTTTTAAAAGCGGTCCCTTGGGTACGAGCACACCCTACGCCATGATGGGACATGGGGATGTTTGTTTACAACCCTGAATGACGATAAGGTTGACCTGATAATATACTCCCATTTGCAATGACTCCCACATCAGGCCAATACTCATCTTAAGACCACCACACATTATTTAGCTTGAGCAAGTTTCTGAAACTGGAGAAAGCCACTAACATTCTTCAGCATCCATCGCTGCTGGCCTGTGGCTGAATTTCCCACATAAAATGTACGCTGTAGTTTTAGACCCACATGAATTACTTAGGTAAGTTGGGAAAGTCTTGTTTTACATCTTGGTGTGGCTACTGAGAACTTGAAGCTCCATGCAACTCCCCTGACAGCCAATAGGTTATCTTGAGTTTCGTCAGGTGCAAGATCAAAAATAAACCTTCAACTGACTAGTCCAGAGACACCTTAAAGACCAACACATGTTTTGTGGTACACATTTTCATGCCTTCCTCATGTCCCTGGTAAAGTGGGCTCTACTCAAACACTAAAATGTGCAATAGCTTTTAAGATATCACAGGAATTGGAATTGATACATTAATATTGTTTACTCTCTGAAAGTTATTTATATGAATAACATGATTAGTCTGGACCAACCTCCCCAATAGCCATGAAATACATCAACCCCCATTTACAATTACTTCAGTTGTGTATGCTTCTCCTTTAGCAATGCATTCTAATTTAATTTTACCCCCAGCAATCTGGGTACTCATTTTATCAAATTTGGAAGGATGGAAAGCTGAATCAACCTTGAGTCAGCTACCTGAAACTGACTTCCGTTAGAAATTGAACTCAAGTCATGAGCAAAACTTTGACCTTTTATAAAAATGTTGCTTTTTAAGCCCATTTTTAAGTGTTCACACACAACTCCCAGATTACAATAGCTTTCTTTTTTTCAGATTGCCTCCACTGAATCTCTCTAGAATTTGAAAAAAAGCAACATGAATACATCTACATGTGCAAGCAAACATAGCTAACCCGAACTAGTTTGTAAAACATGATACACTGCAAATGTTTAGTAAGTCAGGAAAGCTGTTCTCTACTCTCTAAAACAGTTGCAAGTTGCTCATTTAAATACAGGCTTCTGCATTACCACTGCAATCATATGCAGTTAGTTAGGACAAGTCTTGCTAAACTTGTTGGAACATGCTTCTGAGTGAGCATGTGGGGTATCATAAAGGTTTATGAACACAACCAGAGAAATTACAGGCAAGTCTGTGATTGAATGCAACTGTTTGCATCACTGGGGTCAAAACCCAAACCCTTCATGAGGAAACCTGATAATTGATTATGTCAATTTAACTATGTAAATTTTCAAGCTGTCTGTACTAGGTCTGAACAGGACTGTGCATCATTCAAAAAGCTGTAGTTAAGGCCTAAAATCTTAAAGGAAAGGTAAATCCATGACAGCATGATGCCTCCCTAGTTTCCCTGTGTAAATTAAGTGTGAACACTATTCTCTATTGCAAGCCATATAGTTTAATACATAGCTGCCCTTCTGCCATATGAACCTTCACAATTTTTTTCCTTTCAGCAGTCCAAATCTTGAGCAGTCTGAGCATGGATTCCAACAGCTGCCACTATCATGTAAACATCTCTACAGCTTGCAGAATAGCACAAAAGAGTTTCTCTGTACGACCAAAATGCTCAAGAATCGTACTTACTTGAAAAATCTTGAGTTTTTAAAACTAGGAAAGAAGGCTGAGCTAGAGACTGGGTCATGTTTTAAAGAGGCAGTTTCTGTGAGGTATAAAGGACCTAACCTCACAATCTGGCATCATAGTTAAAAGAAGTGACCGGGCAAATAAACCCAGCATGAAACAAGACTTGCATGTCAATCATGTCTTCTTCCAAACCAGAATCACTTCATCCTAACTACTTAGCACAGAAATTAACAGATGAAATTTGAAATAATGAACCACTTCTATACTACCTTCAGAATCAACGAGTTCATTTTAAAAATCAGTTAAAAAAATGTAAACAGGAGGAAATGTTCCCTTTCAACATTCCCTTCCATTAATCCCAGGGAAGGTCCTCAGTCACCCAGAAACAGTATTTCAAGGGGCATTTAGGCCAGCTTTAGGAAGTACAAAAATGTTGCACTCCTGTGCACAGAATGTTGACAGGACAGGATGTGTCTTACATAACCTTTTTTTTACAGAAGAACCAGCTTCAAATTCTCATGGCCTATAGACATTGGTGGCGAACCTTTGGCACTCAGATGATCTATGGACCCCTACAGGATTCATATCCAGCCCCTGCCAGCACGGCCAATTGGCTGATGCTGGCAGGGGCTGATGGGAATTGTAGTCCATAACATCTGGAGTGCCAAAGGTTTGCCACCACTGGCCTATAGCCTGAAAGGCAGTGAATTTACCATGGTACCAAGCAACCTGGTGTCAATAATGCCAATTCTATTTAAAAAGAACTATCCTCTCCCACTTCAGAAGTCAGGCACTCATGTTAGCATCCCTCAATGGTAAACACAATGTTACATGGCAAGAAATCCTTCTAGTGAAGCACTATAGGAGAACTAAATGCAACTTATTTACAGTGCAATCCTAAAGAGAGTTACTCCAGCCTAAACCCACTGACATGAAAGGACTTGGATTGGAGAACACTCTCTTTAGAATTGCATCGTAAGCTGTTATTCTGAACACTTAACCCTTGACTCCATCAAAGTTGCCATGGATATTAAACATACATTAACATTAAGGGCTACGCTTCAAATAGGAGAAAATGAACAAATATTTAGCAGTTTTAAACAGAAGTGCGAGACCACTGACATTTCCTGTAATTAAAAAAAATAACCAATGGTTAGACTAAAATTCAGCAATAATCCTAATTTGCAATACACAACCTGCAGCTTTTTGAATAATGTCTAGGCAGAGAAAAGACATTTTAAATTTCTGACACCTGTGAGATTAACTGTACCAAGCATTCCATTTCCACTGTATAAAGCTGAAGAGAATCAAATTTCTGTCCGAAACAGCACAGCAGGCCAGAAATGAGCCAAGGAACCTTAATCAGTTCCTAACAAGGTATTCCTATCAGAGCGCTTTGTGTATTAAGCGCTGCCAAATGGTGGGCAGCCATTGTCAGATGTAAGCCAATCATCCACAGCTGTGTGCTTCTATTATACTGCTGAGCTAATCAGGCAAGGCATCTTGAAGACCTTTTTATAACTAGAGTTTGGGCTCACTGAAGCAGATGTTACTATTATTAACCAAAGTGTTGAGGAAGGGGGCGCCCGACCAATAGTGAATGTCACCAGAAATCACAAGCAAAGCAGTTCTAAGCATCTATTTAGCATAACCTCTTCCCAAGTGCTCCAATCCACCTGAAAATGAATTATCTAGGATTGGATGCCATGAGGAGAGTCATATGGTACTTACAGTTTAGAGTATGGAATCAGGACTTTAATCCACTGAAAAGTTATCTTCGTATTCTATAATCCTATTGCGTTAGCAAAGTGGGTTTTTAAAATGTTCCCAAGGGAATTACTACAGCTTGATAGCTGCCGTTGAACATACCCCTCGCTGCACAATAATAGCGCAGATGGAGAAGCACAAAATTGCTACTAAAATTCAGCCCATGTAGGGATTCTGAAGGCCTCCCAAGCATTTTCTTCCTCCTTTAAAGTAACTAGGGAGAAACTGAACTGCATCAATGAAATGATTCAAAATCAGCATTTCAAAAGATGGCAGTCCCAGTCCCTTTACCACTACTGTCAACTGGAAGGCAATTAAACTAGCAGCATTTCCCCCCTAAAGCCATATTCTCTGGATGTACTATCCTACTGATGTTTCAAAGCAACCAACACCATGAACTCCCATCTGTGTGCTAGCCTCTGAATTAGTTTCAGACAGCACCAAGATTCCAGAAAAGTATCCCTATATGATATAACCCTGAAGATGTTTGCCAGAAGTACATCCCACTTCACTCAGATGTCAATCTCCAAGCAACCCCAGCTCTGCCAAGCTGGTATGACAGATGCAGCAGAGCTGCTCTTCAGTCACCTTCCAGACCAATTCAAGGCAGGGTGCCATATAAAGGAAGTTGGAGAAGTTGCTCTTAAGGGATGGCCCACAAACCTTTCTGATTTGCAGACACTTATTTGGAAGTTAGGCCTATATAACATTCCCTATAGGCATGCTCAGACCTGCCAATTCTGTTCTGGACCAGTACAAATAGAGGACAAACCATTTATTCGCAAGGGAATAGTTCTTCCCTTCCCAATTCTTCTAAACAGAGGACCAGACAGAACAAAGAACTAACCCATCAAATTGGGGACAAGGCTCTAAGTCCAACTTCCAGGTTCTTATACAATCAGCTGAAGGAAATGGGATGTCACAGACTTGTTGGGGTCTTTCACAGGAAAAATACAGCGTGGTCAATTTTTCAGCTGTCTTTTACACCATTCATAAGGATCATTCTAACCTGTTTCCCCCAAGTCTTATGACATTTCATTGCCTCACCAAAAAGGCTGACACAATAATGTAACTATCACATCTGATCAAGTAATGTAGTTAACAGGGTACAGAGGTGAACCCTAAAACAAGACTCAGGAAGCTTAAGTCCATCGGGCTGCTTTACAGGACTGAAGCTCTTTTCCTAGGCTTCCAGAATCAAGGTTTTAGAACCTTAAGCAAACTGAGATTCTAAAAGAATTGTTTCCCCATCAAGGGAGGGAATTCTTTGAATAGTTAACTGAAGGGAAACTTTCCTCATGTCCTTTCCTGTATTACTGGATTTCTAAAATAGCAGAGTGCTCAAGCATTCACACGCCTCTTCTACAGAGAGAATTACTTCCAAACCAGAGTCCCACAGCACACCTTGAGTAGAATGCTTAAGAACCACTACAGCTTCAGTTAACCTACTCTGGACTAGATAACAGCATCGTAGTTATGGAGGCTGTACAAAATGCTCATCCAATCGAGTCTAAATCTAAGACGCAATTAAGATGGCTAATTGTTATCATCTTGTACCTACTGTGAACAGCAATGTACTATTTTCCCAGGTCACTACCCCTCTAATTAATGTTATCATGACTGAAGGTAAAGAACACACTTGTCTAAATCAGGTGGATGATTAACAGAAACCCAACTTCTGAGTTCACGCATTGAGATGCAGTAATCTTTCATCCAGTTAACACTCCTTTGTTAGGAGTGCTGCCTTCCCAGCAGAGCATGCCTCACTTGGTTCCCCGCCCCCAAGTTTAAGTTACCCAGATAGGGGCCTGGCTCTTATAAAGCACTTCAGCGAGTTCTTTAGTTCTGGATGAAATGAGAAGTGCTTCTATTAACGCTACCAGGTCCATGTTTTCTAGTTAAAATACTGTCAATGGTTCACTGGGAAGAAGACTTAACAATATGAAATGCTACCACCGGAGGCGTAGATGGAGGCATTAAATTCTGCTTTGTGAAGCATTTCCCCCCACCAGAGCAAAGAATGAAGACTTAAAGGAGGGGGGGGCACATCATAATGGCATCATTTTAAAAATGCTATTTGATGCTCATGCAGACCTATTTAAGAAACTGAATTCTTGTTTTTAAATAAGACACTAATGTCCTCAGCAGATTGGCAAACATTTAACACCCTTAAAAAGCCTGCATGCATCAGTTGGTGTTACTGCATGGCGTTGACAATGGAAGAGAACAGTACCGAAAAAAAAAATTAAAGACAAAGTGGTCTGGAACAGAAATGAAGGTTGTGAAATGTAATTAATACCAGAAAGATTTTGCTTACCAGGTGGAATTGTGGCTGTTTCCCTCCCATTGATGAGGAAATACATGTGCTGGCTTCCCTTTTTCCTAATGATCACTTCTTTCCTAGTACATTGTACAGGAACTGTGGAATGTGGCAAATTAATACAAACTTATCCCCCCAGCCCCAGACATTTGTGTGCATGCGGCCACCCAACCTTTTGTCATTAGTTCCTGAAAGTGTCACTGACACTTAAACGTTTCAGGTCCAGTGGTAGCATTTCATCTTTTTAACAGTTTGATTCAACTATGAAATTTGCTCTCCTGAATAATCCTAAAAGGACTAAAAGATTAAAAAGGGGAGGGGGGAAGAACATACAATAGCTGCCTAATACCAATATTGGCATTTTAACCAATTTATCTTTATATAAAGTACAGCAGACATGGAGAGATCACTGAAATCCACAGCTCGCATGTGATGTTGGAACCTAAAAAGAAACCCAGTGGATTTATGATAATACTTTGCACTTATATTAAACCATACCTAGAGATTTCCTGTAGATGAAGTGGGAGTGGAATTTCATTAATGTTAAGACAAGAGGGAGATGAAGGGTAAACTAGTCCTGCCCTCCCCCCACCATCTCTCCTTCCCTCCATCCTGTGACTGCTTGCTCCGGGCGCCAAATGAAAGCCATTCAGGGGGTGGAGTTTGCTACAAGCTGCTTACATCAGCTCCCTGCCCAGCAAGCCTTGTGGGTTCTCTTCTACCAAAGGAAGGGAAAGAAGCAGCCGGCGCCATTTTAAGCAGACTAGAAAAAAGCAAGAGGCTTCTGAATCTACTGAGAAAACTACAGCAACACAATCTCCATCACAGACACATATTTGTATTTTTTTATGTCAGTTCTATAAACTAGAACCTATTTAACATAAAATTGAGGGAAAAAAAGCTGCCTTGTTCAAGCGCCAGAGATTCAGAAGAATCTCATCGCCTTAATTCATTTTTGCCGCGTTAATAGCCCCCCCACTCCCATGCTTTCCCACTACACATGGGGGGGGGGTTGGAATAAAAATGGAAATATCCTGTAAAGGAAAAAAAAGCAATGCTGCTTGTCAGGGACAAAAGATAAAATATCACCGCCATATTGCAGCAAGGAATCGGGGAGGGAGAATATAAAAAGGACGAACATTTTAAAAGCACATTAGACCTCATTTGAGTCCAACAGATCTTTCAATTAATGAGGGTTTTAAAATATATTGGACCGATTTAAAGCGATTTTCCCAAGCCACCTTGCAATCTTTATTTCTAGATTGCCACCTAATTTTTTTCCAGTTTTACATACCTACATATTACATCATTAAAGTTTGCAAGTAAAAAAAACCCACAAAAACTTTCAACATTGACATCAAATTTAAAAATAAGACGAGGCTATGACAGATCATCCTGTATTTTAAGCTCATTGCCACTATGCAGAGTTATTGCTCTCTTGGTCCCTTCGACTCTTATCCTGCAATCTTTATGTACAGATTGCTTATTTAGCTCAACTTCCACGTCTCCCACACAAAGAAGTAGTACTTTATGGCTCAGTTACCACCATCTGTTATGTGGGAGCTCATTAACCCTTGACAGTCCTGGAGACGATGTATTATCTAAGACCACCATCGAACTCCTTATAAATACGCATTTTTGGTAGCAAAATGCCCAAATTGTAAGGGTTAACACCTCAAATAATCCCCACTTCCCCTCCATTTTTTTTGGTCTTTTCTTCGTGCCATTAGCTCACTTCCACATGGATGATATTTTTTTGGTCAGTTGGTTGAAAATGCGACACTTACTATCCAATTATTTTTCTCGTCGACAGCGCCTCAAGGTTTAGCTTTTTTGGATTAAGCTTTGTTTTTAAAGAAAAAAATGAATTTGGTTTTGCTCATTTTAAAAAAATAGCAACTTTTTGATGGTCAATAAAGAGGCAAAAAGCTGCTCACTAAAAAACCTCAGGGAAGATTGTTGCTAAATATTAATTTTGATTTTTTTATGTTTTGGTGGCAGTTGTTCTCCTTCAGGTCATAAAGAACTTTAACAGCTTCCCAAGACAGGCGATCGAAAATGTAGCTGGCTTTTTTTGTGTGTCTTCTCAGAGGCTCAACTGTAGGGAGATTTTTTCCCTTTGTTTCTTCAAGCAAATTCAGCAGTTTCTCACGACCAAAGCCAAACCTAGAACAGGAAGAGATTTAAAAAAAACAAAATTAAGATTTTTTTGTTTAAAAGTCCCCAAATGCACATTATTAAAATAAATTATTTAACACTTAGCCCCATTACATTATATAAAATTACCTAAAACAAAGCGCTTGATGTGAGGAAGGACATCCGACACGAAAATAAAAGGTAACAAAAACGTGAATTTAAAAGTTTAACTGATCGCTAGGGAGTGGTTCGGCCTCTCTTTAATGAAAACTAAGCTGAAAGCTCCTGAAAGGGGCAATTTGCCTTCAATACAGCCCAACACACTACTAGGAACTGAAGGTATTAAGTACGACGTCTTTTTAATACGGGGAAAAGGGAACAAAAGAAGTAACAACGTAACCTTTTTTTTTTTTTGTCCCCACCCAAGCCGTTTCCCACGATAACGTGTCCAGAGACATTGTACTCACCTTTAAACAGACCCCAGAATGGCCGAACAGGGCGCGCGCAGAGCATTTTATATTAGGCCACGCCCTCCCCAACATTTCCCCCTCCTTTCGGGGCGCGCTGCGGTACAGAACAAAGTGCGGAGAGAGTGACCCCGCCCAAAGTTAACATCTGATCTATTAAATTCGACGTTAAATTTAAATTAAAACTAGAAACTGCCTTCTATTTTGAATGTAAATAATATATCTGTTAAAATAAATAAATTTTAAAGCTTTAAAAGCTTGTGACGCAGTTAGAAGATCTTCAATACGCATGCGCTAGAAGCTGCCGCTTCGTCAACGCCCGCTACGTGCACGCGCAGAATCCGCCCTACTTTTCGAAGAGGCGTAGAAAGATGTAGAAACCGATGCTCCAACAGAGCATGCGCGTAATTTGGAAGGCGACGTCTCAAGCCGAACACAATAGCCATCACTGTGCGCATGTGCAGCAAAAAAGCATGGCGGTTGTTCCCCGCTGCTTGTGGCGCAGTTTTTATTCTGCTAAGCATTGTGCGCATGTGTCTGCAGCGCTGATTAAAGGAAAAAAACAACCCGAATGCGCTTGCGCGTATTAAAATTATTGATTGGGTTTCTTGACGCAGAATAATTATTTATTTGTTAGTATTGGAAGTTGAAACGTGAATAAAGTCAGAAGATGGGTTGAGTAATTTTTTTTAAGTCAAAAAGTGTGGTGAGTTACGTAACGTTTTTTTTTGAAAGGTGACCTTGCCTGGGTGCGATATGGCGCATGCGTAAAGTGAAGCGTGCTTAAAGATGGCGGCTTCCGGGGGACCCATGCTGCTGAGAAGTATAATGGGTCATTTGGCAGTCCGAGCGGTGTTTAGAAGGCCTCTCTGGGCACAGGTGAGGTGTAGGAGGATCTCCGTTAAAAATGTGACCAGAATACGTTAGAATGGTTTTATTATGTAACTAACGAGTTGCATTCAGTTGCATTCTTTTCATTTATTGTTCAGATTGCTGCCGTTCCTTTGACTGAGGAGAGGATTTATCTTTGTCCTATGTCGGTATATTGGCATTACATGATTTTGCGGCTTTCTGTCTTTAAGTTTCTTTAGCTTCGTGTTGGAGAAAAAGTTGTGCCTTCGGGACTGTTCAGAGTACAGGAGCCCTACTAGAAAAAGTTGGCAGCCCAGTTGATGCTTGTTTTATGCGCCCTTCGTTATTTTTACATTGCGTTTATCTTTTAACTGCCCCCTTTTTTTATTACACGAGTTCCAGCAGAAATGGAAGCTTCGCTGCTAGATATTACAGATCTAAACAGGGGCGTTGTAACATTGCCTGTTTTTCAGTCCCTTTCTTAGTCATCTCCAACATCGTTTACTTTTTTCACTCCTTTAGTACATAGGGCGACACTGTCTTTAAGCAATCTGTGACCACCCTGAGATCTTTCTCCTTCTCAGTTTTAGCAAGGTCAGATTGTATTAGCGTATACTTGAAGTTCAGATTTTGTTAAGCGAACATTCATTACCTCACACTTGCCAATACTGAGCTTCATTTACCACATTATTGCCCTCTTACCCAGTTTGTGGAGATCCTCCAGGAGTTCTTCACAATCCGTGGTTTTCATCATCCTGAGTCAATTGGAGCCATCCACAAGCTTGACCTTTACACAGAACAAATTAAATAGCATTGGTCCCAACATGGATCCTTATGGAACTATTTATTCTTTGCTTCCTTCTATTTACCCTTCCTTTCTATTCTTTGCTTCTTTGTCATTGTACCAATTTTAATCAGAGAACGTGTTCTCTTTTCCCATGCCTACTCTTATATAAAATAACCATTCTGTGCACACTTATTTTAAAATGCGCTCCCGCATTGCTGGGCTTTCGTCATGCTCACCCATATCAGCTGCCTTTGGATGAATTCTGGTGTGCTGATGAAACTGTGTTTAGCAGGTAAGGCTTCAAGTGCAGTCCTATGAATTTGGGCAAGTCACCCACTCACTGCCTGACATACCCCACAGGGTTGTTGCAAGGGTAAAATGGAAGATGGAAAGAATGTGAACTACTTTGGATTCACCTTCAGGAAAAACATAGCACAGATACATGAGGAACATAGCATTTACGAAATGGGGTGGGGTGGAATGGGATTATTACCTACTCCACGCCATTGCAGTTTGCATGGTATAGTAATTAGATTGTTGGACTAGGAGCAAGGAGATGCATGTTTGAATCCTGCCTCTCCTGTGGAAGCTTGCTGACCTTGGGCCAGTCATCTATGTGCATTCTAACTTACCTTGCAGGATTGCTGTGAGGATAAAATGGAGGACAGGAGAATGCATGTCCCTGTTGAGAAGTAAGACAGGTTATACATCAAGTTAATAATAGATGTGCCTACAATGACAGTTTTCTGGTGTCACTAATTTGTACCTCTTATTTACAAATTACTATGTGATGGCTTTTTGCATTACTCAGGCTAGCTGTGCAGCTCTCTTCTCTCTCCTGCATTGGAAATAACTTCCTCTGCATCATTTTTGGAAATGTTTGCGCCACTGAGTCATTAGGATGTTATGTTGTAAGCTGAGTTGTTGAGTTGATGATGAGAGAAAGACACTTCATATGTGTCCAGAGATGCTCAGTGGCCCCATTTCCCAACATAGTGTTTAGGCAGCAGAGAATAAGAAAGTAAGAGGGGAACAGGAACCACTGTTGTTACTCAGCTTTTTGGCCTGAAAAAATACCTCCCCTCCCAACCCTGAGCTTCATTCTTTTGATAGGGTTGAGACCTTAGATAGCTAGTGGACTACATTCCCACTCAGCCCCTCCTGCTAAAGGCTACTAGTTGGCTGGGGCTGATGGGAATTGTAGTCCATAACATCTGGAGTGCCAAAGGTTCGCCACCATGGAGATAGACCGATTAAGTTCATCTAGAACTGATGGTCTGCTGCTTCACCCTTTTGCAATGTGGAGACATTGTAGACATGTTTCGTGCAGCACGAGGCAGAAACGCTGGATGATCTGAGAGGTAGTGTAAATGAAAATCCAATTTTCTTTTACAAGATTTTTTTCTGCATCAAAGAGCAAGGAATGGCAGCAAAGGTATATGCCTCGTGCCAGCATAGTGCTGCTTGTTTGCCATCTGGTGTTAGCAGAACAGGAGCAAGCTTTCCCTATTGTTCTCCAGTGCGGTTCTCTATCTGATATTAATCATAGTTCAATCTAGGAAAGCGAGTTTCAAAGTCAGTCTCGGAACCTGGGTCAAATTTGTTAAAAGCCAGTGCTGGTAAGTGGACCCAGCATGGTAGATGTTGTGGGTGGTAGGTCCTTGCACTCAGAATATTGTGGACTGATTTCTTTTTGATAGGCTCTTTCCAACATGGCCAATTGGCCATGCTGGAAGGGGCTGATGGGAATTGTAGTCCATAACAGCTGGAGTGCCAAAGGTTCGCCACCACTGATTGTAGTGGTTAAGAGCAGTGGATTATAATCTGGAGAACCGGGTGTGATTCCCCACTCCTCCAGATGAGCGGCAGACTAATCTGGTGAACCAGACTTGTTTCCCTGCCTCTCCACATGAAACCTGCTTGGCGACCTTGGGCTAGTCACAGTTCTCTCAGAACTCTCTCAGCCCCACCTACCCCACAAGGTGTCTGTTGTAGGAAGAGGAAGTGCTTTGAGACTTAAGTTACAGGAGAGAAAGATGGATTATAGAAATCCATCCCTTCAAACTCTTCTGTCTGTGTGGACTAAATAGGATATACTGTTGCTTTGTGCTGAGAAGGGGAGGGGGGTTCTCTGTTAGCCCATTTCTATCTGTGCTTGACCATATTACCTGTCCCTCCTATCTGTGCTTGACCATATTACCTGTCCACTGTACCATAACGTACTGGGCTGTGCCTGTGAATCTTTTAAATTCCAATCCAGCCACAGAACATGGTCCCATAGCAGGCGTTGTTTCCCTGCATGTTTCCAACCATACCGTTTCACCAACAAGAATCGTGATTTCTACTAATTCTTCCTTCCTTTGTAAGCCCCGTTTTCCCCCTGCCCTTCTCCTGAAAATATGCTGTTCCCCAGGAACGGGGTGGGGGTGCAGCAGAAGAGGAAAGTGGGAAAGCCCTACTCCACGAAGTCTGTGAGAAGACTGGCTCCATACAATCATCTGTGTGTGTATATTTATTTGTTTTATTATCTTCCCATTCTGTGCAGAGCTCAGTTTGGTGTATGCGGTTGTTCTCGCCTCTGTTTTATCCTCTTAACAATCCTCTTAAGTGGAGACACTGAGCGGGTGACTAGTCCAAGGTGAAATTTCATGGCAGAGTGGGAGTTCCTACTGTGGTCTCCCCAGTCCTAAATTCTAATCACTAGGCCAGAATGGCCTTCAGAAAAAGAATCTGAGGCTCATTCCACACATGCAGAATAATGCACTTTCAAACTGCTTTCAGTGCTCTTTGAAGCTGTGCGGAATAGCAAAATCCACTTGCAAACAGTTGTGAAAGTGGTTTGAAAACGCATTATTTTGCGTGTGCGGAAGGGGCCTGAATTTGTCTTTAAAAGTGAGGTTCACTGTTATTACTAATTCTACAAGAGAGAAGCATTTAAATTTGCCATAGTCTGCAGAATAAAAAAGCCAGGGGAGTATGTGGCAGCACTTAGTGTCTGAATGTTTAGTTGGGAAACCTAATTTTTTGAGGTGATTATTACTCTTTTATTTTTACAAGGCGTCATTGACAGTCAGTCATATTGATGGTTCTGTAACTCTTGCCCTGTTCTTCTTTGTCTTCCCTCAGAAAACACCCAGTGCTTTTGGTCAGCAGCATAAACAGTTGCCTTTCCGGATTTTCAGCACGGAGGCTGGCCAGGCAGCATCTACAGAACTAGATACAGAATCACGGTTTAAAGAGAAGCCATGGGAGTACTTGGAGTCTGAAGGTATTGGAGAGGGGCATGAAGCCCATAATGTGGCAAATGAGGTGGACTTCTGTGTGTTCTGCTTTAGGAGACGCTAACTTCTTATGTTTGTACCCCTGTCTTCCTTCAAGGGGCTCAGGGTGTCCTGCGTGTTTCTCCTTCTCCTTTATTTTCATAGCGGCCCTGTGAGTCAGGTCGCACTGCGGGAGAACAACTGATTTAAGATGACTTCGTGATTGTTGTGGGTTTTCCAGCCTGTGTGGCCATGGCCCACACTCTTCTCTCTGTGATACACCTCTGAAGATGGCAGCCACAGATGCAGGCGAAACGCTAGGAACAAGATCCACCAGACCACGGCCACACAGCCCGGAAAACCCACCACAACCAGTTGAGTCCGGCCGTGAAAACCTTCGACAATGCAGTGACTTAGTGAGTTTCTTTGCAAGTTGGGGTTTGAACCAAAGCCCTCTCCAACAGCTCGGACCAGTAGTCTCACCACCACAGTGGCTCCTAAACTGGGGTATGGACAGTCACAAAATCCATACCACAAGGTCTCCCTCTTCTCTCCTACCTCCCCCCCTTCAATTCTAGCATTAAGCTGAAAAGGGTAATATCATCCAGCCTCAGCTCATTTGAGCTTTCCATTTGCTGGTAGTGATGAACACCCATAACTTTTGAGCTGAAGTACTTTTGTAGAAATTAGAGCCAGAGAAGGAAAAGACCATAATAGAGATAAAGTGTCTACTATCAGGGGAGCTTGCAACAGGGTGTCCTCAACTGTATTCTGTGGATGTTGTTGGAACTTTGTCAGACAGCATGGTGTAATGGTTTAGGTGTTGGACTAGGACCTGGGAAAACCAGGTTCAAATCCCCAGTTGCACCATGGAAGCTTGTTGAATGACCTTGGGCCCTTCATGCACTCTCAGCCTGACCCTGCCTAGCTAGTATTTGGATAGGAGACCTCCAAGGAATACCAGGGTCATGACGCAAAGGCAGACCACCTCACATACACGCTACAGGGGTCAGTGCTATCAGTCACAGACCAGGAAAGGGATTGGGGCGTCTTAGTTGATAGTTTCATGGGAATGTCAACTCCATGGCAGCTGTGAAAAAGGCAAACTCTATGCTGGGGATCATTAGGAAATGAATTGAGAATAAAACTGCAAAGATTGTCATGCCCTTATATAAAGCAGTGGTCCGACTGCACTTGGAGTACTGTGTTCAGTTCTGGTTGCCACATCTCAAAAAGGATATTGAATAGATAGAAAAAGTGCAGAGAAGGGCAACGAGGATGATTGAGGGACTGGAGCACCTTCCTTATGAGGAGAGTATTGCAGCGTTGGGGACCCCCCTTTAGCCTGGGAGAGGAGACGTCTGAGTGGGGATATGATTGAAGTCTATAAAATTATGCATGGGGTAGAAAATGTTGACAGAGAGAAATTTTTCTTTCTTTCTCACAATACTAGAACCAGGGGGCATTCATTGAAAATGCTGGGGGGGGGGGGGGGGGGAGAATGAGGACTAATATAAGGAAACATTTCTTCACACAGTGTGTGATTGGTGTTTGGAATATGCTGCCACAGGAGGTGGTGATGGCCACTAACCTGGATAGCTTTAAAAGGGGCTTGGACAGATTTATGGAGGAGAAGTCGATCTCTGGCTACCAATCTTGATCCTTTTTGATCTGAGATTGCAAATGCCCTAACAGACCAGGGAGTGCCTGGGAGCAACAGTCAGTAGAAGGCCATTTCAGTTTCTCACATCCCGGGGTAACGTGGGAGCTCCCTGGGGCACCTGGTGGGCCACTGCGAGTAGCAGAGAGCTGGACTAGATGGGCTCTGGTCTGATCCAGCTGGCTTGTTCTTATGTTCTTATGAATGTCTCTTGCCTTGAAAACCCTGATATTGGGGCAACTGCAGATGGTTGAGATGATGGGACAAAGATGAGGGAAAAGGGCAGCAGGGTAGGGTGTGGCAACACTGGTGAGCATTAAAGATATGGCACTTGTTCAGACTTGGCAGTGCCTTTAGTCTTGAGGTGGATAGGCCTGTGTAATTTAAAACAGATGCCAAAAGTAATTCTGCACAAGTTCATTCACTTTGTGATCCTGGGTATGTTTGCTCAGAAGGACAGTGTTCTGAGGGGTGCACTCCTCCAAGCTAACTGCCTTGACCCCTTTCCCCTCATCTAGTTCTTATTATCTCCCTTCATCCACCTTGCCTAATAGAGGTAGTAGTCCTGGTGCTGAAGATCTCATTGAAGGTCGAGCAGGCTCTTTCTCAATAAATGATTTGGAGCTGGATCTGAATAGTTGGGTTCCACCTTTTGAGAGGAAGTGGGTTTGGAGGTTGTCTGTAAAAGCTAACAAGGTGTAGTAGCTAACATGTTGGATTAAGGTCTGGGAATTGTCATTCAAACACTGTGCCACAGAAGCTGTGGGGCAAAAAATCCAAACTTCACATACACGCTACAGGGGTCAGTGCTATCAGTCACAGACCAGGAAAGGGATTGGGGCGTCTTAGTTGATAGTTCCATGGGAATGTCCACTCAATACATGGCAGCTATGAAAAAGGCAAACTCTATGCTGGGGATCATTAGGAAAGGCATTGATAATAATAAAACTGCAAGGATTGTCATGCCCTTATATAAAGCCGTGGTGCGACCGCACTTGGAGTACTATGTTCAGTTCTGGTCGCCACATCTCAAAAAGGATATTGAAGAGATAGAAAAAGTACAGAGAAGGGCAACAAGGATGATTGAGGGACTGGAGCACCTTCCTTATGAGGAGAGGCTGCAGCGTTTGGGACTCTTTAGTTTGGAGAGGAGACGTCTGGGGGGGATATGATTGAAGTCTATAAAATTATGCATGTAAAATTACGCAGTAAGATTACTGCGAGTAGCAGAGAGCTGGACTAGATGGCCTCTGGTCTGATCCAGCTGGCTTGTTCTTATGTTCTTATGAACACCTACTGTGTCATGGATGATCTTGAGCCAGGCACTGTCTATAAGCCTAACCTTCAGGATTGTTGCAATGATACAAAACAGGGGGAAGAGAGAATTATTTTGTGAGTTATTTTGTGTCCTCATTGGGGAGAAAAGTTGGGTATAACTGTCTATATAAGTAAAGTGCATCTGCTAATGACCCTCTTTTCCTTTAGAATACCTAGAAAAATATGGCAGCAATCCTGTCTGGTTTGGCTACAGGCGCAATCACAAAGGCCAGGTTCCTCCCCAGAAGACCCGGAAGACTTGCATTGTGAGTGAATTTAGTTTCCTGTATGTGGTGTGTCCCAGGAGAACTGAGCAGGGTAGCATATGTCAACATTCCACTGTAGCGCAACCAGAATTCTCAAATGCTGCAGCCATTCTGGATCAGGCTAATAGTCCATCCAGCATCCTGTTTTCAATAATAGCCAGCCAGATGTCCCTGGAAGGCCTCCAAATGGGGCAAAGAGACAAAACTTTCCCCTGTTACTGCCCCTCCCAGCACAGTTGTTCAGAAGTCAGAGTAGACCTTGATAGACCAAAGATCTGATAAGGCCGCATAGTGTCATGTGTTTAATGGGGAAAGTAAGGTGTAATGGAGGCGGGAATGCAGAATATCTGTCCTCTGCACTTGGCCGCAGTCTCAGGTCTTGGTGGAAGTGTGCCTGATGTTGGTGGAAAAGGTCCTTGCTTCAGATCCCAGCATGTCTGGTTAAAGGGAATGCGTTTCTGTGGCTGGGACCTTGGAGATCTGCTGCAGTAGTCCATACTGGGCCTGATGACACAATTCTCTGATAATGTATATTCCCATAAATTGAAAGAAGATTGAAAATTGGTTAATTGCAGCATTTCACCAGGTAAGACATGCTGTGAAGTTTGAGTAATGGTGAATGCATGCATAAGTTGGTCAAACAGTCTGTTACCAACAAAAAGTAAGGCTTTTATGGTTATTTTGCCACCCCTAAAATGTAATATTGATGATTTTTTTGCTTCAGTGTTTATTCTGCATGTGTGGAACTGCTCAGTCTGAAACTGCCCTTTAGGGCAGATGGCTAAGATTTAGAAACAAGGAAAATAAGCTTTTGGCTATTAATGGTTAGGTCCTGGATTCTTTTGATAGGCTGCTCTGAGATCTTGCAAGCAGATTTCCTTTTTTCCCAAGCAGACACAAACTCACTTTGGCCCCTTCCGCACACGCAAAATAACGCGTTTTCAAACCACTTCACAACTGTTTGCAAGTGGATTTTGCTATTCCGCACAGCTTCAAAGAGCACTGAAAGCAGTTTGAAAGTGCATTATTCTGCATGTGCGGAATGAGCCTTTGTTTCATGCAGCTTGCACTTCCCCCCCATGCCTAGGATGTGGCGTGAGGTGTACTTGTTTCAGAGGCCTTCACGTCGTGTTCTAGTGTACCTTGACATCCAAATGCAGATGACTGGGAAGATAGCCCTCCCCCATAAAGCAGGATTCTGAACTGGAATTTAAACTGTGGTTTAGAATCCTGGTTTGTGTTGACTAAGCCAACCTTGGGTGTCATCGCTGAATTTTATTGAAAGTTTTCTGGTTTGGGAAAGTTTCAGGCCTTTCATATGCCGTCTACTTCATTGCATCTTAATGCAGCCATGCTATGAGGTCATGGTAATATTTGAAAGTAATTGTATTGAATACTAGGGTTGTTTGTTGCCCTTCTGTTTTTTTTTTTTCTCTGAAAGAGGGTAGTGGAGTAGGTCTCCTGATTTCTGTTCTAGATTAGGGTTCAGCAATTCCAGCCTTAGATAAACATGGATTCACAAATCCCATCAGTCCCTGCCAGCATGGCCATGCTGGCAGGGGCTGATGGGATTTGTAGTCCTGGGAACATCTGCCCCCCCCCCCCCTCACACCCCCCCCCCCCCCCCCTTGAATGCCCCCCCCCCCCCCTTCCCCCCTTCCCCCCCCCCCCCCCCCCCCCCCCCCCCCCCCCCCCCCCCCCCCCCCCCCCCCCCCCCCCCCCCCCCCCCACCCCCCCCCGCCCCCACCCCCCCCCCCCCCCACCCCCCCCCCCCCCCACCCCCCCCCCCCCCCACCCCCCCCCCCCCCCACCCCCCCCCCCCCCCACCCCCCCCCCCCCCCACCCCCCCCCCCCCCCACCCCCCCCCCCCCCCACCCCCCCCCCCCCCCACCCCCCCCCCCCCCCACCCCCCCCCCCCCCCACCCCCCCCCCCCCCCACCCCCCCCCCCCCCCACCCCCCCCCCCCCCCACCCCCCCCCCCCCCCACCCCCCCCCCCCCCCACCCCCCCCCCCCCCCACCCCCCCCCCCCCCCACCCCCCCCCCCCCCCACCCCCCCCCCCCCCCACCCCCCCCCCCCCCCACCCCCCCCCCCCCCCACCCCCCCCCCCCCCCACCCCCCCCCCCCCCCACCCCCCCCCCCCCCCACCCCCCCCCCCCCCCACCCCCCCCCCCCCCCACCCCCCCCCCCCCCCACCCCCCCCCCCCCCCACCCCCCCCCCCCCCCACCCCCCCCCCCCCCCACCCCCCCCCCCCCCCACCCCCCCCCCCCCCCACCCCCCCCCCCCCCCACCCCCCCCCCCCCCCACCCCCCCCCCCCCCCACCCCCCCCCCCCCCCACCCCCCCCCCCCCCCACCCCCCCCCCCCCCCACCCCCCCCCCCCCCCACCCCCCCCCCCCCCCACCCCCCCCCCCCCCCACCCCCCCCCCCCCCCACCCCCCCCCCCCCCCACCCCCCCCCCCCCCCACCCCCCCCCCCCCCCACCCCCCCCCCCCCCCACCCCCCCCCCCCCCCACCCCCCCCCCCCCCCACCCCCCCCCCCCCCCACCCCCCCCCCCCCCCACCCCCCCCCCCCCCCACCCCCCCCCCCCCCCACCCCCCCCCCCCCCCACCCCCCCCCCCCCCCACCCCCCCCCCCCCCCACCCCCCCCCCCCCCCACCCCCCCCCCCCCCCACCCCCCCCCCCCCCCACCCCCCCCCCCCCCCACCCCCCCCCCCCCCCACCCCCCCCCCCCCCCACCCCCCCCCCCCCCCACCCCCCCCCCCCCCCACCCCCCCCCCCCCCCACCCCCCCCCCCCCCCACCCCCCCCCCCCCCCACCCCCCCCCCCCCCCACCCCCCCCCCCCCCCACCCCCCCCCCCCCCCACCCCCCCCCCCCCCCACCCCCCCCCCCCCCCACCCCCCCCCCCCCCCACCCCCCCCCCCCCCCACCCCCCCCCCCCCCCACCCCCCCCCCCCCCCACCCCCCCCCCCCCCCACCCCCCCCCCCCCCCACCCCCCCCCCCCCCCACCCCCCCCCCCCCCCACCCCCCCCCCCCCCCACCCCCCCCCCCCCCCACCCCCCCCCCCCCCCACCCCCCCCCCCCCCCACCCCCCCCCCCCCCCACCCCCCCCCCCCCCCACCCCCCCCCCCCCCCACCCCCCCCCCCCCCCACCCCCCCCCCCCCCCACCCCCCCCCCCCCCCACCCCCCCCCCCCCCCACCCCCCCCCCCCCCCACCCCCCCCCCCCCCCACCCCCCCCCCCCCCCACCCCCCCCCCCCCCCACCCCCCCCCCCCCCCACCCCCCCCCCCCCCCACCCCCCCCCCCCCCCACCCCCCCCCCCCCCCACCCCCCCCCCCCCCCACCCCCCCCCCCCCCCACCCCCCCCCCCCCCCACCCCCCCCCCCCCCCACCCCCCCCCCCCCCCACCCCCCCCCCCCCCCACCCCCCCCCCCCCCCACCCCCCCCCCCCCCCACCCCCCCCCCCCCCCACCCCCCCCCCCCCCCACCCCCCCCCCCCCCCACCCCCCCCCCCCCCCACCCCCCCCCCCCCCCACCCCCCCCCCCCCCCACCCCCCCCCCCCCCCACCCCCCCCCCCCCCCACCCCCCCCCCCCCCCACCCCCCCCCCCCCCCACCCCCCCCCCCCCCCACCCCCCCCCCCCCCCACCCCCCCCCCCCCCCACCCCCCCCCCCCCCCACCCCCCCCCCCCCCCACCCCCCCCCCCCCCCACCCCCCCCCCCCCCCACCCCCCCCCCCCCCCACCCCCCCCCCCCCCCACCCCCCCCCCCCCCCACCCCCCCCCCCCCCCACCCCCCCCCCCCCCCACCCCCCCCCCCCCCCACCCCCCCCCCCCCCCACCCCCCCCCCCCCCCACCCCCCCCCCCCCCCACCCCCCCCCCCCCCCACCCCCCCCCCCCCCCACCCCCCCCCCCCCCCACCCCCCCCCCCCCCCACCCCCCCCCCCCCCCACCCCCCCCCCCCCCCACCCCCCCCCCCCCCCACCCCCCCCCCCCCCCACCCCCCCCCCCCCCCACCCCCCCCCCCCCCCACCCCCCCCCCCCCCCACCCCCCCCCCCCCCCACCCCCCCCCCCCCCCACCCCCCCCCCCCCCCACCCCCCCCCCCCCCCACCCCCCCCCCCCCCCACCCCCCCCCCCCCCCACCCCCCCCCCCCCCCACCCCCCCCCCCCCCCACCCCCCCCCCCCCCCACCCCCCCCCCCCCCCACCCCCCCCCCCCCCCACCCCCCCCCCCCCCCACCCCCCCCCCCCCCCACCCCCCCCCCCCCCCACCCCCCCCCCCCCCCACCCCCCCCCCCCCCCACCCCCCCCCCCCCCCACCCCCCCCCCCCCCCACCCCCCCCCCCCCCCACCCCCCCCCCCCCCCACCCCCCCCCCCCCCCACCCCCCCCCCCCCCCACCCCCCCCCCCCCCCACCCCCCCCCCCCCCCACCCCCCCCCCCCCCCACCCCCCCCCCCCCCCACCCCCCCCCCCCCCCACCCCCCCCCCCCCCCACCCCCCCCCCCCCCCACCCCCCCCCCCCCCCACCCCCCCCCCCCCCCACCCCCCCCCCCCCCCACCCCCCCCCCCCCCCACCCCCCCCCCCCCCCACCCCCCCCCCCCCCCACCCCCCCCCCCCCCCACCCCCCCCCCCCCCCACCCCCCCCCCCCCCCACCCCCCCCCCCCCCCACCCCCCCCCCCCCCCACCCCCCCCCCCCCCCACCCCCCCCCCCCCCCACCCCCCCCCCCCCCCACCCCCCCCCCCCCCCACCCCCCCCCCCCCCCACCCCCCCCCCCCCCCACCCCCCCCCCCCCCCACCCCCCCCCCCCCCCACCCCCCCCCCCCCCCACCCCCCCCCCCCCCCACCCCCCCCCCCCCCCACCCCCCCCCCCCCCCACCCCCCCCCCCCCCCACCCCCCCCCCCCCCCACCCCCCCCCCCCCCCACCCCCCCCCCCCCCCACCCCCCCCCCCCCCCACCCCCCCCCCCCCCCACCCCCCCCCCCCCCCACCCCCCCCCCCCCCCACCCCCCCCCCCCCCCACCCCCCCCCCCCCCCACCCCCCCCCCCCCCCACCCCCCCCCCCCCCCACCCCCCCCCCCCCCCACCCCCCCCCCCCCCCACCCCCCCCCCCCCCCACCCCCCCCCCCCCCCACCCCCCCCCCCCCCCACCCCCCCCCCCCCCCACCCCCCCCCCCCCCCACCCCCCCCCCCCCCCACCCCCCCCCCCCCCCACCCCCCCCCCCCCCCACCCCCCCCCCCCCCCACCCCCCCCCCCCCCCACCCCCCCCCCCCCCCACCCCCCCCCCCCCCCACCCCCCCCCCCCCCCACCCCCCCCCCCCCCCACCCCCCCCCCCCCCCACCCCCCCCCCCCCCCACCCCCCCCCCCCCCCACCCCCCCCCCCCCCCACCCCCCCCCCCCCCCACCCCCCCCCCCCCCCACCCCCCCCCCCCCCCACCCCCCCCCCCCCCCACCCCCCCCCCCCCCCACCCCCCCCCCCCCCCACCCCCCCCCCCCCCCACCCCCCCCCCCCCCCACCCCCCCCCCCCCCCACCCCCCCCCCCCCCCACCCCCCCCCCCCCCCACCCCCCCCCCCCCCCACCCCCCCCCCCCCCCACCCCCCCCCCCCCCCACCCCCCCCCCCCCCCACCCCCCCCCCCCCCCACCCCCCCCCCCCCCCACCCCCCCCCCCCCCCACCCCCCCCCCCCCCCACCCCCCCCCCCCCCCACCCCCCCCCCCCCCCACCCCCCCCCCCCCCCACCCCCCCCCCCCCCCACCCCCCCCCCCCCCCACCCCCCCCCCCCCCCACCCCCCCCCCCCCCCACCCCCCCCCCCCCCCACCCCCCCCCCCCCCCACCCCCCCCCCCCCCCACCCCCCCCCCCCCCCACCCCCCCCCCCCCCCACCCCCCCCCCCCCCCACCCCCCCCCCCCCCCACCCCCCCCCCCCCCCACCCCCCCCCCCCCCCACCCCCCCCCCCCCCCACCCCCCCCCCCCCCCACCCCCCCCCCCCCCCACCCCCCCCCCCCCCCACCCCCCCCCCCCCCCACCCCCCCCCCCCCCCACCCCCCCCCCCCCCCACCCCCCCCCCCCCCCACCCCCCCCCCCCCCCACCCCCCCCCCCCCCCACCCCCCCCCCCCCCCACCCCCCCCCCCCCCCACCCCCCCCCCCCCCCACCCCCCCCCCCCCCCACCCCCCCCCCCCCCCACCCCCCCCCCCCCCCACCCCCCCCCCCCCCCACCCCCCCCCCCCCCCACCCCCCCCCCCCCCCACCCCCCCCCCCCCCCACCCCCCCCCCCCCCCACCCCCCCCCCCCCCCACCCCCCCCCCCCCCCACCCCCCCCCCCCCCCACCCCCCCCCCCCCCCACCCCCCCCCCCCCCCACCCCCCCCCCCCCCCACCCCCCCCCCCCCCCACCCCCCCCCCCCCCCACCCCCCCCCCCCCCCACCCCCCCCCCCCCCCACCCCCCCCCCCCCCCACCCCCCCCCCCCCCCACCCCCCCCCCCCCCCACCCCCCCCCCCCCCCACCCCCCCCCCCCCCCACCCCCCCCCCCCCCCACCCCCCCCCCCCCCCACCCCCCCCCCCCCCCACCCCCCCCCCCCCCCACCCCCCCCCCCCCCCACCCCCCCCCCCCCCCACCCCCCCCCCCCCCCACCCCCCCCCCCCCCCACCCCCCCCCCCCCCCACCCCCCCCCCCCCCCACCCCCCCCCCCCCCCACCCCCCCCCCCCCCCACCCCCCCCCCCCCCCACCCCCCCCCCCCCCCACCCCCCCCCCCCCCCACCCCCCCCCCCCCCCACCCCCCCCCCCCCCCACCCCCCCCCCCCCCCACCCCCCCCCCCCCCCACCCCCCCCCCCCCCCACCCCCCCCCCCCCCCACCCCCCCCCCCCCCCACCCCCCCCCCCCCCCACCCCCCCCCCCCCCCACCCCCCCCCCCCCCCACCCCCCCCCCCCCCCACCCCCCCCCCCCCCCACCCCCCCCCCCCCCCACCCCCCCCCCCCCCCACCCCCCCCCCCCCCCACCCCCCCCCCCCCCCACCCCCCCCCCCCCCCACCCCCCCCCCCCCCCACCCCCCCCCCCCCCCACCCCCCCCCCCCCCCACCCCCCCCCCCCCCCACCCCCCCCCCCCCCCACCCCCCCCCCCCCCCACCCCCCCCCCCCCCCACCCCCCCCCCCCCCCACCCCCCCCCCCCCCCACCCCCCCCCCCCCCCACCCCCCCCCCCCCCCACCCCCCCCCCCCCCCACCCCCCCCCCCCCCCACCCCCCCCCCCCCCCACCCCCCCCCCCCCCCACCCCCCCCCCCCCCCACCCCCCCCCCCCCCCACCCCCCCCCCCCCCCACCCCCCCCCCCCCCCACCCCCCCCCCCCCCCACCCCCCCCCCCCCCCACCCCCCCCCCCCCCCACCCCCCCCCCCCCCCACCCCCCCCCCCCCCCACCCCCCCCCCCCCCCACCCCCCCCCCCCCCCACCCCCCCCCCCCCCCACCCCCCCCCCCCCCCACCCCCCCCCCCCCCCACCCCCCCCCCCCCCCACCCCCCCCCCCCCCCACCCCCCCCCCCCCCCACCCCCCCCCCCCCCCACCCCCCCCCCCCCCCACCCCCCCCCCCCCCCACCCCCCCCCCCCCCCACCCCCCCCCCCCCCCACCCCCCCCCCCCCCCACCCCCCCCCCCCCCCACCCCCCCCCCCCCCCACCCCCCCCCCCCCCCACCCCCCCCCCCCCCCACCCCCCCCCCCCCCCACCCCCCCCCCCCCCCACCCCCCCCCCCCCCCACCCCCCCCCCCCCCCACCCCCCCCCCCCCCCACCCCCCCCCCCCCCCACCCCCCCCCCCCCCCACCCCCCCCCCCCCCCACCCCCCCCCCCCCCCACCCCCCCCCCCCCCCACCCCCCCCCCCCCCCACCCCCCCCCCCCCCCACCCCCCCCCCCCCCCACCCCCCCCCCCCCCCACCCCCCCCCCCCCCCACCCCCCCCCCCCCCCACCCCCCCCCCCCCCCACCCCCCCCCCCCCCCACCCCCCCCCCCCCCCACCCCCCCCCCCCCCCACCCCCCCCCCCCCCCACCCCCCCCCCCCCCCACCCCCCCCCCCCCCCACCCCCCCCCCCCCCCACCCCCCCCCCCCCCCACCCCCCCCCCCCCCCACCCCCCCCCCCCCCCACCCCCCCCCCCCCCCACCCCCCCCCCCCCCCACCCCCCCCCCCCCCCACCCCCCCCCCCCCCCACCCCCCCCCCCCCCCACCCCCCCCCCCCCCCACCCCCCCCCCCCCCCACCCCCCCCCCCCCCCACCCCCCCCCCCCCCCACCCCCCCCCCCCCCCACCCCCCCCCCCCCCCACCCCCCCCCCCCCCCACCCCCCCCCCCCCCCACCCCCCCCCCCCCCCACCCCCCCCCCCCCCCACCCCCCCCCCCCCCCACCCCCCCCCCCCCCCACCCCCCCCCCCCCCCACCCCCCCCCCCCCCCACCCCCCCCCCCCCCCACCCCCCCCCCCCCCCACCCCCCCCCCCCCCCACCCCCCCCCCCCCCCACCCCCCCCCCCCCCCACCCCCCCCCCCCCCCACCCCCCCCCCCCCCCACCCCCCCCCCCCCCCACCCCCCCCCCCCCCCACCCCCCCCCCCCCCCACCCCCCCCCCCCCCCACCCCCCCCCCCCCCCACCCCCCCCCCCCCCCACCCCCCCCCCCCCCCACCCCCCCCCCCCCCCACCCCCCCCCCCCCCCACCCCCCCCCCCCCCCACCCCCCCCCCCCCCCACCCCCCCCCCCCCCCACCCCCCCCCCCCCCCACCCCCCCCCCCCCCCACCCCCCCCCCCCCCCACCCCCCCCCCCCCCCACCCCCCCCCCCCCCCACCCCCCCCCCCCCCCACCCCCCCCCCCCCCCACCCCCCCCCCCCCCCACCCCCCCCCCCCCCCACCCCCCCCCCCCCCCACCCCCCCCCCCCCCCACCCCCCCCCCCCCCCACCCCCCCCCCCCCCCACCCCCCCCCCCCCCCACCCCCCCCCCCCCCCACCCCCCCCCCCCCCCACCCCCCCCCCCCCCCACCCCCCCCCCCCCCCACCCCCCCCCCCCCCCACCCCCCCCCCCCCCCACCCCCCCCCCCCCCCACCCCCCCCCCCCCCCACCCCCCCCCCCCCCCACCCCCCCCCCCCCCCACCCCCCCCCCCCCCCACCCCCCCCCCCCCCCACCCCCCCCCCCCCCCACCCCCCCCCCCCCCCACCCCCCCCCCCCCCCACCCCCCCCCCCCCCCACCCCCCCCCCCCCCCACCCCCCCCCCCCCCCACCCCCCCCCCCCCCCACCCCCCCCCCCCCCCACCCCCCCCCCCCCCCACCCCCCCCCCCCCCCACCCCCCCCCCCCCCCACCCCCCCCCCCCCCCACCCCCCCCCCCCCCCACCCCCCCCCCCCCCCACCCCCCCCCCCCCCCACCCCCCCCCCCCCCCACCCCCCCCCCCCCCCACCCCCCCCCCCCCCCACCCCCCCCCCCCCCCACCCCCCCCCCCCCCCACCCCCCCCCCCCCCCACCCCCCCCCCCCCCCACCCCCCCCCCCCCCCACCCCCCCCCCCCCCCACCCCCCCCCCCCCCCACCCCCCCCCCCCCCCACCCCCCCCCCCCCCCACCCCCCCCCCCCCCCACCCCCCCCCCCCCCCACCCCCCCCCCCCCCCACCCCCCCCCCCCCCCACCCCCCCCCCCCCCCACCCCCCCCCCCCCCCACCCCCCCCCCCCCCCACCCCCCCCCCCCCCCACCCCCCCCCCCCCCCACCCCCCCCCCCCCCCACCCCCCCCCCCCCCCACCCCCCCCCCCCCCCACCCCCCCCCCCCCCCACCCCCCCCCCCCCCCACCCCCCCCCCCCCCCACCCCCCCCCCCCCCCACCCCCCCCCCCCCCCACCCCCCCCCCCCCCCACCCCCCCCCCCCCCCACCCCCCCCCCCCCCCACCCCCCCCCCCCCCCACCCCCCCCCCCCCCCACCCCCCCCCCCCCCCACCCCCCCCCCCCCCCACCCCCCCCCCCCCCCACCCCCCCCCCCCCCCACCCCCCCCCCCCCCCACCCCCCCCCCCCCCCACCCCCCCCCCCCCCCACCCCCCCCCCCCCCCACCCCCCCCCCCCCCCACCCCCCCCCCCCCCCACCCCCCCCCCCCCCCACCCCCCCCCCCCCCCACCCCCCCCCCCCCCCACCCCCCCCCCCCCCCACCCCCCCCCCCCCCCACCCCCCCCCCCCCCCACCCCCCCCCCCCCCCACCCCCCCCCCCCCCCACCCCCCCCCCCCCCCACCCCCCCCCCCCCCCACCCCCCCCCCCCCCCACCCCCCCCCCCCCCCACCCCCCCCCCCCCCCACCCCCCCCCCCCCCCACCCCCCCCCCCCCCCACCCCCCCCCCCCCCCACCCCCCCCCCCCCCCACCCCCCCCCCCCCCCACCCCCCCCCCCCCCCACCCCCCCCCCCCCCCACCCCCCCCCCCCCCCACCCCCCCCCCCCCCCACCCCCCCCCCCCCCCACCCCCCCCCCCCCCCACCCCCCCCCCCCCCCACCCCCCCCCCCCCCCACCCCCCCCCCCCCCCACCCCCCCCCCCCCCCACCCCCCCCCCCCCCCACCCCCCCCCCCCCCCACCCCCCCCCCCCCCCACCCCCCCCCCCCCCCACCCCCCCCCCCCCCCACCCCCCCCCCCCCCCACCCCCCCCCCCCCCCACCCCCCCCCCCCCCCACCCCCCCCCCCCCCCACCCCCCCCCCCCCCCACCCCCCCCCCCCCCCACCCCCCCCCCCCCCCACCCCCCCCCCCCCCCACCCCCCCCCCCCCCCACCCCCCCCCCCCCCCACCCCCCCCCCCCCCCACCCCCCCCCCCCCCCACCCCCCCCCCCCCCCACCCCCCCCCCCCCCCACCCCCCCCCCCCCCCACCCCCCCCCCCCCCCACCCCCCCCCCCCCCCACCCCCCCCCCCCCCCACCCCCCCCCCCCCCCACCCCCCCCCCCCCCCACCCCCCCCCCCCCCCACCCCCCCCCCCCCCCACCCCCCCCCCCCCCCACCCCCCCCCCCCCCCACCCCCCCCCCCCCCCACCCCCCCCCCCCCCCACCCCCCCCCCCCCCCACCCCCCCCCCCCCCCACCCCCCCCCCCCCCCACCCCCCCCCCCCCCCACCCCCCCCCCCCCCCACCCCCCCCCCCCCCCACCCCCCCCCCCCCCCACCCCCCCCCCCCCCCACCCCCCCCCCCCCCCACCCCCCCCCCCCCCCACCCCCCCCCCCCCCCACCCCCCCCCCCCCCCACCCCCCCCCCCCCCCACCCCCCCCCCCCCCCACCCCCCCCCCCCCCCACCCCCCCCCCCCCCCACCCCCCCCCCCCCCCACCCCCCCCCCCCCCCACCCCCCCCCCCCCCCACCCCCCCCCCCCCCCACCCCCCCCCCCCCCCACCCCCCCCCCCCCCCACCCCCCCCCCCCCCCACCCCCCCCCCCCCCCACCCCCCCCCCCCCCCACCCCCCCCCCCCCCCACCCCCCCCCCCCCCCACCCCCCCCCCCCCCCACCCCCCCCCCCCCCCACCCCCCCCCCCCCCCACCCCCCCCCCCCCCCACCCCCCCCCCCCCCCACCCCCCCCCCCCCCCACCCCCCCCCCCCCCCACCCCCCCCCCCCCCCACCCCCCCCCCCCCCCACCCCCCCCCCCCCCCACCCCCCCCCCCCCCCACCCCCCCCCCCCCCCACCCCCCCCCCCCCCCACCCCCCCCCCCCCCCACCCCCCCCCCCCCCCACCCCCCCCCCCCCCCACCCCCCCCCCCCCCCACCCCCCCCCCCCCCCACCCCCCCCCCCCCCCACCCCCCCCCCCCCCCACCCCCCCCCCCCCCCACCCCCCCCCCCCCCCACCCCCCCCCCCCCCCACCCCCCCCCCCCCCCACCCCCCCCCCCCCCCACCCCCCCCCCCCCCCACCCCCCCCCCCCCCCACCCCCCCCCCCCCCCACCCCCCCCCCCCCCCACCCCCCCCCCCCCCCACCCCCCCCCCCCCCCACCCCCCCCCCCCCCCACCCCCCCCCCCCCCCACCCCCCCCCCCCCCCACCCCCCCCCCCCCCCACCCCCCCCCCCCCCCACCCCCCCCCCCCCCCACCCCCCCCCCCCCCCACCCCCCCCCCCCCCCACCCCCCCCCCCCCCCACCCCCCCCCCCCCCCACCCCCCCCCCCCCCCACCCCCCCCCCCCCCCACCCCCCCCCCCCCCCACCCCCCCCCCCCCCCACCCCCCCCCCCCCCCACCCCCCCCCCCCCCCACCCCCCCCCCCCCCCACCCCCCCCCCCCCCCACCCCCCCCCCCCCCCACCCCCCCCCCCCCCCACCCCCCCCCCCCCCCACCCCCCCCCCCCCCCACCCCCCCCCCCCCCCACCCCCCCCCCCCCCCACCCCCCCCCCCCCCCACCCCCCCCCCCCCCCACCCCCCCCCCCCCCCACCCCCCCCCCCCCCCACCCCCCCCCCCCCCCACCCCCCCCCCCCCCCACCCCCCCCCCCCCCCACCCCCCCCCCCCCCCACCCCCCCCCCCCCCCACCCCCCCCCCCCCCCACCCCCCCCCCCCCCCACCCCCCCCCCCCCCCACCCCCCCCCCCCCCCACCCCCCCCCCCCCCCACCCCCCCCCCCCCCCACCCCCCCCCCCCCCCACCCCCCCCCCCCCCCACCCCCCCCCCCCCCCACCCCCCCCCCCCCCCACCCCCCCCCCCCCCCACCCCCCCCCCCCCCCACCCCCCCCCCCCCCCACCCCCCCCCCCCCCCACCCCCCCCCCCCCCCACCCCCCCCCCCCCCCACCCCCCCCCCCCCCCACCCCCCCCCCCCCCCACCCCCCCCCCCCCCCACCCCCCCCCCCCCCCACCCCCCCCCCCCCCCACCCCCCCCCCCCCCCACCCCCCCCCCCCCCCACCCCCCCCCCCCCCCACCCCCCCCCCCCCCCACCCCCCCCCCCCCCCACCCCCCCCCCCCCCCACCCCCCCCCCCCCCCACCCCCCCCCCCCCCCACCCCCCCCCCCCCCCACCCCCCCCCCCCCCCACCCCCCCCCCCCCCCACCCCCCCCCCCCCCCACCCCCCCCCCCCCCCACCCCCCCCCCCCCCCACCCCCCCCCCCCCCCACCCCCCCCCCCCCCCACCCCCCCCCCCCCCCACCCCCCCCCCCCCCCACCCCCCCCCCCCCCCACCCCCCCCCCCCCCCACCCCCCCCCCCCCCCACCCCCCCCCCCCCCCACCCCCCCCCCCCCCCACCCCCCCCCCCCCCCACCCCCCCCCCCCCCCACCCCCCCCCCCCCCCACCCCCCCCCCCCCCCACCCCCCCCCCCCCCCACCCCCCCCCCCCCCCACCCCCCCCCCCCCCCACCCCCCCCCCCCCCCACCCCCCCCCCCCCCCACCCCCCCCCCCCCCCACCCCCCCCCCCCCCCACCCCCCCCCCCCCCCACCCCCCCCCCCCCCCACCCCCCCCCCCCCCCACCCCCCCCCCCCCCCACCCCCCCCCCCCCCCACCCCCCCCCCCCCCCACCCCCCCCCCCCCCCACCCCCCCCCCCCCCCACCCCCCCCCCCCCCCACCCCCCCCCCCCCCCACCCCCCCCCCCCCCCACCCCCCCCCCCCCCCACCCCCCCCCCCCCCCACCCCCCCCCCCCCCCACCCCCCCCCCCCCCCACCCCCCCCCCCCCCCACCCCCCCCCCCCCCCACCCCCCCCCCCCCCCACCCCCCCCCCCCCCCACCCCCCCCCCCCCCCACCCCCCCCCCCCCCCACCCCCCCCCCCCCCCACCCCCCCCCCCCCCCACCCCCCCCCCCCCCCACCCCCCCCCCCCCCCACCCCCCCCCCCCCCCACCCCCCCCCCCCCCCACCCCCCCCCCCCCCCACCCCCCCCCCCCCCCACCCCCCCCCCCCCCCACCCCCCCCCCCCCCCACCCCCCCCCCCCCCCACCCCCCCCCCCCCCCACCCCCCCCCCCCCCCACCCCCCCCCCCCCCCACCCCCCCCCCCCCCCACCCCCCCCCCCCCCCACCCCCCCCCCCCCCCACCCCCCCCCCCCCCCACCCCCCCCCCCCCCCACCCCCCCCCCCCCCCACCCCCCCCCCCCCCCACCCCCCCCCCCCCCCACCCCCCCCCCCCCCCACCCCCCCCCCCCCCCACCCCCCCCCCCCCCCACCCCCCCCCCCCCCCACCCCCCCCCCCCCCCACCCCCCCCCCCCCCCACCCCCCCCCCCCCCCACCCCCCCCCCCCCCCACCCCCCCCCCCCCCCACCCCCCCCCCCCCCCACCCCCCCCCCCCCCCACCCCCCCCCCCCCCCACCCCCCCCCCCCCCCACCCCCCCCCCCCCCCACCCCCCCCCCCCCCCACCCCCCCCCCCCCCCACCCCCCCCCCCCCCCACCCCCCCCCCCCCCCACCCCCCCCCCCCCCCACCCCCCCCCCCCCCCACCCCCCCCCCCCCCCACCCCCCCCCCCCCCCACCCCCCCCCCCCCCCACCCCCCCCCCCCCCCACCCCCCCCCCCCCCCACCCCCCCCCCCCCCCACCCCCCCCCCCCCCCACCCCCCCCCCCCCCCACCCCCCCCCCCCCCCACCCCCCCCCCCCCCCACCCCCCCCCCCCCCCACCCCCCCCCCCCCCCACCCCCCCCCCCCCCCACCCCCCCCCCCCCCCACCCCCCCCCCCCCCCACCCCCCCCCCCCCCCACCCCCCCCCCCCCCCACCCCCCCCCCCCCCCACCCCCCCCCCCCCCCACCCCCCCCCCCCCCCACCCCCCCCCCCCCCCACCCCCCCCCCCCCCCACCCCCCCCCCCCCCCACCCCCCCCCCCCCCCACCCCCCCCCCCCCCCACCCCCCCCCCCCCCCACCCCCCCCCCCCCCCACCCCCCCCCCCCCCCACCCCCCCCCCCCCCCACCCCCCCCCCCCCCCACCCCCCCCCCCCCCCACCCCCCCCCCCCCCCACCCCCCCCCCCCCCCACCCCCCCCCCCCCCCACCCCCCCCCCCCCCCACCCCCCCCCCCCCCCACCCCCCCCCCCCCCCACCCCCCCCCCCCCCCACCCCCCCCCCCCCCCACCCCCCCCCCCCCCCACCCCCCCCCCCCCCCACCCCCCCCCCCCCCCACCCCCCCCCCCCCCCACCCCCCCCCCCCCCCACCCCCCCCCCCCCCCACCCCCCCCCCCCCCCACCCCCCCCCCCCCCCACCCCCCCCCCCCCCCACCCCCCCCCCCCCCCACCCCCCCCCCCCCCCACCCCCCCCCCCCCCCACCCCCCCCCCCCCCCACCCCCCCCCCCCCCCACCCCCCCCCCCCCCCACCCCCCCCCCCCCCCACCCCCCCCCCCCCCCACCCCCCCCCCCCCCCACCCCCCCCCCCCCCCACCCCCCCCCCCCCCCACCCCCCCCCCCCCCCACCCCCCCCCCCCCCCACCCCCCCCCCCCCCCACCCCCCCCCCCCCCCACCCCCCCCCCCCCCCACCCCCCCCCCCCCCCACCCCCCCCCCCCCCCACCCCCCCCCCCCCCCACCCCCCCCCCCCCCCACCCCCCCCCCCCCCCACCCCCCCCCCCCCCCACCCCCCCCCCCCCCCACCCCCCCCCCCCCCCACCCCCCCCCCCCCCCACCCCCCCCCCCCCCCACCCCCCCCCCCCCCCACCCCCCCCCCCCCCCACCCCCCCCCCCCCCCACCCCCCCCCCCCCCCACCCCCCCCCCCCCCCACCCCCCCCCCCCCCCACCCCCCCCCCCCCCCACCCCCCCCCCCCCCCACCCCCCCCCCCCCCCACCCCCCCCCCCCCCCACCCCCCCCCCCCCCCACCCCCCCCCCCCCCCACCCCCCCCCCCCCCCACCCCCCCCCCCCCCCACCCCCCCCCCCCCCCACCCCCCCCCCCCCCCACCCCCCCCCCCCCCCACCCCCCCCCCCCCCCACCCCCCCCCCCCCCCACCCCCCCCCCCCCCCACCCCCCCCCCCCCCCACCCCCCCCCCCCCCCACCCCCCCCCCCCCCCACCCCCCCCCCCCCCCACCCCCCCCCCCCCCCACCCCCCCCCCCCCCCACCCCCCCCCCCCCCCACCCCCCCCCCCCCCCACCCCCCCCCCCCCCCACCCCCCCCCCCCCCCACCCCCCCCCCCCCCCACCCCCCCCCCCCCCCACCCCCCCCCCCCCCCACCCCCCCCCCCCCCCACCCCCCCCCCCCCCCACCCCCCCCCCCCCCCACCCCCCCCCCCCCCCACCCCCCCCCCCCCCCACCCCCCCCCCCCCCCACCCCCCCCCCCCCCCACCCCCCCCCCCCCCCACCCCCCCCCCCCCCCACCCCCCCCCCCCCCCACCCCCCCCCCCCCCCACCCCCCCCCCCCCCCACCCCCCCCCCCCCCCACCCCCCCCCCCCCCCACCCCCCCCCCCCCCCACCCCCCCCCCCCCCCACCCCCCCCCCCCCCCACCCCCCCCCCCCCCCACCCCCCCCCCCCCCCACCCCCCCCCCCCCCCACCCCCCCCCCCCCCCACCCCCCCCCCCCCCCACCCCCCCCCCCCCCCACCCCCCCCCCCCCCCACCCCCCCCCCCCCCCACCCCCCCCCCCCCCCACCCCCCCCCCCCCCCACCCCCCCCCCCCCCCACCCCCCCCCCCCCCCACCCCCCCCCCCCCCCACCCCCCCCCCCCCCCACCCCCCCCCCCCCCCACCCCCCCCCCCCCCCACCCCCCCCCCCCCCCACCCCCCCCCCCCCCCACCCCCCCCCCCCCCCACCCCCCCCCCCCCCCACCCCCCCCCCCCCCCACCCCCCCCCCCCCCCACCCCCCCCCCCCCCCACCCCCCCCCCCCCCCACCCCCCCCCCCCCCCACCCCCCCCCCCCCCCACCCCCCCCCCCCCCCACCCCCCCCCCCCCCCACCCCCCCCCCCCCCCACCCCCCCCCCCCCCCACCCCCCCCCCCCCCCACCCCCCCCCCCCCCCACCCCCCCCCCCCCCCACCCCCCCCCCCCCCCACCCCCCCCCCCCCCCACCCCCCCCCCCCCCCACCCCCCCCCCCCCCCACCCCCCCCCCCCCCCACCCCCCCCCCCCCCCACCCCCCCCCCCCCCCACCCCCCCCCCCCCCCACCCCCCCCCCCCCCCACCCCCCCCCCCCCCCACCCCCCCCCCCCCCCACCCCCCCCCCCCCCCACCCCCCCCCCCCCCCACCCCCCCCCCCCCCCACCCCCCCCCCCCCCCACCCCCCCCCCCCCCCACCCCCCCCCCCCCCCACCCCCCCCCCCCCCCACCCCCCCCCCCCCCCACCCCCCCCCCCCCCCACCCCCCCCCCCCCCCACCCCCCCCCCCCCCCACCCCCCCCCCCCCCCACCCCCCCCCCCCCCCACCCCCCCCCCCCCCCACCCCCCCCCCCCCCCACCCCCCCCCCCCCCCACCCCCCCCCCCCCCCACCCCCCCCCCCCCCCACCCCCCCCCCCCCCCACCCCCCCCCCCCCCCACCCCCCCCCCCCCCCACCCCCCCCCCCCCCCACCCCCCCCCCCCCCCACCCCCCCCCCCCCCCACCCCCCCCCCCCCCCACCCCCCCCCCCCCCCACCCCCCCCCCCCCCCACCCCCCCCCCCCCCCACCCCCCCCCCCCCCCACCCCCCCCCCCCCCCACCCCCCCCCCCCCCCACCCCCCCCCCCCCCCACCCCCCCCCCCCCCCACCCCCCCCCCCCCCCACCCCCCCCCCCCCCCACCCCCCCCCCCCCCCACCCCCCCCCCCCCCCACCCCCCCCCCCCCCCACCCCCCCCCCCCCCCACCCCCCCCCCCCCCCACCCCCCCCCCCCCCCACCCCCCCCCCCCCCCACCCCCCCCCCCCCCCACCCCCCCCCCCCCCCACCCCCCCCCCCCCCCACCCCCCCCCCCCCCCACCCCCCCCCCCCCCCACCCCCCCCCCCCCCCACCCCCCCCCCCCCCCACCCCCCCCCCCCCCCACCCCCCCCCCCCCCCACCCCCCCCCCCCCCCACCCCCCCCCCCCCCCACCCCCCCCCCCCCCCACCCCCCCCCCCCCCCACCCCCCCCCCCCCCCACCCCCCCCCCCCCCCACCCCCCCCCCCCCCCACCCCCCCCCCCCCCCACCCCCCCCCCCCCCCACCCCCCCCCCCCCCCACCCCCCCCCCCCCCCACCCCCCCCCCCCCCCACCCCCCCCCCCCCCCACCCCCCCCCCCCCCCACCCCCCCCCCCCCCCACCCCCCCCCCCCCCCACCCCCCCCCCCCCCCACCCCCCCCCCCCCCCACCCCCCCCCCCCCCCACCCCCCCCCCCCCCCACCCCCCCCCCCCCCCACCCCCCCCCCCCCCCACCCCCCCCCCCCCCCACCCCCCCCCCCCCCCACCCCCCCCCCCCCCCACCCCCCCCCCCCCCCACCCCCCCCCCCCCCCACCCCCCCCCCCCCCCACCCCCCCCCCCCCCCACCCCCCCCCCCCCCCACCCCCCCCCCCCCCCACCCCCCCCCCCCCCCACCCCCCCCCCCCCCCACCCCCCCCCCCCCCCACCCCCCCCCCCCCCCACCCCCCCCCCCCCCCACCCCCCCCCCCCCCCACCCCCCCCCCCCCCCACCCCCCCCCCCCCCCACCCCCCCCCCCCCCCACCCCCCCCCCCCCCCACCCCCCCCCCCCCCCACCCCCCCCCCCCCCCACCCCCCCCCCCCCCCACCCCCCCCCCCCCCCACCCCCCCCCCCCCCCACCCCCCCCCCCCCCCACCCCCCCCCCCCCCCACCCCCCCCCCCCCCCACCCCCCCCCCCCCCCACCCCCCCCCCCCCCCACCCCCCCCCCCCCCCACCCCCCCCCCCCCCCACCCCCCCCCCCCCCCACCCCCCCCCCCCCCCACCCCCCCCCCCCCCCACCCCCCCCCCCCCCCACCCCCCCCCCCCCCCACCCCCCCCCCCCCCCACCCCCCCCCCCCCCCACCCCCCCCCCCCCCCACCCCCCCCCCCCCCCACCCCCCCCCCCCCCCACCCCCCCCCCCCCCCACCCCCCCCCCCCCCCACCCCCCCCCCCCCCCACCCCCCCCCCCCCCCACCCCCCCCCCCCCCCACCCCCCCCCCCCCCCACCCCCCCCCCCCCCCACCCCCCCCCCCCCCCACCCCCCCCCCCCCCCACCCCCCCCCCCCCCCACCCCCCCCCCCCCCCACCCCCCCCCCCCCCCACCCCCCCCCCCCCCCACCCCCCCCCCCCCCCACCCCCCCCCCCCCCCACCCCCCCCCCCCCCCACCCCCCCCCCCCCCCACCCCCCCCCCCCCCCACCCCCCCCCCCCCCCACCCCCCCCCCCCCCCACCCCCCCCCCCCCCCACCCCCCCCCCCCCCCACCCCCCCCCCCCCCCACCCCCCCCCCCCCCCACCCCCCCCCCCCCCCACCCCCCCCCCCCCCCACCCCCCCCCCCCCCCACCCCCCCCCCCCCCCACCCCCCCCCCCCCCCACCCCCCCCCCCCCCCACCCCCCCCCCCCCCCACCCCCCCCCCCCCCCACCCCCCCCCCCCCCCACCCCCCCCCCCCCCCACCCCCCCCCCCCCCCACCCCCCCCCCCCCCCACCCCCCCCCCCCCCCACCCCCCCCCCCCCCCACCCCCCCCCCCCCCCACCCCCCCCCCCCCCCACCCCCCCCCCCCCCCACCCCCCCCCCCCCCCACCCCCCCCCCCCCCCACCCCCCCCCCCCCCCACCCCCCCCCCCCCCCACCCCCCCCCCCCCCCACCCCCCCCCCCCCCCACCCCCCCCCCCCCCCACCCCCCCCCCCCCCCACCCCCCCCCCCCCCCACCCCCCCCCCCCCCCACCCCCCCCCCCCCCCACCCCCCCCCCCCCCCACCCCCCCCCCCCCCCACCCCCCCCCCCCCCCACCCCCCCCCCCCCCCACCCCCCCCCCCCCCCACCCCCCCCCCCCCCCACCCCCCCCCCCCCCCACCCCCCCCCCCCCCCACCCCCCCCCCCCCCCACCCCCCCCCCCCCCCACCCCCCCCCCCCCCCACCCCCCCCCCCCCCCACCCCCCCCCCCCCCCACCCCCCCCCCCCCCCACCCCCCCCCCCCCCCACCCCCCCCCCCCCCCACCCCCCCCCCCCCCCACCCCCCCCCCCCCCCACCCCCCCCCCCCCCCACCCCCCCCCCCCCCCACCCCCCCCCCCCCCCACCCCCCCCCCCCCCCACCCCCCCCCCCCCCCACCCCCCCCCCCCCCCACCCCCCCCCCCCCCCACCCCCCCCCCCCCCCACCCCCCCCCCCCCCCACCCCCCCCCCCCCCCACCCCCCCCCCCCCCCACCCCCCCCCCCCCCCACCCCCCCCCCCCCCCACCCCCCCCCCCCCCCACCCCCCCCCCCCCCCACCCCCCCCCCCCCCCACCCCCCCCCCCCCCCACCCCCCCCCCCCCCCACCCCCCCCCCCCCCCACCCCCCCCCCCCCCCACCCCCCCCCCCCCCCACCCCCCCCCCCCCCCACCCCCCCCCCCCCCCACCCCCCCCCCCCCCCACCCCCCCCCCCCCCCACCCCCCCCCCCCCCCACCCCCCCCCCCCCCCACCCCCCCCCCCCCCCACCCCCCCCCCCCCCCACCCCCCCCCCCCCCCACCCCCCCCCCCCCCCACCCCCCCCCCCCCCCACCCCCCCCCCCCCCCACCCCCCCCCCCCCCCACCCCCCCCCCCCCCCACCCCCCCCCCCCCCCACCCCCCCCCCCCCCCACCCCCCCCCCCCCCCACCCCCCCCCCCCCCCACCCCCCCCCCCCCCCACCCCCCCCCCCCCCCACCCCCCCCCCCCCCCACCCCCCCCCCCCCCCACCCCCCCCCCCCCCCACCCCCCCCCCCCCCCACCCCCCCCCCCCCCCACCCCCCCCCCCCCCCACCCCCCCCCCCCCCCACCCCCCCCCCCCCCCACCCCCCCCCCCCCCCACCCCCCCCCCCCCCCACCCCCCCCCCCCCCCACCCCCCCCCCCCCCCACCCCCCCCCCCCCCCACCCCCCCCCCCCCCCACCCCCCCCCCCCCCCACCCCCCCCCCCCCCCACCCCCCCCCCCCCCCACCCCCCCCCCCCCCCACCCCCCCCCCCCCCCACCCCCCCCCCCCCCCACCCCCCCCCCCCCCCACCCCCCCCCCCCCCCACCCCCCCCCCCCCCCACCCCCCCCCCCCCCCACCCCCCCCCCCCCCCACCCCCCCCCCCCCCCACCCCCCCCCCCCCCCACCCCCCCCCCCCCCCACCCCCCCCCCCCCCCACCCCCCCCCCCCCCCACCCCCCCCCCCCCCCACCCCCCCCCCCCCCCACCCCCCCCCCCCCCCACCCCCCCCCCCCCCCACCCCCCCCCCCCCCCACCCCCCCCCCCCCCCACCCCCCCCCCCCCCCACCCCCCCCCCCCCCCACCCCCCCCCCCCCCCACCCCCCCCCCCCCCCACCCCCCCCCCCCCCCACCCCCCCCCCCCCCCACCCCCCCCCCCCCCCACCCCCCCCCCCCCCCACCCCCCCCCCCCCCCACCCCCCCCCCCCCCCACCCCCCCCCCCCCCCACCCCCCCCCCCCCCCACCCCCCCCCCCCCCCACCCCCCCCCCCCCCCACCCCCCCCCCCCCCCACCCCCCCCCCCCCCCACCCCCCCCCCCCCCCACCCCCCCCCCCCCCCACCCCCCCCCCCCCCCACCCCCCCCCCCCCCCACCCCCCCCCCCCCCCACCCCCCCCCCCCCCCACCCCCCCCCCCCCCCACCCCCCCCCCCCCCCACCCCCCCCCCCCCCCACCCCCCCCCCCCCCCACCCCCCCCCCCCCCCACCCCCCCCCCCCCCCACCCCCCCCCCCCCCCACCCCCCCCCCCCCCCACCCCCCCCCCCCCCCACCCCCCCCCCCCCCCACCCCCCCCCCCCCCCACCCCCCCCCCCCCCCACCCCCCCCCCCCCCCACCCCCCCCCCCCCCCACCCCCCCCCCCCCCCACCCCCCCCCCCCCCCACCCCCCCCCCCCCCCACCCCCCCCCCCCCCCACCCCCCCCCCCCCCCACCCCCCCCCCCCCCCACCCCCCCCCCCCCCCACCCCCCCCCCCCCCCACCCCCCCCCCCCCCCACCCCCCCCCCCCCCCACCCCCCCCCCCCCCCACCCCCCCCCCCCCCCACCCCCCCCCCCCCCCACCCCCCCCCCCCCCCACCCCCCCCCCCCCCCACCCCCCCCCCCCCCCACCCCCCCCCCCCCCCACCCCCCCCCCCCCCCACCCCCCCCCCCCCCCACCCCCCCCCCCCCCCACCCCCCCCCCCCCCCACCCCCCCCCCCCCCCACCCCCCCCCCCCCCCACCCCCCCCCCCCCCCACCCCCCCCCCCCCCCACCCCCCCCCCCCCCCACCCCCCCCCCCCCCCACCCCCCCCCCCCCCCACCCCCCCCCCCCCCCACCCCCCCCCCCCCCCACCCCCCCCCCCCCCCACCCCCCCCCCCCCCCACCCCCCCCCCCCCCCACCCCCCCCCCCCCCCACCCCCCCCCCCCCCCACCCCCCCCCCCCCCCACCCCCCCCCCCCCCCACCCCCCCCCCCCCCCACCCCCCCCCCCCCCCACCCCCCCCCCCCCCCACCCCCCCCCCCCCCCACCCCCCCCCCCCCCCACCCCCCCCCCCCCCCACCCCCCCCCCCCCCCACCCCCCCCCCCCCCCACCCCCCCCCCCCCCCACCCCCCCCCCCCCCCACCCCCCCCCCCCCCCACCCCCCCCCCCCCCCACCCCCCCCCCCCCCCACCCCCCCCCCCCCCCACCCCCCCCCCCCCCCACCCCCCCCCCCCCCCACCCCCCCCCCCCCCCACCCCCCCCCCCCCCCACCCCCCCCCCCCCCCACCCCCCCCCCCCCCCACCCCCCCCCCCCCCCACCCCCCCCCCCCCCCACCCCCCCCCCCCCCCACCCCCCCCCCCCCCCACCCCCCCCCCCCCCCACCCCCCCCCCCCCCCACCCCCCCCCCCCCCCACCCCCCCCCCCCCCCACCCCCCCCCCCCCCCACCCCCCCCCCCCCCCACCCCCCCCCCCCCCCACCCCCCCCCCCCCCCACCCCCCCCCCCCCCCACCCCCCCCCCCCCCCACCCCCCCCCCCCCCCACCCCCCCCCCCCCCCACCCCCCCCCCCCCCCACCCCCCCCCCCCCCCACCCCCCCCCCCCCCCACCCCCCCCCCCCCCCACCCCCCCCCCCCCCCACCCCCCCCCCCCCCCACCCCCCCCCCCCCCCACCCCCCCCCCCCCCCACCCCCCCCCCCCCCCACCCCCCCCCCCCCCCACCCCCCCCCCCCCCCACCCCCCCCCCCCCCCACCCCCCCCCCCCCCCACCCCCCCCCCCCCCCACCCCCCCCCCCCCCCACCCCCCCCCCCCCCCACCCCCCCCCCCCCCCACCCCCCCCCCCCCCCACCCCCCCCCCCCCCCACCCCCCCCCCCCCCCACCCCCCCCCCCCCCCACCCCCCCCCCCCCCCACCCCCCCCCCCCCCCACCCCCCCCCCCCCCCACCCCCCCCCCCCCCCACCCCCCCCCCCCCCCACCCCCCCCCCCCCCCACCCCCCCCCCCCCCCACCCCCCCCCCCCCCCACCCCCCCCCCCCCCCACCCCCCCCCCCCCCCACCCCCCCCCCCCCCCACCCCCCCCCCCCCCCACCCCCCCCCCCCCCCACCCCCCCCCCCCCCCACCCCCCCCCCCCCCCACCCCCCCCCCCCCCCACCCCCCCCCCCCCCCACCCCCCCCCCCCCCCACCCCCCCCCCCCCCCACCCCCCCCCCCCCCCACCCCCCCCCCCCCCCACCCCCCCCCCCCCCCACCCCCCCCCCCCCCCACCCCCCCCCCCCCCCACCCCCCCCCCCCCCCACCCCCCCCCCCCCCCACCCCCCCCCCCCCCCACCCCCCCCCCCCCCCACCCCCCCCCCCCCCCACCCCCCCCCCCCCCCACCCCCCCCCCCCCCCACCCCCCCCCCCCCCCACCCCCCCCCCCCCCCACCCCCCCCCCCCCCCACCCCCCCCCCCCCCCACCCCCCCCCCCCCCCACCCCCCCCCCCCCCCACCCCCCCCCCCCCCCACCCCCCCCCCCCCCCACCCCCCCCCCCCCCCACCCCCCCCCCCCCCCACCCCCCCCCCCCCCCACCCCCCCCCCCCCCCACCCCCCCCCCCCCCCACCCCCCCCCCCCCCCACCCCCCCCCCCCCCCACCCCCCCCCCCCCCCACCCCCCCCCCCCCCCACCCCCCCCCCCCCCCACCCCCCCCCCCCCCCACCCCCCCCCCCCCCCACCCCCCCCCCCCCCCACCCCCCCCCCCCCCCACCCCCCCCCCCCCCCACCCCCCCCCCCCCCCACCCCCCCCCCCCCCCACCCCCCCCCCCCCCCACCCCCCCCCCCCCCCACCCCCCCCCCCCCCCACCCCCCCCCCCCCCCACCCCCCCCCCCCCCCACCCCCCCCCCCCCCCACCCCCCCCCCCCCCCACCCCCCCCCCCCCCCACCCCCCCCCCCCCCCACCCCCCCCCCCCCCCACCCCCCCCCCCCCCCACCCCCCCCCCCCCCCACCCCCCCCCCCCCCCACCCCCCCCCCCCCCCACCCCCCCCCCCCCCCACCCCCCCCCCCCCCCACCCCCCCCCCCCCCCACCCCCCCCCCCCCCCACCCCCCCCCCCCCCCACCCCCCCCCCCCCCCACCCCCCCCCCCCCCCACCCCCCCCCCCCCCCACCCCCCCCCCCCCCCACCCCCCCCCCCCCCCACCCCCCCCCCCCCCCACCCCCCCCCCCCCCCACCCCCCCCCCCCCCCACCCCCCCCCCCCCCCACCCCCCCCCCCCCCCACCCCCCCCCCCCCCCACCCCCCCCCCCCCCCACCCCCCCCCCCCCCCACCCCCCCCCCCCCCCACCCCCCCCCCCCCCCACCCCCCCCCCCCCCCACCCCCCCCCCCCCCCACCCCCCCCCCCCCCCACCCCCCCCCCCCCCCACCCCCCCCCCCCCCCACCCCCCCCCCCCCCCACCCCCCCCCCCCCCCACCCCCCCCCCCCCCCACCCCCCCCCCCCCCCACCCCCCCCCCCCCCCACCCCCCCCCCCCCCCACCCCCCCCCCCCCCCACCCCCCCCCCCCCCCACCCCCCCCCCCCCCCACCCCCCCCCCCCCCCACCCCCCCCCCCCCCCACCCCCCCCCCCCCCCACCCCCCCCCCCCCCCACCCCCCCCCCCCCCCACCCCCCCCCCCCCCCACCCCCCCCCCCCCCCACCCCCCCCCCCCCCCACCCCCCCCCCCCCCCACCCCCCCCCCCCCCCACCCCCCCCCCCCCCCACCCCCCCCCCCCCCCACCCCCCCCCCCCCCCACCCCCCCCCCCCCCCACCCCCCCCCCCCCCCACCCCCCCCCCCCCCCACCCCCCCCCCCCCCCACCCCCCCCCCCCCCCACCCCCCCCCCCCCCCACCCCCCCCCCCCCCCACCCCCCCCCCCCCCCACCCCCCCCCCCCCCCACCCCCCCCCCCCCCCACCCCCCCCCCCCCCCACCCCCCCCCCCCCCCACCCCCCCCCCCCCCCACCCCCCCCCCCCCCCACCCCCCCCCCCCCCCACCCCCCCCCCCCCCCACCCCCCCCCCCCCCCACCCCCCCCCCCCCCCACCCCCCCCCCCCCCCACCCCCCCCCCCCCCCACCCCCCCCCCCCCCCACCCCCCCCCCCCCCCACCCCCCCCCCCCCCCACCCCCCCCCCCCCCCACCCCCCCCCCCCCCCACCCCCCCCCCCCCCCACCCCCCCCCCCCCCCACCCCCCCCCCCCCCCACCCCCCCCCCCCCCCACCCCCCCCCCCCCCCACCCCCCCCCCCCCCCACCCCCCCCCCCCCCCACCCCCCCCCCCCCCCACCCCCCCCCCCCCCCACCCCCCCCCCCCCCCACCCCCCCCCCCCCCCACCCCCCCCCCCCCCCACCCCCCCCCCCCCCCACCCCCCCCCCCCCCCACCCCCCCCCCCCCCCACCCCCCCCCCCCCCCACCCCCCCCCCCCCCCACCCCCCCCCCCCCCCACCCCCCCCCCCCCCCACCCCCCCCCCCCCCCACCCCCCCCCCCCCCCACCCCCCCCCCCCCCCACCCCCCCCCCCCCCCACCCCCCCCCCCCCCCACCCCCCCCCCCCCCCACCCCCCCCCCCCCCCACCCCCCCCCCCCCCCACCCCCCCCCCCCCCCACCCCCCCCCCCCCCCACCCCCCCCCCCCCCCACCCCCCCCCCCCCCCACCCCCCCCCCCCCCCACCCCCCCCCCCCCCCACCCCCCCCCCCCCCCACCCCCCCCCCCCCCCACCCCCCCCCCCCCCCACCCCCCCCCCCCCCCACCCCCCCCCCCCCCCACCCCCCCCCCCCCCCACCCCCCCCCCCCCCCACCCCCCCCCCCCCCCACCCCCCCCCCCCCCCACCCCCCCCCCCCCCCACCCCCCCCCCCCCCCACCCCCCCCCCCCCCCACCCCCCCCCCCCCCCACCCCCCCCCCCCCCCACCCCCCCCCCCCCCCACCCCCCCCCCCCCCCACCCCCCCCCCCCCCCACCCCCCCCCCCCCCCACCCCCCCCCCCCCCCACCCCCCCCCCCCCCCACCCCCCCCCCCCCCCACCCCCCCCCCCCCCCACCCCCCCCCCCCCCCACCCCCCCCCCCCCCCACCCCCCCCCCCCCCCACCCCCCCCCCCCCCCACCCCCCCCCCCCCCCACCCCCCCCCCCCCCCACCCCCCCCCCCCCCCACCCCCCCCCCCCCCCACCCCCCCCCCCCCCCACCCCCCCCCCCCCCCACCCCCCCCCCCCCCCACCCCCCCCCCCCCCCACCCCCCCCCCCCCCCACCCCCCCCCCCCCCCACCCCCCCCCCCCCCCACCCCCCCCCCCCCCCACCCCCCCCCCCCCCCACCCCCCCCCCCCCCCACCCCCCCCCCCCCCCACCCCCCCCCCCCCCCACCCCCCCCCCCCCCCACCCCCCCCCCCCCCCACCCCCCCCCCCCCCCACCCCCCCCCCCCCCCACCCCCCCCCCCCCCCACCCCCCCCCCCCCCCACCCCCCCCCCCCCCCACCCCCCCCCCCCCCCACCCCCCCCCCCCCCCACCCCCCCCCCCCCCCACCCCCCCCCCCCCCCACCCCCCCCCCCCCCCACCCCCCCCCCCCCCCACCCCCCCCCCCCCCCACCCCCCCCCCCCCCCACCCCCCCCCCCCCCCACCCCCCCCCCCCCCCACCCCCCCCCCCCCCCACCCCCCCCCCCCCCCACCCCCCCCCCCCCCCACCCCCCCCCCCCCCCACCCCCCCCCCCCCCCACCCCCCCCCCCCCCCACCCCCCCCCCCCCCCACCCCCCCCCCCCCCCACCCCCCCCCCCCCCCACCCCCCCCCCCCCCCACCCCCCCCCCCCCCCACCCCCCCCCCCCCCCACCCCCCCCCCCCCCCACCCCCCCCCCCCCCCACCCCCCCCCCCCCCCACCCCCCCCCCCCCCCACCCCCCCCCCCCCCCACCCCCCCCCCCCCCCACCCCCCCCCCCCCCCACCCCCCCCCCCCCCCACCCCCCCCCCCCCCCACCCCCCCCCCCCCCCACCCCCCCCCCCCCCCACCCCCCCCCCCCCCCACCCCCCCCCCCCCCCACCCCCCCCCCCCCCCACCCCCCCCCCCCCCCACCCCCCCCCCCCCCCACCCCCCCCCCCCCCCACCCCCCCCCCCCCCCACCCCCCCCCCCCCCCACCCCCCCCCCCCCCCACCCCCCCCCCCCCCCACCCCCCCCCCCCCCCACCCCCCCCCCCCCCCACCCCCCCCCCCCCCCACCCCCCCCCCCCCCCACCCCCCCCCCCCCCCACCCCCCCCCCCCCCCACCCCCCCCCCCCCCCACCCCCCCCCCCCCCCACCCCCCCCCCCCCCCACCCCCCCCCCCCCCCACCCCCCCCCCCCCCCACCCCCCCCCCCCCCCACCCCCCCCCCCCCCCACCCCCCCCCCCCCCCACCCCCCCCCCCCCCCACCCCCCCCCCCCCCCACCCCCCCCCCCCCCCACCCCCCCCCCCCCCCACCCCCCCCCCCCCCCACCCCCCCCCCCCCCCACCCCCCCCCCCCCCCACCCCCCCCCCCCCCCACCCCCCCCCCCCCCCACCCCCCCCCCCCCCCACCCCCCCCCCCCCCCACCCCCCCCCCCCCCCACCCCCCCCCCCCCCCACCCCCCCCCCCCCCCACCCCCCCCCCCCCCCACCCCCCCCCCCCCCCACCCCCCCCCCCCCCCACCCCCCCCCCCCCCCACCCCCCCCCCCCCCCACCCCCCCCCCCCCCCACCCCCCCCCCCCCCCACCCCCCCCCCCCCCCACCCCCCCCCCCCCCCACCCCCCCCCCCCCCCACCCCCCCCCCCCCCCACCCCCCCCCCCCCCCACCCCCCCCCCCCCCCACCCCCCCCCCCCCCCACCCCCCCCCCCCCCCACCCCCCCCCCCCCCCACCCCCCCCCCCCCCCACCCCCCCCCCCCCCCACCCCCCCCCCCCCCCACCCCCCCCCCCCCCCACCCCCCCCCCCCCCCACCCCCCCCCCCCCCCACCCCCCCCCCCCCCCACCCCCCCCCCCCCCCACCCCCCCCCCCCCCCACCCCCCCCCCCCCCCACCCCCCCCCCCCCCCACCCCCCCCCCCCCCCACCCCCCCCCCCCCCCACCCCCCCCCCCCCCCACCCCCCCCCCCCCCCACCCCCCCCCCCCCCCACCCCCCCCCCCCCCCACCCCCCCCCCCCCCCACCCCCCCCCCCCCCCACCCCCCCCCCCCCCCACCCCCCCCCCCCCCCACCCCCCCCCCCCCCCACCCCCCCCCCCCCCCACCCCCCCCCCCCCCCACCCCCCCCCCCCCCCACCCCCCCCCCCCCCCACCCCCCCCCCCCCCCACCCCCCCCCCCCCCCACCCCCCCCCCCCCCCACCCCCCCCCCCCCCCACCCCCCCCCCCCCCCACCCCCCCCCCCCCCCACCCCCCCCCCCCCCCACCCCCCCCCCCCCCCACCCCCCCCCCCCCCCACCCCCCCCCCCCCCCACCCCCCCCCCCCCCCACCCCCCCCCCCCCCCACCCCCCCCCCCCCCCACCCCCCCCCCCCCCCACCCCCCCCCCCCCCCACCCCCCCCCCCCCCCACCCCCCCCCCCCCCCACCCCCCCCCCCCCCCACCCCCCCCCCCCCCCACCCCCCCCCCCCCCCACCCCCCCCCCCCCCCACCCCCCCCCCCCCCCACCCCCCCCCCCCCCCACCCCCCCCCCCCCCCACCCCCCCCCCCCCCCACCCCCCCCCCCCCCCACCCCCCCCCCCCCCCACCCCCCCCCCCCCCCACCCCCCCCCCCCCCCACCCCCCCCCCCCCCCACCCCCCCCCCCCCCCACCCCCCCCCCCCCCCACCCCCCCCCCCCCCCACCCCCCCCCCCCCCCACCCCCCCCCCCCCCCACCCCCCCCCCCCCCCACCCCCCCCCCCCCCCACCCCCCCCCCCCCCCACCCCCCCCCCCCCCCACCCCCCCCCCCCCCCACCCCCCCCCCCCCCCACCCCCCCCCCCCCCCACCCCCCCCCCCCCCCACCCCCCCCCCCCCCCACCCCCCCCCCCCCCCACCCCCCCCCCCCCCCACCCCCCCCCCCCCCCACCCCCCCCCCCCCCCACCCCCCCCCCCCCCCACCCCCCCCCCCCCCCACCCCCCCCCCCCCCCACCCCCCCCCCCCCCCACCCCCCCCCCCCCCCACCCCCCCCCCCCCCCACCCCCCCCCCCCCCCACCCCCCCCCCCCCCCACCCCCCCCCCCCCCCACCCCCCCCCCCCCCCACCCCCCCCCCCCCCCACCCCCCCCCCCCCCCACCCCCCCCCCCCCCCACCCCCCCCCCCCCCCACCCCCCCCCCCCCCCACCCCCCCCCCCCCCCACCCCCCCCCCCCCCCACCCCCCCCCCCCCCCACCCCCCCCCCCCCCCACCCCCCCCCCCCCCCACCCCCCCCCCCCCCCACCCCCCCCCCCCCCCACCCCCCCCCCCCCCCACCCCCCCCCCCCCCCACCCCCCCCCCCCCCCACCCCCCCCCCCCCCCACCCCCCCCCCCCCCCACCCCCCCCCCCCCCCACCCCCCCCCCCCCCCACCCCCCCCCCCCCCCACCCCCCCCCCCCCCCACCCCCCCCCCCCCCCACCCCCCCCCCCCCCCACCCCCCCCCCCCCCCACCCCCCCCCCCCCCCACCCCCCCCCCCCCCCACCCCCCCCCCCCCCCACCCCCCCCCCCCCCCACCCCCCCCCCCCCCCACCCCCCCCCCCCCCCACCCCCCCCCCCCCCCACCCCCCCCCCCCCCCACCCCCCCCCCCCCCCACCCCCCCCCCCCCCCACCCCCCCCCCCCCCCACCCCCCCCCCCCCCCACCCCCCCCCCCCCCCACCCCCCCCCCCCCCCACCCCCCCCCCCCCCCACCCCCCCCCCCCCCCACCCCCCCCCCCCCCCACCCCCCCCCCCCCCCACCCCCCCCCCCCCCCACCCCCCCCCCCCCCCACCCCCCCCCCCCCCCACCCCCCCCCCCCCCCACCCCCCCCCCCCCCCACCCCCCCCCCCCCCCACCCCCCCCCCCCCCCACCCCCCCCCCCCCCCACCCCCCCCCCCCCCCACCCCCCCCCCCCCCCACCCCCCCCCCCCCCCACCCCCCCCCCCCCCCACCCCCCCCCCCCCCCACCCCCCCCCCCCCCCACCCCCCCCCCCCCCCACCCCCCCCCCCCCCCACCCCCCCCCCCCCCCACCCCCCCCCCCCCCCACCCCCCCCCCCCCCCACCCCCCCCCCCCCCCACCCCCCCCCCCCCCCACCCCCCCCCCCCCCCACCCCCCCCCCCCCCCACCCCCCCCCCCCCCCACCCCCCCCCCCCCCCACCCCCCCCCCCCCCCACCCCCCCCCCCCCCCACCCCCCCCCCCCCCCACCCCCCCCCCCCCCCACCCCCCCCCCCCCCCACCCCCCCCCCCCCCCACCCCCCCCCCCCCCCACCCCCCCCCCCCCCCACCCCCCCCCCCCCCCACCCCCCCCCCCCCCCACCCCCCCCCCCCCCCACCCCCCCCCCCCCCCACCCCCCCCCCCCCCCACCCCCCCCCCCCCCCACCCCCCCCCCCCCCCACCCCCCCCCCCCCCCACCCCCCCCCCCCCCCACCCCCCCCCCCCCCCACCCCCCCCCCCCCCCACCCCCCCCCCCCCCCACCCCCCCCCCCCCCCACCCCCCCCCCCCCCCACCCCCCCCCCCCCCCACCCCCCCCCCCCCCCACCCCCCCCCCCCCCCACCCCCCCCCCCCCCCACCCCCCCCCCCCCCCACCCCCCCCCCCCCCCACCCCCCCCCCCCCCCACCCCCCCCCCCCCCCACCCCCCCCCCCCCCCACCCCCCCCCCCCCCCACCCCCCCCCCCCCCCACCCCCCCCCCCCCCCACCCCCCCCCCCCCCCACCCCCCCCCCCCCCCACCCCCCCCCCCCCCCACCCCCCCCCCCCCCCACCCCCCCCCCCCCCCACCCCCCCCCCCCCCCACCCCCCCCCCCCCCCACCCCCCCCCCCCCCCACCCCCCCCCCCCCCCACCCCCCCCCCCCCCCACCCCCCCCCCCCCCCACCCCCCCCCCCCCCCACCCCCCCCCCCCCCCACCCCCCCCCCCCCCCACCCCCCCCCCCCCCCACCCCCCCCCCCCCCCACCCCCCCCCCCCCCCACCCCCCCCCCCCCCCACCCCCCCCCCCCCCCACCCCCCCCCCCCCCCACCCCCCCCCCCCCCCACCCCCCCCCCCCCCCACCCCCCCCCCCCCCCACCCCCCCCCCCCCCCACCCCCCCCCCCCCCCACCCCCCCCCCCCCCCACCCCCCCCCCCCCCCACCCCCCCCCCCCCCCACCCCCCCCCCCCCCCACCCCCCCCCCCCCCCACCCCCCCCCCCCCCCACCCCCCCCCCCCCCCACCCCCCCCCCCCCCCACCCCCCCCCCCCCCCACCCCCCCCCCCCCCCACCCCCCCCCCCCCCCACCCCCCCCCCCCCCCACCCCCCCCCCCCCCCACCCCCCCCCCCCCCCACCCCCCCCCCCCCCCACCCCCCCCCCCCCCCACCCCCCCCCCCCCCCACCCCCCCCCCCCCCCACCCCCCCCCCCCCCCACCCCCCCCCCCCCCCACCCCCCCCCCCCCCCACCCCCCCCCCCCCCCACCCCCCCCCCCCCCCACCCCCCCCCCCCCCCACCCCCCCCCCCCCCCACCCCCCCCCCCCCCCACCCCCCCCCCCCCCCACCCCCCCCCCCCCCCACCCCCCCCCCCCCCCACCCCCCCCCCCCCCCACCCCCCCCCCCCCCCACCCCCCCCCCCCCCCACCCCCCCCCCCCCCCACCCCCCCCCCCCCCCACCCCCCCCCCCCCCCACCCCCCCCCCCCCCCACCCCCCCCCCCCCCCACCCCCCCCCCCCCCCACCCCCCCCCCCCCCCACCCCCCCCCCCCCCCACCCCCCCCCCCCCCCACCCCCCCCCCCCCCCACCCCCCCCCCCCCCCACCCCCCCCCCCCCCCACCCCCCCCCCCCCCCACCCCCCCCCCCCCCCACCCCCCCCCCCCCCCACCCCCCCCCCCCCCCACCCCCCCCCCCCCCCACCCCCCCCCCCCCCCACCCCCCCCCCCCCCCACCCCCCCCCCCCCCCACCCCCCCCCCCCCCCACCCCCCCCCCCCCCCACCCCCCCCCCCCCCCACCCCCCCCCCCCCCCACCCCCCCCCCCCCCCACCCCCCCCCCCCCCCACCCCCCCCCCCCCCCACCCCCCCCCCCCCCCACCCCCCCCCCCCCCCACCCCCCCCCCCCCCCACCCCCCCCCCCCCCCACCCCCCCCCCCCCCCACCCCCCCCCCCCCCCACCCCCCCCCCCCCCCACCCCCCCCCCCCCCCACCCCCCCCCCCCCCCACCCCCCCCCCCCCCCACCCCCCCCCCCCCCCACCCCCCCCCCCCCCCACCCCCCCCCCCCCCCACCCCCCCCCCCCCCCACCCCCCCCCCCCCCCACCCCCCCCCCCCCCCACCCCCCCCCCCCCCCACCCCCCCCCCCCCCCACCCCCCCCCCCCCCCACCCCCCCCCCCCCCCACCCCCCCCCCCCCCCACCCCCCCCCCCCCCCACCCCCCCCCCCCCCCACCCCCCCCCCCCCCCACCCCCCCCCCCCCCCACCCCCCCCCCCCCCCACCCCCCCCCCCCCCCACCCCCCCCCCCCCCCACCCCCCCCCCCCCCCACCCCCCCCCCCCCCCACCCCCCCCCCCCCCCACCCCCCCCCCCCCCCACCCCCCCCCCCCCCCACCCCCCCCCCCCCCCACCCCCCCCCCCCCCCACCCCCCCCCCCCCCCACCCCCCCCCCCCCCCACCCCCCCCCCCCCCCACCCCCCCCCCCCCCCACCCCCCCCCCCCCCCACCCCCCCCCCCCCCCACCCCCCCCCCCCCCCACCCCCCCCCCCCCCCACCCCCCCCCCCCCCCACCCCCCCCCCCCCCCACCCCCCCCCCCCCCCACCCCCCCCCCCCCCCACCCCCCCCCCCCCCCACCCCCCCCCCCCCCCACCCCCCCCCCCCCCCACCCCCCCCCCCCCCCACCCCCCCCCCCCCCCACCCCCCCCCCCCCCCACCCCCCCCCCCCCCCACCCCCCCCCCCCCCCACCCCCCCCCCCCCCCACCCCCCCCCCCCCCCACCCCCCCCCCCCCCCACCCCCCCCCCCCCCCACCCCCCCCCCCCCCCACCCCCCCCCCCCCCCACCCCCCCCCCCCCCCACCCCCCCCCCCCCCCACCCCCCCCCCCCCCCACCCCCCCCCCCCCCCACCCCCCCCCCCCCCCACCCCCCCCCCCCCCCACCCCCCCCCCCCCCCACCCCCCCCCCCCCCCACCCCCCCCCCCCCCCACCCCCCCCCCCCCCCACCCCCCCCCCCCCCCACCCCCCCCCCCCCCCACCCCCCCCCCCCCCCACCCCCCCCCCCCCCCACCCCCCCCCCCCCCCACCCCCCCCCCCCCCCACCCCCCCCCCCCCCCACCCCCCCCCCCCCCCACCCCCCCCCCCCCCCACCCCCCCCCCCCCCCACCCCCCCCCCCCCCCACCCCCCCCCCCCCCCACCCCCCCCCCCCCCCACCCCCCCCCCCCCCCACCCCCCCCCCCCCCCACCCCCCCCCCCCCCCACCCCCCCCCCCCCCCACCCCCCCCCCCCCCCACCCCCCCCCCCCCCCACCCCCCCCCCCCCCCACCCCCCCCCCCCCCCACCCCCCCCCCCCCCCACCCCCCCCCCCCCCCACCCCCCCCCCCCCCCACCCCCCCCCCCCCCCACCCCCCCCCCCCCCCACCCCCCCCCCCCCCCACCCCCCCCCCCCCCCACCCCCCCCCCCCCCCACCCCCCCCCCCCCCCACCCCCCCCCCCCCCCACCCCCCCCCCCCCCCACCCCCCCCCCCCCCCACCCCCCCCCCCCCCCACCCCCCCCCCCCCCCACCCCCCCCCCCCCCCACCCCCCCCCCCCCCCACCCCCCCCCCCCCCCACCCCCCCCCCCCCCCACCCCCCCCCCCCCCCACCCCCCCCCCCCCCCACCCCCCCCCCCCCCCACCCCCCCCCCCCCCCACCCCCCCCCCCCCCCACCCCCCCCCCCCCCCACCCCCCCCCCCCCCCACCCCCCCCCCCCCCCACCCCCCCCCCCCCCCACCCCCCCCCCCCCCCACCCCCCCCCCCCCCCACCCCCCCCCCCCCCCACCCCCCCCCCCCCCCACCCCCCCCCCCCCCCACCCCCCCCCCCCCCCACCCCCCCCCCCCCCCACCCCCCCCCCCCCCCACCCCCCCCCCCCCCCACCCCCCCCCCCCCCCACCCCCCCCCCCCCCCACCCCCCCCCCCCCCCACCCCCCCCCCCCCCCACCCCCCCCCCCCCCCACCCCCCCCCCCCCCCACCCCCCCCCCCCCCCACCCCCCCCCCCCCCCACCCCCCCCCCCCCCCACCCCCCCCCCCCCCCACCCCCCCCCCCCCCCACCCCCCCCCCCCCCCACCCCCCCCCCCCCCCACCCCCCCCCCCCCCCACCCCCCCCCCCCCCCACCCCCCCCCCCCCCCACCCCCCCCCCCCCCCACCCCCCCCCCCCCCCACCCCCCCCCCCCCCCACCCCCCCCCCCCCCCACCCCCCCCCCCCCCCACCCCCCCCCCCCCCCACCCCCCCCCCCCCCCACCCCCCCCCCCCCCCACCCCCCCCCCCCCCCACCCCCCCCCCCCCCCACCCCCCCCCCCCCCCACCCCCCCCCCCCCCCACCCCCCCCCCCCCCCACCCCCCCCCCCCCCCACCCCCCCCCCCCCCCACCCCCCCCCCCCCCCACCCCCCCCCCCCCCCACCCCCCCCCCCCCCCACCCCCCCCCCCCCCCACCCCCCCCCCCCCCCACCCCCCCCCCCCCCCACCCCCCCCCCCCCCCACCCCCCCCCCCCCCCACCCCCCCCCCCCCCCACCCCCCCCCCCCCCCACCCCCCCCCCCCCCCACCCCCCCCCCCCCCCACCCCCCCCCCCCCCCACCCCCCCCCCCCCCCACCCCCCCCCCCCCCCACCCCCCCCCCCCCCCACCCCCCCCCCCCCCCACCCCCCCCCCCCCCCACCCCCCCCCCCCCCCACCCCCCCCCCCCCCCACCCCCCCCCCCCCCCACCCCCCCCCCCCCCCACCCCCCCCCCCCCCCACCCCCCCCCCCCCCCACCCCCCCCCCCCCCCACCCCCCCCCCCCCCCACCCCCCCCCCCCCCCACCCCCCCCCCCCCCCACCCCCCCCCCCCCCCACCCCCCCCCCCCCCCACCCCCCCCCCCCCCCACCCCCCCCCCCCCCCACCCCCCCCCCCCCCCACCCCCCCCCCCCCCCACCCCCCCCCCCCCCCACCCCCCCCCCCCCCCACCCCCCCCCCCCCCCACCCCCCCCCCCCCCCACCCCCCCCCCCCCCCACCCCCCCCCCCCCCCACCCCCCCCCCCCCCCACCCCCCCCCCCCCCCACCCCCCCCCCCCCCCACCCCCCCCCCCCCCCACCCCCCCCCCCCCCCACCCCCCCCCCCCCCCACCCCCCCCCCCCCCCACCCCCCCCCCCCCCCACCCCCCCCCCCCCCCACCCCCCCCCCCCCCCACCCCCCCCCCCCCCCACCCCCCCCCCCCCCCACCCCCCCCCCCCCCCACCCCCCCCCCCCCCCACCCCCCCCCCCCCCCACCCCCCCCCCCCCCCACCCCCCCCCCCCCCCACCCCCCCCCCCCCCCACCCCCCCCCCCCCCCACCCCCCCCCCCCCCCACCCCCCCCCCCCCCCACCCCCCCCCCCCCCCACCCCCCCCCCCCCCCACCCCCCCCCCCCCCCACCCCCCCCCCCCCCCACCCCCCCCCCCCCCCACCCCCCCCCCCCCCCACCCCCCCCCCCCCCCACCCCCCCCCCCCCCCACCCCCCCCCCCCCCCACCCCCCCCCCCCCCCACCCCCCCCCCCCCCCACCCCCCCCCCCCCCCACCCCCCCCCCCCCCCACCCCCCCCCCCCCCCACCCCCCCCCCCCCCCACCCCCCCCCCCCCCCACCCCCCCCCCCCCCCACCCCCCCCCCCCCCCACCCCCCCCCCCCCCCACCCCCCCCCCCCCCCACCCCCCCCCCCCCCCACCCCCCCCCCCCCCCACCCCCCCCCCCCCCCACCCCCCCCCCCCCCCACCCCCCCCCCCCCCCACCCCCCCCCCCCCCCACCCCCCCCCCCCCCCACCCCCCCCCCCCCCCACCCCCCCGCTTGGCAAATCCTCTCAGCCTCTCTGTGACTTCACAGATTTTTGCCCCAGGGAGACAGCACATCTCTCGATACATCTTGTCTGGCCTGCAAATTGCTGCTTCTGTCCCCCTTAGCAGGGTGTCCCTTTCCACCACCACACGCCTCCTTCTGGGGTTTTGCAGGTGACATTTCACGGGTTGAACCTTCTGTCACTTGTGCATTCTCTGAGAGCTGAGTCCATTCCTCCTGTGCCTGTTCCTTATCCTCATCGAGAAGGGAGAGAACCTCAAAACGATTCTGTCGTTTCAAATTCACAGAATGCTCCCTGGTCCTTCTGCTTCTATGGGTTACATTTCTCCAATTTCCTACTTCCTCTGTTTGAGAGCTGTCATCCACCTCAGATGTCCCCGGTGTGTTCTCCACCCAGTACCATCTGCTCCATTCTGTCCAGGAAACTCTAGTTCTTCTTAGAGTGGTGAAGTGTAGATACTTGTGTTTCAAGCTGCTGTACCTTCTCTTCTAACAAAGTAACCAACTTGCACTTGTTGCAGGAGTAGCTACCCATATCCTCTGGCAGAAAAACAAACATTCCACAGCTGTTGCAAGTGACAGCAGCAACTCCATGATGATCCATGCTTAGGTGTCTTAAATTCTGCAGAACAGATTTCTGGGCCTCCCTTTCAAAAGTCCCCTTCTACACTTGACCACCCAAAATCCAAGTTAGCCTTGCTGTTTTATAGCCCCAGCCCTGTTCACTGAGCTCCAGATCAAAGAGACTTCTGCCTCCTAGTCACTTCCTTATGTTTTCCCATCTCCCTAAAGATGGGTCCCATTGGTGAAGAACTGTGTGAGCTGCTGCTTCTTGGAGTGTTCCAAAGAGCTGCAGGTAGTTGGGATCTGAATTGGTTGGGTGATTAAACAGAATCCCCACCCCTCACCAGCCTGAGGCAAATACACCCAACAACAAAGGAACCTCCCACACAGACAAAAGCTTCCCCAAGCCCTCAAAAAACAAACACACAAACCCTCAAACACACACACACTAGATAAGGATTGAGCTTTAAGGATAAGCCCCCCGCCCCCCCACCCCAAGCTCATCTTTTCCTCACTGTCTTTTTCCCTGGTCTCAGAGAGTACAGTCTGTGCTGCTGCTTCTGAGCAAGTTAAAGAGTCTACTGTTCATAAACTCTGTTCTTCTGAAGTAATCCATAAGTAACCACCCCTCAGATCACTATCCTCTTTATTTTAACCATCCAGTTTCAAAAGACTTTTCCTCACTGCTTGACGTTTGAGTTCCCAGAAAACCTAAAACCCCAAGTCCTCAAAATGGTGTCTGATACCTGTACCAGCACCCTTTTTGTACTGGAATATTTTAACTGCTTTCTCTCTCTCTCTCTCCCTCCCTTTAGTTGCAGCAAAGAAGTTGCCTCCCAAGCGTCCAGAGGAAGACATAAAACCTTACTCCCTGTCAGATCGAGAGTGTAAGAGATTCATGACTGATGCTTGTTTTAGATTGGAAAGTGGGCAGCTCTCTTTTAGAGGGAACCTGTCTCCACTTAAGTGGACTACTGTTCACGAATGCAGGAAAAGGAAGCCGTTTTCTTGCCGGAGGGATACCAAGTCATGGTTCAGCACCTAGTTCAATCTGCTTGTGTAGGGAGGGATGGCAGCAGTGGCGTAGGAGGTTAAGAGCTCGTGTATCTAATCTGGAGGAACCCGGTTTGATTCCCCCTCTGACGCCTGAGCTGTGGAGGCTTATCTGGGGAATTCAGATTAGCCTGGACACTCCCACACACGCCAGCTGGGTGACCTTGGGCTAGTCACAGTTCTTCGGAGCTCTCTCAGCCCCACCCACCTCACAGGGTGTTTGTTGTGAGGGGGGAAGGGCAAGGAGATTGTAAGCCCCTTTGAGTCTCCTACAGGAGAGAAAGGGAGGATATAAATCCAAACTCTTCTTCTTCTTCTTCTTCTTTGTGAGACAGAGAGGAACCGACATTTGTTTCTCATTTTGGTGGTGGTGAACAGTGCTATCAAGTCACAGCTGATTTACAGCAACCCTGTAGGGTTTTCAACACAAGAAACAAACATATGTGGTTTGCCATTTCCTGCCTTTGTGTAACAGGATCAGGCTAACCTGGACCATCCAGGACAGAGGTGGATTTCTGTGGCATTCATTCATTCATTCATTCATTCATTCATTCATTCATTCATTCATTCATTCATTCATTCATTCATTCATTCATTCATTCCAGTTTTCTCTCACCTAAAGGCTGTCTGGGTTAAACCATAAACGCAGAAGTGTGAGAAATACTACTTTGGATCTGAAATGATATCTTGCCTTTCTCAGAATACTCTGAATTCTACTCCTTGATTTGCAAGCTGCGTGTGTGTGGGAGACTTGAGTTGACACAATGTTCCCTTTCATGTAGGAGGGTAACAAGGCATAGGGATGTTTAAATTTAAATGCTTACCATTCATTTGCTGTTTCTATATTGCTATGAACACTCACATATTTTCCAGAGCTTAGACTACTGGCAAAAGGCGCCCTGTGCATCCCATTGTAGTCTGTGTTTTCCGAGGCTGACCTCACTGTTAGCTGTCTGCGAACAAGACTAACACCGGAGAACATTAACATGTTAAGTTTTCTTACCAAAAATCAGTAGGAGATCTAAGGATACTTATGCAATCTAGATGGATTGTGAGATCATTAACATTTAAATGACAAAAAGTTGATACTGGATGTTGTAGGTTTTCCAGGTTGTGTGGCCAGGATCTGTAAGTTTTAGCTCCTAACTTTTCGCCCGCATCTATGGCTGGCATCTTCAGAGGTGTGTGGTAGTGTGAAGCACATCTCACCATGACATGTCTCTGAAGATATCAGCCATCGATGTGGGCAAAAGGTTAGGACAGTGGTGGCGAACCCTTGGCACTACAGATGTTATGGACTACAATTCCCATCAGCCCCTACAATTGGCCATGTTGGCAGGGGCTGATGGGAATTGTAGTCCATAACATCTGGAGTGCCAAAGGTTCACCACCACGGGGTTAGGAGCTAAAACTTGAAATCTTACCATGACATGCCTCTGAAGATGCCAGCCATAGATGAGGGTGAAAAGTTAGGAACTAAAATTACCAGACCATGGCCACACAGCCCGGAAAACACACAACAGCCAGTTGATCCTGGCCATGAAAGCTATTGACAGTACAAAAAATTGATGGTTTAAATTGGTGGTTCTCGACCTTCCTAATGCCACAACCCTTTAATACAGTTCCTCATGTTGTGGTGACACCCAACCAGAGGTGGGATCCAGCAGGTTCTCACAGGTTCCCGAGAGTAGGTTACTAATTATTTGTGTGTGCCGAGAGGGGGTTACTAATTGGTGATTTTGCCACATGATTTTTGCCTTAGTTACGCCCCTCCTCTCAGCAGTAGCGCGCAGAACTTGAAGCAGTCTAGCAGGAGGTGCACCGGCATGCGTGGCAGCCTGCGCCTGGGTGCATTTGCTCTCGCCTAAGGATTGATGCAGCAGCTGCAGTCCTTTTGCTACAGCCCCACTCCAGGAATGCCCTGCCTCAGAATGTCTGCCACGCCCCCGTCGTGCCACTGCACTCCCTAATACGCTTAATACCACAGTTTGAATCCCACCACCATGGGAACCTGTTACTAAAATTTTTGGATCCCACCACTGCCCCCAACCCTAACATTTGTCCATTTTACAGATGGAGAACACTGATGCAGAGAGTCTTAGGCGACCCCTGCAAAAGGGTCACAACCCCCAGGTTGAGAACCACTGGTTTAAACGGTTGCTTTGTTAAAGGCATTTTGTTTTGTTAAAGGCATGTTAAAGGCATACTCCATTTCGAACCTTCCAAGTAAATTCCTCCTCTTTCAACAGAGCTGGTCACGAGCATTTGCTGTTGTCCTTGGACCAGCAATAGATAAATTGAAAGGCAGGGTGGTGGTGGGGTGGTTGGGACCCAGGGTGGCAGCACTGAAATAAAAATGGTAGGCAACTTCTTCCTTCAGCGTACCGTGTGACACTCTGCCCACTGGAGGACTGCTTCTCTTTGGTCTCTTTTTCCACCTTGTAGTTCTCAAGGAAGAAGTTGAACCGCCCTGGCCATTCAACCAGTCTCGTTCCCTGATCCGCTCTAGCAGCGTGGGGAATTCCCCGGTACGGGGCTGCCTCAAACCTTTCCTGAACGAGCAGGAGCTGCTGAAGAACCTGCGCCTATGCCCCCCGCACTCGACTGCCCACCTCCTGATGAACGGGGAGCCCGGCGACCCCACGTCACAGAGGCGGAGAACAAGGTATGCATGGACTTTGTATTGGGGGCCTCTTGGAAGTTCTGGGGCTGATGGGAACGAAAGCTTCTGATATGGGTTGGTCTATCTTGGGAAGTAGCAATCCTAAATGACTGTGAGAGTGGCAATTGGGCACATATGTGGATTCCATTATCTTGTTGTGCCTGTTGGAAACTATATTGGCAGAGTTTCTGTGTGCCTAAAAGAAATTCCATGGAAGAGCCAAATTCTACAGTCCATATGAACGATGCCTGTACAGATTTGCTTAATAGTTTATATGGTTGGCCGGGTTCAGGAATTGGCAAGTTGCCGAGCAGTGGATCTCCACGCTCTCAAAACTCTACAAATGTTGCTCTTTATTTCTCTGGATTCCGAGTTTTCCGCAATCCTTGCTTTGCATATCCTCAAGCAGATCTTCACAGCCTCAGGGACTGCAGTCTTGCTCTTATATGTATTCATCAGATGGATTCTCAAACGATTCGTGCTCTCAAAGGATCCATTCTGGACCCAGTCCCCTGAAACGTTGTGTGGGCGCAGGAGGGCCTGCACCCTAGAAGGGGTGGCTCGCGAGATGTAGGGGCCTCGTGGAACGTTAGCATCTGATTTGGAGGTTACAAGGCTGTCCTGCGTTAATCAAGAGCTCAGTTAATTGATAGGGAGCAGTTTTGCTCACCTGGAATGCAGTGCCAGTCTCTTACCCAATAGCGTGCCATTCTAAATCCAGAAGTCGCTTGGCTGGAGCTGGTCTCTGACTCTAGAGTGGGAGCAAGCCTTACCCACTGTTAGTTGAGCCCAGTCTGTCCAGTGGACACATGGGACATTTTAGCCCTGGTTCTGATCTTGCAGTAGGGTGGAGGCAGTCAGCGAATGGATCACCCCATTGCTCTTCTTGCTCTCGATCACAAGCAGCTGGCCTTTGACTTAACTGATACGTTAAGCCAGGGAAGAAGGGTGAGAATTTCCTGGTTGCTAAGCAACCATCCATTACTCTTCCCACTCTCCTCCAGATCAGCCTAGCATTGGTGTCAGTGTGTCCTGAGGTTACTTAGCAATCACAGCATGCTTGTCCGTGTTGGGCATGGAGCAAGAAATGGCCTGGTTTGGATAGAAGCCAACAAACAGATGAAGGGGGCAGGAGCAGGGTTGGGTCTGAGGGGATGCAAAAGGGGAAATGCAGCAGTCAGAGATGGGTAGAAAGATGGAGATGTGGGGCTCACAGATGTAGAGGAGGGGCTCATGAACCTTTATGCTTGGTGGTCATCCATGAAAGAGGCGTGGAAGATGGTTACAAGGATGCACCGCATGAGGACGGAGGCTCATTATCTTGCCCCATGGTTGTCCCGTACAGGTTTTTCATTTCTTGTTCTTGCTCCAGAATCATGAGACGGGGAGTGAGGTCTTTCTATAACTTTTTTTTTGTTCCTGTTGGTTTTCCTGTTGGTTGCCTGTGAAGAGGTTGCTCTTGTTACAGTATCAGGCAAATTCACGCTAGCCTGACAAGGGCCTTTGATCTCTGGGTAGGAAACCAAAATACTTTGAATAAATTACCCAAAAGGAAGCTAGTAGCCAAACGGTGGTAGAACAAAGAGGCTGGTTTACAGCACGGCCAGGAAATTGAGTTTACTTGAGAACCCAGGAGAGGGGGGGAAAGGGTGTTCTAATCCAGACCGGGCAGGAGAAAACACCTCCTGAACTCAGGTCTGAAACAAAACCTGCCTGGAATTGTGCTGACAGCTGAGAAATCAATGCATTAGAACATTTTCTTGTTTTCTGTTTTTTCCCCCATAAAATATTTGAAAACTCAGCAGTTTTTGAGTATCTGGGGAAAAAGAACCCAGGATTTATAAGACAGGTGTGAAACCCCCCCACCCCCAATTCCTGCTCTTATGACATAGTGGCAGCGGCGAGATCCACACCTGTCTTATGGCAGTGCCAGAATTGGGGAATTTGTTGGGGGGGTGGGGGTCATTCGCATGCAAAAGGGGAAAGGGGTCAGATCAATGGCAGTTTCGGTCTGCTTGCTATGCTTGTGATGCTGGATGAGATTAAGTTTGATTCGTTGGAGCACCTGGAAAGCTGATCTGATCTGTCAATCATACAAGCGGCAGGGCATATCTACGAAAGGCACGGCCCTGGTTTTGCCCGAGTAGGGGATGTGCTCCTCAGGATAGTTGCTTATGCCTTTTTAAAACAAAAGTCCCGGTTAACAGTCTACATTGCTTGTTTTTTCACTCCCATGCATCCTACACCGTGTTTCCCCGAATATAAGACAGTGTCTTATATTAATTTTTGCTCCCAAAGATGCGCTATGTCTTATTTTCAGGGGATGTCTTATTTTTCTGTGTTCTGTTCGTCAGGCATGCTTCCAAACAAAAACTTTGCTATGTCTTACTTTCGGGGGATGCCGTATATTTTGCACTTCAGCAAAACCTCTACTATGTCTTATTTTTCGGGGATGTCTTATATTAGGGGAAACAGAGTAGTGTAGAATTGGTGCAAGGTTGTGTTCTGTATTTGTTGCGTATCCTGGCTTGGATTTCCATTCTAATTTTGCACTCTTTTTTTCCGCACCTGGGGTTTTAAGCAAGTCATGCCCAAATCTACGCTTATTCCGCACTCACACAGCTGTCACATAAGCTTATGTATTAACATTCTTTACTATGATTATAATTGTAAAGAAAAAGCACATTTACTTGCTCTCGTGATTCTAGGGAAAATGGAAGCTGTGTGTGAAGGCATGGAAACCAAAAAAGTTCCAGAGGGGATTTTGGCTCCTCACTGGCGACGAATCCTCCCCCTTTCCCTGTTATCTATCACCTTATTCTTTTCCGAATATTCAAAATTACTTGGATACCTGTGTCTTTGATACAGAATAAGTGAAGGGGGTACTGATGTATCTAAATTGCATCATTTCACGCAACTAATGGGCCCCTCTTTGTTTACAGTACACAGCTTCAGGCTCCCCCTCCCTTTTGGATGCATGCTGGGTTATGCCCAAGTTGCAAATGAGGTTCCTTTCAGCATGCGTGTCCTTCTCTTTTGCATGTTTAATTTAGGTCTAGGTTAGTGCCTGCAATCCCTTTTTGTTGTTCACACCTGCATTTCTGCACACCCTTGATCAGAACAGAGTTACTAGCTTGGTCTAGTACTTAGAGCAGCGGGTCCCAACCTGGGGTGGGCGTACCCCCAGGAGTACACGCCAGAGTGTTTGAGGGTACATGAAAAAAGTTATTTAATGAGTTTGCTAATATGGGGGTACAGTTTTAGGGAAATGGGCTGCCAGGGGTTAAGCGAGTAACAACAGATTGGAAACCACTGGCTTAGAGTGTTGAATCTGATCTGAGTGTTGACTATGATCTGAGGGACCCGGGTTCCGATCCCCACTCTGCCATAGTAGCTTGCTGGGTGACCATTCTGAGCGAATGGCCCGGCAGGAGCCACTTTATTTGCCTCCCTTTAAAAAAAAATATTGCGGCTTGCATCTGCGTAGCTACGCTGGTCCAGTTGGTCATATCGTGGGACATCAGCATGGCTTGTGGGGGTTCATTTGTGCCTGCCTGTGTAGTTTGCATGTGTGGGAAGTAAATTTTTTTTAAAAGATGTGCCTCCATGCGAAGGCACGACAGCAAACCGGATTGTTTCTGTGGGCTCCAATCGCTGCCTGCACAGAGGCACGTGAATGCAAAAACAGGAAAATGGGTTCCTTTATCACTACTGCAACCAGTTATACATTGGCACAGCGAATGTCAGCCCTGCTTTCCAGCTGACTTCTCCGCTTGCTAGGAACACTCTTCTGTCTCTGATACTCTGCATCATCATGGAATCCCCTGGGGCATCTCTCTCTTCCGGTGTTGGGAAGACTGAGTGGGTGGCCTGGCCAGCTAGGAAACAGTGCAAGACAGTACAGTGCTCAGTGTGGGCTGTGCCCTTTTCTAAGGACTTGCTCACAGTATGGTTCAGTCCAGGCTCAATGCAGTGTGCTGCTGCGGAGTCGGGTGGCTGCTCTGTAATCTGCTGGACCTTCTAAGAAAGAAGTAATGGGGGTATATTATCCCCAAAGTAGCTGAGACATAGGAAGTTCAAAGAAGTGTTTGCACCTATACGAGCACTACTGTGAAAGGAGTTGAGCTAATGGAGGGGCCAGGAATGTCTGAACACTTTTATAACATCTGCCCTTCTATTTGCTGATGCTTTTTTGGCCTTGCTGTTTTGCTTCTGCTTTCTCTTTCCCTTCCCATACATACATACATACATACATACATACATACATACATACATATATACACACATACATATATATACACACACACACATATACATACACACACACACATATACATACATACACACACACATACATACATACATACATATATACACACATACATATATATATACACACATACATATATATATACACACATACATATATATACACACACACACATATACATACATACACACATACATATATATATACACACACACATATATATACACACACACATATATACACACACACACATATATACACATATACACATATACACATATACACATATACACATATATATACACACACACATACATTTACATACATACATGTACATGTACATGTATATGTATATATAAATAAAGTGTTCAGACATTCCTGGCCCCTCAATTCTTTTCACTGTGTGTGTATGTATATTCTGTGTTCTGTGTGTGTATGTATGTACACACACACACATAGATTCTGTGTTCTGTAAAAGTAAGCAGCATTCTGGATGCTACTGTGTCCAGGGTACCATTTTCCATCGGTGTTACTATTCTTGGGAGAGAGGTAACTTAATTATCATCTTAAAAGTGGTTAATATCTGCCCCAGCCATCTTGGATCTAATTTCTCTCTCTTTCTCTTTTTTTGTATCCATCCTTTCCTTCTCTTTCCTGCCCCCTCTCCCCTCCCTGAAGCTCCCTGAACCGCTCCGAAAACAGCCATTGATCGCTGGACTCTGCTGTGTCTCTCCAACTGCCGGTCTTCCGCCTGTGTCTTGAGACCTTTCTGGAATTAAGACTTGGTTTTACATCCAACTTCTTTTCGTTCACCTTATAGGCGAAACCTATAACAGTGCAGTCTTATTTATATCCCATCAGTTGTCTTTTTTGTTCTTGGTTTGATTTCACTTTTTTATGCCATGAGAAAAGGAACCATTTCGTTGCATTTAGAAAACCTGATACCACAACCTTTTTTTTTTAGTTTATTTTAAATTATTAGCCAGTTTCAAGGTGTTCAGAGGTTTACACAGGAACTATTGGCGGTCAAGACAGGCATTCTATCCTGTATTGTTCTTGGTGTGATCCACTGCCTCTTGCCGTAGAGACCTACCTTGTGCTCCCTCAAATGAAAGTTTTGCTGTAACTGTCTTGGATCCAAAATCCAAGAGGAACTTTCTTCAGATTATCATTTGGTTTTAGAATATTTTTGGGAGCTGTGTTGATTGAGAGAACAGTTATCAGGGTGGTTACCGAAACAAGTCCCTGGATCCGTTCTTAGGTATGTTCAGTTGGACCAGTCTTGTGGTAGAATTCATTATCCCCTTGAAGGAAACCTTTGACAAATTATTATTACATTTTTACCACCGGGAGGAGGGAATTTGGATTATTTGTCTTCAGTACCAAAATATCTTGGTCTTTCTCTTGTATTTTTCCCCCCTTGACCATCTTTTTTGTCTGCAATTTATTTCGGATAGCTGGAAGAAAGAGGCATTGGGGCCCCACAATGTAGACTTTATCCTTCTATTGTCTCTGGTAAACAGGTTTTTTCAGGCAGAGGTGGGATCCAGCAGGTTCTCATAGGTTTCCGAGAGTAGATTACTAATTATTTGTGTGTGCCGAGAGGGGGTTACTAATGGGTGATTTTGCCACGTGATTTTTGCCTTAGTTACGCCCCTCCTCTCAGCAGTAGCGCGCAGAACTTGAAGCAGTCTAGCGGGAGGTACACCGGCGTGCGTGGCAGCCTGCGCCTGCGTGCATTCGTTTCCCGCCCAAGGACCGGCGCAGCGGCTGCATCCTTGCCACAGCTCCGCCCAGGAATGCCCCGCCCCGGAATGCCCAGCCCCGCCCCCGTCGTGCCCCGCCCAGCCCCATTGGCGCTACGCCACAGTTTGAATCCCACCACCATGGGAACCTGTTACTAAAATGTTTGGATCCCACCACTGTTTTCAGGGTTTTAAAAACCTGTTTGATCAGAGGAAACTGTGCGGGACAGAAGAGATACATAGGTTTTCCCCTTCCCTGGGGTAACAGTGCCTATCATACTTTTATAACTTTCACAAAACATGTCTCCAGTCTCTGATTAGCTGCAAGACATGAATAAATGGCGTCACTTTGCTTTTGCCGATAAGTATAGAAAAGCAGGCCTGCTGTCGGCTGTCTGTTGGTTACTGGAGGTGGAGTTAATAATACTTTTCGATTGGGGTGGGGGATGTGAAATAGACATCTCCTGCAAATTAAGTCGAATGCAAAACGAGATGTGTGTTGAGTTGGGTTGGTAATCTGGAGCGAGTCCGTTTGTACCGTGTACTTCCTATGCAGAATCACTCCAGTCTAAGCTGTCTGAAAGTAATGAACTTATACAGGAATGACAGTGTGTAGGATTAAACTGTTTATCTGCTTATGCGGGAGTCTGAAATAGGAGATGGAAAAGAACCCTGGCTCGTGGATTTGACATGGGTCACAAAAGATGGGGGGAGGAGAAGGGGGGGGGACAGGACCACAGGTTGTTTTTCATGGATGCAAAGAGAAGAAATTATTCTATAAAATGTCCTATTTAAAAAACGCCCACACTCATGTGACGAGCAGAGCTTTATAGAGAAGCTGGCGAAGAGACCCGAATGTAATTTGGGTGCACGAAACTCAATTGAAAAGTAAGCTGTTACATTTAACCGGATTTAAAATATTTGAATGTCATGATGTCAATGCAATTAGAAAATCCAGTTCTTACACATGTTCACTTGGAAGCAAATCCCACGGAGTTCGGTGGCATTGCTTCCCAATTGGGACTGCAGACATAACATTTTAAAACTGAGTCACTGCTTCTTTAGCAGACATATTGGGTTATAGATATAGATTTCTGTAGTGCAATTAGTTGCAATCTGTACTTGACTGAATGTTGATTAGAAAGTTCAGGCCTATGAAAGTCACAGGAGTTTTTTCCCCCTAAGAAAGGGAAATTCAAATGGAGGAGGGGAAAGGGATGTTATAAACCGCTTTGTTAAAGCTTATAGTCCTCAAATGTAGCTGAAAGAAGACCATTGCTCAAAACATGTGCATGTTGGACATTGTATAGATCAGTGGTGGCGAACCTTTGGCACTCCAGATGTTATGGACTACAATTCCCATCAGCCCCCGCCAGCATCGCCAATTGGCGATGCTGGCAGGGGCTGATGGGAATTGTAGTCCATAACATCTGGAGTGCCAAAGGTTCGCCACCACGGGTATAGATGGTTGTGGTGGGTTTTCCGGGCTGTGTGGCCATGGTCTGGTGGATCTTGTTCCTAACGTTTCGCCAGCATCTGTGGCTGGCATCTTCAGAGGTGTATCACAGAGGGAAGTCGGTCGCACCCTGTGTCTGGTATATAGATGGGTTACTTTCCGCTCCAGCTCGGAATCTTCTGAAGTCCTTCTATTTAAGAGGGGCATTCCTGACTCCCAAGGGTTTCCAGGTACAGTATTAGTAGTCTCACCCACCCACTCATTATTTAAAAAGCAAACAGCCCCTGTCTACTAGGGCCATGGCTAGGCGACTATGAAATGAATTAAGTCCCCCCGCCCAAGTTTTTTAAAAAGCCCTCAATAAAGTTAGTGGCCATCTCTTTAGGTATTTGAACCTTTAATCTATTGTGTAGTTGTGTTGTTCTGTAGTTATAAAATAAAAACAGGCGTCCAGCGGTACCAGTTCTTAAGGTGCTACTGGCCTCCTGTTTTATTCCTGTAATCTGATTCTGAAATGGGTCCCATCTTCCTCTGCTACGTGGTGTGCCATTTGTACTGTCTTTATCGTGTGGATGTAGTTCCGTCTGTAGTATTTCTCAGCGAGGGCCTCTTGGACTCCGACTGAGGCTGTTGAATGTTTGGTTTGTCATTTGAAAAGGACGTGCCTGTGATGATAAAGAAAACCTTTATGATAAAGAAAAAAAGAAGATGCCTTCAAGTTTCTCATGCAGGCACACTCTTAGCAAGGCTTTAAAGAGCAAGTGTAAACAGAAGTGGAAGGCCCGACCCCCCCCCCACTTTTTTTTTCAGTTTTAAGGTTGAAAATGAGCAAGTTTAGGGGATAAGGAAGAAAGACCAAGAAATTGGGATCCAGGAATGAGTGCCTGGGTTTGCTTCTTTGGAGTGGGAATTGGCCTGTGGTAAGGAAAAGACAAGTGTTGGGAGTCAGGCAGACAAAGCAGAATTTTGTATGCGTGACTGAGTGCATTCAGTAAAAATTAAAGTCGTGCCAAGGTAGCCTGCATTTTGTGTCAGAAGAAGCTGTACCTCTTCAGTTACGTTCAAATTCTAGTTACTGGAAAGAGCAAGGATACATACAGCTGCTATTATGTAGTAGGTAGAGTGTTTGACTAGGACTGGGGAGGCCAGGGTTCAAATTCTGGCTCCGTATTGAAGCTCATGAGGTAATTTTGGGCCAATATTTATTTATTTTTATTTTATTTATTTTTTGAGTTTTTTATACCGCCCCACCCCCGAAGGGCTCTGAGCGGTGAACAACAAATTGAGCAACATACAATTAAAACCATTTAAAAGCACAGATTAAAACCATTTAAAAGCAATAGATACATCTTGGTCTAACATTCCTCCCTGAGCGTTACAAAATTCTAGATGGATTGATTAGCCATTAACAGTCTTGACAACTAAAAACGGGACCTCCATTATTCGGAGGCAATATATTAGAATTGTGAACACTCAAGAATGACCATCCTACCTTGCTTGAGAATTTCCAGCACACGTCTGACTGGTCACTGAGGCAGCTCCCTGACTTGATCTATGTTATGAAGCTGCCTTATTCTATGCCAGACCTTTATTAAGATCAGTATTGGTTACTCTGACTGGCAGCTGCTCTCTGAGGTTTCAGGTAGAGTTCTTTCACATTATCTACTACCTGATCTTTTTTAAACTTGAGATGCCAGAAATTGAAACTGGGACCTGCTGCATGCTCTACATTTTATATAACACTGCTCCGTTTTGTGTTTCATGTTCCCAATAGGGGGGTGAGGGGCAGAGCCTGTTGAACAGGGAGTGTAGAGCAAGCAGGGATAAAGCCAAAACTTTGTCTAATATCTTCAGTACAGTAACAGTCTTCTTATGGGCTCATGAACAACACAGTAGTAATGTCCCTTATTCTAGGACATTACTGTTTCATACAGTGTATTTGGAAACTGCTGAAATACGGAGAACTCCAAAGATCCCCTTTAGATTTTGGACAGGAGCGTGATAGCATCCTTCCTTCCTTCTGGCTTGCCCTTATCAGTTTCTCTGTCCACCCTCCCTTCTGATCAGAGCTTCCCAGGCTCTGAGCTGTCTTCAGCTGTTTGTGTCCAGCATGGAAATAAAAGCTCTTGTTTACATTTCAATAAAGTTTCCTTTTTTAAAATTTCAAGCCGTGGTCTCCTTGTCTGGTTTTTCAATATTGGGCGACTTCCAGTATAATTGTAAGAACTGCTGCTCGGCATGCAGAGCCTTTTTCTTTTGGACAGTTCTTGGTGCTGCCGTGAAGACAGTCAAAGGTTTGAGCCAGGTGAGTCTATAAACTTGATTCAACCCAACGTTCTACTACGGCGCTGCTGGGTCGGCAGTGCACTACTACAAAAATCAAGAAGTTTGCGCCCGCACACACACAGCTTTCATCTGTTTAAAATGCTGGGGGACTACAGGGAACTACGGTAAAGGGGATGGCTGCATGTTGGATGTAAAACAGACGTGTGACCTTCTGCATTCATTCAGACACTACTTTTAAGGATCTATGGGACACACATCATCTTGGATTCTGCTATTAGTATTCCCTGTGTGTGATGTGACCCTGGTGTGTCTATCCACTGTTTTAATGTCCAAAGGACAGCATTCTCAATGTGTTTCCATTTAGAGAAGTCAGCATTTTGAAGTATGTATGTATGTATGTATGTATGTATGTATGTATGTATGTATGTATGTATGTATGTATGTATGTATGTATGTATGTATGTATGTATTAATGGGTTTTTTATACCACTCTACCCCCGAAGGGCTCTGAGCGGTGTACAACATAATTTCGTCTACACAGTGTACAATAACCCATATAAACAACCCCGTTAAAATTAGATTAAAACACAGCGATAACATTAACAAAGATGGCGTCCTGCGATACCCCAATTAAAACCCTTCCAGAGGGGGGAAGCAAAACAAAAAGTGGGTCCCATAGATGATCATGGGAACTCCGAACCGGAGGAATAAGTAGGGATAGTGCACAGAGATGAGACATGGAAAAACTAGGTTGATCACAATTCTGACTTGGGCAAGCTGCTGGACTTTCCATCCAAGCCTACCTTTCAGGGTTGTGAGAATAAAATTAGGAGAAACTACACCTGCAACTTTCCCTCAAGTATGTGGAACTCTGAGTGGGGAAGAAACTAAACACTGGCCCCTCATCTCTTCCTGCAAATTACCTTCCCCCAATGTTGCCAGTTCTGAGCGGGGAAAAGCATCTCTTCAGTCCCACCAATTCAGTTACCTTCCACGTATTTTTCTCTTCGCTGTTTGTTCTTGTTTATCCTGCTCTGCCGACTTCCTTTTGCTGCCTCGTGTCCATCTCCCAGCTTGACTTTTCCGCATCCCACCTCTAGGAAGAGCCCTCCGAAGGATGTCACGGTGGCTCAGAAGTGTTCTTACAGTCGCTTTGAGAACGGTGCCCCGATTTTGGAAGACCGCAAGAAAAGAGCAAGTGAGTGGGCTCTCCTCCTCACCCTTTTTCAGGCTCATAACTGTCCTTATCTCAAGGGACCGGGCAAATACATTTTAGAACGATTAGAAAAGCGAACACAAACAGTGCCAAAGAAGATCATTCTTGATTGAAGCACTCTCAGGGGACTGAGCTGCCTCAGTAGACCATGTATGAAACTTCAGGAGAGCCAAAGGTTTGCCTGTGGCGAGTTTACTATTAAGGTAATAGGCCTCTCGACGGCTGGTAGCCATGGCAACTTAATTGAGCCTCTATATTCAGAGATCAGGGCCCTGCCCTGATGCTTCCTAGCACTACTTTTTTGGGAGGTTTCCTTCAGTCACAACGGCTAGTAGCCTTTGGCAAGCATCTTCAAGGTGTGGGTTTTGACCTTTAAGGCCTTTCGCGGCCTGGGACCCTCGTACCTGAGAGACCGCATTACCCCATATGCCCCTACTCGGCCTCTGCGTTCGGCAGAGGCCAATTTGCTGGTGGTTCCTGGCCCCTCAATGATGCGGCTGGCCTCCACACGGGCCAGGACCTTTATGGCCCTGGCCCCGGCCTGGTGGAACACTCTCCCTCCAGCTGTCCGGGCCCTGCGGGACCTTGGTGAATTCCGCAGGGCCTGTAAGACTGAGTTGTTCCGCCGGGCCTTTGGAGTGTCCAGTCGCTGAGGTGCGCCCCCTCCCCCCCTCCTTTGCTTTGCTCCTTGGCCTTTTGCTCTCTATTTTATAATTTATTTTGTATATTCATTGTTATTTTAAGAGTCTGGCCACTCCCTCCTTTTTGGGGCGGTTTAAGGGAATTGGGTTACGGGACGCCATCATCATTATTATTGTTACTGTTTTTGACCGCTGTTTAAATGGTTTTAATGGTTTTTAATGGATTTTAGTGTATTAGGTCACCATTGTGACCCTTGTTATATATTCCATATGTAGTGTTGTACACCGCCCAGAGCCCCTCGGGGATTGGGCGGTCTATAAATTCAAATAATAAATAAAATAAAAATAAATAAATCTCCATGAATCTAGCCCCCTTTTCAAGCCATTATTTATTTATTATTTATTTATTCATTCCACTTTTATACCGCCCTCCCCCAAAGGGCTCAGGGCGGTTAACAACATAATACATACAAGTGGATAATAGAATAAAATACTAAAATTTATACAAGTTAAAATGCAGCGGTCCAAACTTATAAATATTTAAAACAGATGGCGTCTAACCTTTCACTCCTCTGACTCTGAGGGGGGGGAACAGCGGATCTCAGTTGTTAATGGGCACCTATCAGCAGCCGGCCTCCCCAAAGGCCCGGCGGAATAACTCGGTCTTACAGGCCCTGCGGAATTCACTGAGGTCCCGCAGGGCCCGGACAGCTGGCGGAAGAGCATTCCACCAGGCAGGGGCCAGGGCCGTAAAAGCCCTGGCCCTGGTGGAGGCCAGCCGCATCATAGAGGGGGCAGGGACCTCCAGTAGATTGGCCTCTGCCGAACGCAGAGACCGACGTGGGACATATGGGGCCAGACGGTCCCTAAGGTACGAAGGTCCCAGACCGCGTAAGGCCTTAAAGGTTAACACCAATACCTTGAAGACGATTCGGAACTCAACAGGGAGCCAGTGCAAGCAGTGCAACTGGCCGTGAATTCATAATTTAATTACTTCTTATGTGAAGAAGTGCTTCCTATTGTCTGTCCTGAACCCATCAGGGGCCCCAGAGTTCTGGTATTATGGAAAAGGAAGTAGTCCCGGCCCCCATTCCCCCGTTATGCATAATTTATAAGCCTTTAATGTCACGCACCGCCCACAACCAACCACGTGCCTTTTTTTCTAAACTGAAAATTCTTGGCTCTTTATCCTGTAATTGAAAGTTCTTGCCTGCCCTCTTCTGCAATTTTTCCGCTCTGCAGTATTTATGTTGACATACTGCAACCAGAAGTGTATCAGATTGGTCATCTCTCTGGCTTGTGCGAAATCAACGGGGCTCGTTGGTTGCGAGGGCTTGGGCTGGAGGCATTCCTTGAGCAGTCAAAAATGTCCTCCGAGAGCTGGTTTTTGGCTGACACCCCACTCCCCACGCTGTTCAGAAATTCAGTTCTCTGGCAGAGGAAGTATTACAACGTCTGTGCAAATGAAAAACTAACAGTGCCTGTTTTCTTCCTTCTTCTTTAGATGACCTGAACAGCGTCCTCAGCTCCCCTAGGCAAGTTCAGGAATCAGAAAGCCAGTAAGACATTCCTTCCTCTTCCGCCTGCTCTTTTTCTTTTTCAGTGCTTTGCTTCCATCTTCTTCTTACTGTCAGAAAAGTCTCCTATACAAGCAAACAAAATGTAGAGAAAATGGTGGTGGTGGTAATAAGGGCAGTGGCTTGAATGCTGTGCGTCACACAAGTCCTGGGTTAGTTAAAGGACAGAGGAAGACTGGGATACTGGAGAGCCACAGCTAGTCATGGTTGGACGATATTCAGTGGTGGCGAACCTTTGGCACTCCAGATGATATGGACTACAATTCCCATCAGCCCCTGCCAGCATGGCCAATTGGTCATGCCAGCAGGGGCTGATGGGAATTTTAGTCCGTAACATCTGGAGTGCCAAAGGTTCGCCACCACGGAGCTAGATGGACCAATGGTCTGACTTTTTATAAGATCGCTTCATCATATGCACCCACATAGATTTTGTCAGAAAAAGGTTAATTTGTCCCTGATTATATCTGGAGGGGGAAAATGGGCACTGTTATGGACTGCTTTACCTTGGAAGGGCTAGGCGACAGGGTCGGCCCTGATTAGTACTTTAATGGGAGATTACCAAGGAAGTCCAAGGTCAAGAGACAGAGGCAGGCAATGGCAAACTTCCTCTGTTGGTCTCTTGCCTTGAAAATCCTACAGGCTTCCATTGGGCGGCATCTTTCACCACCAGTTTTATGTATTGGAGTTTCATAGACAGCGTTTGTTTCAATTTATCCAGAGGACTTTCTTGTTCAAGAGAACAGGAAAACAAAGGGGATAAGCAGTGGTGGGATCCAAAAATTTTAGTAACAGGTTCCCATGGTTGTGGGATTCAAACTGTGGTGTAGCGCCAATGGGGCTGGGTGGGGCATGATGGGGGCGTGGCTGGGCATTCCTGGGCAGGGCTGTGGCAAGGACACAGCCACTGCGCCGGTCCTTGGGCGGGAAACGAATGCACGCAGGCGCAGGCTGCCACGCACGCCGGTGCACCTCTTGCTAGACTGCTTCAAGTTCTGTGCGCTACTGCTGAGAGGAGGGGCGTAACTAAGGCAAAAATCACATGGCAAAATCACCAATTAGTAACCCCCTCTCGGCACACACAAATAATTAGTAACCTACTCTCGGGAACCTGTGAGAACCTGCTAGATCCCACCTCTGGGTATAAGTAATCAGATGTGTTTCATGGTATAATTACAGGGTCACATGTCAGTTTTTCAAGTTATGCTGTGGTTTACTTCATAGGTTGTAAAATATGTGAAAACCATATATTGATCCACAGGTCTCAAAAAGCATATAATAACCGTTGTTTACCCAAAGCAAAACTAATCAGTACGAGTACACCAGTGCCTCCAGTTCCAAATTCAAGATTTCAACATTCCTGTCAGCCACTGATCTGAAGGCCTGAGGGCTTTAACACCAGTCTAGGCTGTGTTCAGTCTGCCAGTGTGGTGTAGTAGTTAAGAGCCTTTCAGGGGAGGGTGACAAATAAATCTAAAGTATAAATAAATAAAATAAATAAGAGCAGTGGACTCTAATCTGGAGAACGGAGCTTGATCCTCTACGTGAATGGTGGGCTCTTAGCAGCAGTAGCGTAGGAGGTTAAGAGCTCGTGTATCTAATCTGGAGGAACCGGGTTTGATTCCCCGCTCTGCCGCCTGAGCTGTGGAGGCTTATCTGGGGAATTCAGATTAGCCTGTACACTCCCACACACGCCAGCTGGGTGCCCTTGGGCTAGTCACAGCTTCTCGGAGCTCTCTCAGCCCCACCTACCTCACAGGGTGTTTGTTGTGAGGGGGGAAGGGCAAGAAGATTGTAAGCCCCTTTGAGTCTCCTGCAGGAGAGAAAGGGGGGATATAAATCCAAACTCTTCTTCTTCTTATCTGGTGAACTAGAGTTGTTTTCCTGCTCCTCCATGTGAAGCCTGCTGGATAACTTTGGGTCAGTGACGGTTCTCTCAAAACTCTTCTCAGATCTCTACTCAGTAATTTTTTCATTGAAGATGACAGGATTGATCTGTTGGCTCCTCTTCTTTTGTTCTGGAATGCTTTGCTTGGGTCCTAGGGCCATGAGGACAGAACTAGGTAAGCACTAGGATCCAAGTGGAGCATTCTAGAACAAAAAGAAGGGCCAGGAAATGGCAGATCAATTCACAAATCTCCTGTCATCTTTACCTCACAAGGTGCCTGTTGTGGGGTGGGGGAAAGGAAGGAGTTTGTAAGCCACGCCTTTCGGTAGAGAAGAGTGGGGAATAAAAGACAATTCTTCTCAATTCCAGTGAGAATGTTGGTGAGACCTGCTCAGTTTAACTACCGGTAGTAGCCATCACATGATGCAATGGTGCCTAATTATGGTGGGTTTGTTTTCTCTCATTCAGTAAGATGACAATTACCTTCCTGGATCAAACGCAGGTTCATCTGATCCAACCCCTTAGGATCCATCAACTCACCACATCAGTTGCAGGTTTTGGAGGATCCTGGACAGAGAGTCCCCTGTGTGCATTTCCATATCAATGCTAAGAAGGGGGCATGGGTGGTGGAGCCCTTCTAAGCGAATGGGTAGGAAGGGCACACGAGACAAGGGCCAGGGAAGTGTATGGGTAGGAGAACAAGCCCTGTCAGAAGCTCTGGGACCTAATGCTAGCCTTCCCACCAGTTAGATGATTCCACCACACAAGGTACAACACATAAAAGTGGTTCTTTTCATACACTCTGGATGTGGATGTTAACGGCGCCGTCAGCATGGACAGGAGATAATTTGTTTCCTTTTTGATACTGGCGAACAGCTGTGACAGTTAGTGGATGATGGTATGCAACGTACACCCATTAGGATATCCTAAAAGAAAACTGACTAGATATACTTTTATGGACCTAGTATCCTCTCCTAGGTCCTGGCCATTCCAGCTGCTCTCTGAGAAAAGGTGGAGTTAGGGCAGGGGTGGGCAATTATTTTTTCCATGGGGCCGCATAATTCTGCATAATAGGGGCAGATAAGTGACAGACAGGTGCACAGATCAACTTGGAATCAGTGGCAACAGTTCTGCATACAACACTATTTGGCACAAAGAATCACAGGCTCAACCTACCTGCATAGTTGTCCACTGTGACAGTCAAGCAAGTGGGGAGACTTAAGTCCCTTGACCTACTTTTTTCATCGACTGGTGCTTTTGAAAGCCCCGCACAAGCCGGTTGCCTTGGTTGCCCGCTTCTGCAGGGCTTTTAAAGGCGCCTCGCTCCCCAGCAAGGCTTTCAAAGGAGGGGAACACCCCAGAAGCCACTGCGCGAGGGGAGGGGCCTTTCTCAGAGGTTCTTTCCGGCGCAGTGGCAAGGTGAGGGGGGAAGGGGGAGGGTTAGCGGAAGAATGAGCAGTGCGGTTCTAAACAGGTCCTCTTAGGCCAGGGCCAGGTCTGTCATATGGGCCAGTCAGGGTCATCCGGTGGGCCGGATGTGGCCTGCGGGCCGTATAATGCCCAGGTCTGAGTTAGGGCAACCCAAAATTGCACATTTGAGGGAAAAAAGTGACCAAGCAAAAGCATCAAAAGAAAAGCTGTAAGATACCCTTCAAAGATAGGCACATTCACAGAGAATACCAGTGCTTAAGCGTGGGGTGTTTTGTGTATCAGAGACCATAGTATACTGGTTAATTGTGCAGTTCTATACAGAATTAATGCTAGGCTGGATAGGTTTTCAGATAAATTAGAATCCACTATCAGTTTTCAGCATGGCCAATTGGCCATGCTGAAAGGGGCTGATGGGAATTGTAGTTCCTGAACATCTGGAGAGCCGCAGGTTCCCTACCCCTGGTTTAGATAGAAGTGCCCCATGATAGAATGAATGATGAGGCAGCAGCCCCCTGGATCAAATCACACTTCAGCCCTAGGCCAACCATTGTCCGTTAGTCTCCCCCCCCCCCCCCCCCCCAAGCTATAATCTGGTATGGTGGAAACAATACAGGTTTGATGTATCGTCGAAGGCTTTCACGGCCAGTTTCAACTGGTTGTGGATTGTTAGGGACAAGATCCACCAGACCACAGCCACATAGCCCGAAAAACCCACCACAACCAATACAAGTTTGTTTCATAGGATTCGTTCGAGGATTTCTGGGCTGATGAAAAAAAAATTCGTATATGCCTATCTGTTTCCTGAACACTTCTTGAAAACCTTTATAATCATCAATAACGCTTGCCACTATTGGTGTCCCTGGTACACCCCCTGATCTATCTGTCTGATGCCATCTTTTTCTCCAGCAGGTCAGGTACCACCTCTACCACATGTTCTCACCACCTAGAACCAGATGCCCGTGGACATTCGGAAGGTGTTGGCCATCCTCCTGAAGATTCCTCTTTCTCCAAGATGGACCTCCAAACTCTTGCTGCTCCAAAGCGGACTAAAAGCCCTGATGCTCCAGCTGCTGTAACAAACCTGTCCTCCAGTAACAGTGAACCGTGTATGGACCACCTGTCTTGGAAGCAGAAGTGCTGTAGTCTGGCCAGAAGCCCAAAGCAGATGATGCCCACGTGGACAGTAGCAGGGGGACCCTATGAAGCCAAAAGGATCAGCCACATGTACCTGCATCGCAACACCAGACCTTGGTGATGGGGAATGGGGGTTGCTAAAAATAGACAGCCTTGTCAGTCTGGAGAACAATGATGAATCTCCTTAGCAAGATATCCTGCTGCTAAAGTGACTTGGACTGAACCATTTAACCTGGAGCCCCCCATTAAAAGGTTTGACTCCAGTGCCACTTCTGTCTCCCCCCACCCCACAGCTGCCTTGTATCAAACCCGTTAGAAGCAAGTCATTCAATATAGCCTTCTTGTTGACCTTGTATTAAGTGGTAGCTGCTAATTTATTCGTCGCCTATTTCCCTCTTTTGATCATTTCTATTTGCTCCATCTTTTGAAGTTAGGTGTTGAAAGGAAAGTGCACCTGAACTCTCTGCATTTCAAATATGGTCTTGAATTCCATATATGAAAAATCCAGTTTCTTAGAAGAGAAAAATCGAAAGTTCATGGCGTTCAAACACCGATGCAGAAATTTGCCAACAACATATTATTATGTTTTTATTATTATTTATTAAATTTGATAAACCGCCCACCCCCGAAGGGCTCTGGGCGGTGTACAACAAAATCACAACTAAAACAATGTGCACAATAAATAAGTGACAAATAGTTAAAATACATAACTCAGAATAAGCAGCATTCTAAAACCCAGAAAAACAATATTAATAATACTAATGATGGCTCCCAGTCCCAAGGCCACAATTATGAAAATGTAAAATTATGTCACAATTATGAAAATGTAAAATTTGAAAGTTGTATTATCTTCATCACCAGAAAAACCAGCACCTTGAAAAACTAACACATATTGCCAATTATTCTTTCCCCATTTGCTTTTTATCATGAAGCTTTTTGGAAATTTTGACAAAATATTATTAGGCTGAGAAATTTGGGATGTGCACAATTATGAAAATGTAAAATTTGAAAGTTGTGTTATCTTCATCACCAGAAAAACCAACACCTTGAAAAACCAACACCAATTTTTATACGGAACACTTTGAGGAACCAACATTCGAAGCCCCTTTTCGAGTTAAAAAAGCAGCATGGGGATTTCTTGCTTTTAAAATAAAAAAGGGGATCAAATAGGTGAAGAGTATCCATACGCTAGAAAACATCTCTCTCCTTACCTCATGTTAAGTGGGACTTACCTCCTGGTCTGAGACAGAGGAAAACTAAGACAGCAAGTAGACAAGCTGGAGCCATGGGTGCCCCTTCTCCAAGAAAAAGCCCACTGCACCAGCTCGCCCTGTGGTGTAGAGACGGACCTTGTCAGAAGGCAGGGTGTTTTAAAAAAATCTCTTGCCCAACCTGGGGTTAAGGCAAGCAATTTAATGTAGGGGCACTTGCAGAGGTTTCAAATGCTGCTCATCAATAGCAGTTCAACTTAAACCATGGGACCAGCTGCTCAACCTGAGATAACAGTTAAATAAGGCCAGATGGGATGTTATAGGATCCTGAGGTCATCTGGTCCTACTAGAATTAAACGCTCCACTAATCTTATATCTGGTGACTTTCCCCACAGAAGTGATGCAGAACAGTAGGCATCTCGCCAGCGTTCCTGCAAACATTCCTTGACTGATATAATATCACATGGAACAGAAGTTTCCAAAATAATGACAAATGCTATCAGTAGTTCAGGTAGATTCAGGTAGATTCGGCCTCAGCAGCATCTTAGAGACTAACAAGGTTTTGGGGGGGATCAACTTTTGAGAGCCAAAGGTCTCTTTGTCAACAGTGTTCATGTTGAATGAGCTAATTTGTCATCCTACTGACTGACCTTGCTGCTTGATCATGATTTTAGTTTTTTCAGCAAGAATCTCAGGGAATGAAGTGATGGCAAGTGATAGTAAGAGATATTCACATGGATGACATGGAAAAACATTTACAGTGCAACCCTAAACTGAATTGCACCCTTCTAAATCCATTAAAGTCAATGGAGCATTCTAAATGCAGTTTGGGATTGCATTATTCACTGAGTAACATTTTTTTTAAAAAAAAATTGTAAAACTCCTGCTGATTTCCTCTTTGTGGACACTGAAAGAGTGTTTGTCATATTGGACTGGTAATATCTTTGGTTTTCTTACAAAGAGATCGAAAGACCTACACATTGTGTAGCGGGCTTACCTATGGTACTGTCTTTCCCAGTACATTCCAAAAGAACACTTCACTCAGCAAATAGTATTCTTCTGGGTGTCCCTGGTCCCAAGGAAATCTGGTTAGCCTTGGCAAGGCAAGGGGTTTTTCGGACGTGGTCCAGCCTGGTGGAAAGCTCGGTCCAGTGGGATCAGGACCCTGCTGGATCTTATTCAATTATTAATGGCCTGTAAAACAGAGACACCTTCCACACAGCACATGTATAGCGAGTTGTAGTCGGGATAAAGTAACCGGAATAAAGTAACCGGTTTTCCTTTTTTCGTGTTCACAAGTATCTGGGCAGGCTGTGATTGGAGCGCATGAAAACCGTAAGAACATAAGAACAAGCCAGCTGGATCAGACCAGAGTCCATCTAGTCCAGCTCTCTGCTACTCGCAGTGGCCCACCAGGTGCCTTTGGGAGCTCACATACAGGATGTGAAAGCAATGGCCTTCTGCGGCTGTTGCTCCCGATCACCTGGTCTGTTAAGGCATTTGCAATCTCAGATCAAAGAGGATCAAGATTGGTAGCCATAAATCGACTTCTCCTCCATAAATCTGTCCAAGCCTCCCTTTAAAAAAGCTATCCAGGTTAGTGGCCATCACCACCTCCTGTGGCAGCATATTCCAAACACCAATCACACATTGCGTGAAGAAGTGTTTCCTTTTATTAATCCTAATTCTTCCCCCCAGCATTTTCAATGTATGCCCCCTGGTTCTAGTATTGTGAGAAAGAGAGAAAAATTTCTCTCTGTCAACATTTTCTACCCCATGCATCATTTTATAGACTTCAATCTTATCCCCCCTCAGTCGTCTCCTCTCCAAACTAAAGAGTCCCAAACGCTGCAGCCTCTCCTCATAGGGAAGGTGCTCCAGTCCCTCAATCATCCTTGTTGCCCTTCTCTCTGCATCTTTTTTTCTATCTCATCTTCAATATTATCCTTTTTGGAGATGCGGCTTTACCAGAACTGCTGACACACAGTACCTAAGTACGGTCGCATCTTTGACGGCTTTTGGTTATATAAGGGCATGACAATCTTTGCAGCTTTATTATCAATTCCTTTCCTAATGATCCCCAGCATAGAGTTTGCTGAACAACCATGCGGGCTGTTCTTGCGCATTCGCATGGAAAAGTGTCTATTTTTTAAAGAATTACTTTCTACCAATGCATATCTACGCAAGCATGCACAAACGAACCCCCACAGCCATGCTGATGTCTCACAATACGACAATCTGCACCTGCGTGGCTATGCAGATGTAAGCTGTGACATTTTTAAAAAAGATAAATGGAGGTGAATAAAGCTCCTCCTGCCTGGCTCTTTGCTCATGAGAAGCTTCAACCTGAGATTTTTAAAAAGACTCGCAAATAATGCGATAACAAGAGGCAGATTTGTTTTAGGGCCAGGATCTGTGCAAAGTTCCCCCCAAAATGTTTTTTTTACCATTCTAAACCCGTGTTTTTTAGCCCTTGCTGAGTGAGCCCGAATTGTTCCACCAGGCATATAGTTGAGGCAGCGACAGTACCATCTGGTCCCCCCTTTTCCATCAAGTCCACCGTTAATCCCTCAATGAATTCTGTTATAGTTTTTCACCATCTTGAAGATAGTGGTGAATGTAGAATGAAATTATCTCATCGTATTTTAAATGTTTAAAAGTGTGCCGTGACTGTTGTAAGCCATCCCAAGCCTGTAAAAGGGAGATGCGACATATTAAACCCAAATAAATAAATAAATCCCACATCCTTTTAGTATTACCCTCTGCCATTCAGTTGTATATATTGAGCATTTTGAAGTTATGCAGGATATCTAATAATAACAGGTGTATTGACAAAGTTTTACAGGGATATGTTTATTTATCAACTTAATTGAGAAAACAAGTCAAACTGGCAGTCTTTGACTTTAGAAAGACTGAGGTGAACACAAAAAAACTTTGATAATTTGAAGTAAACAGAGTGACCAATTAGAGATTTTGGGGTTAACTGAGAACACAGTGGTTTCCTTCAAAGCCATTTTAATATATTGACAGGAAAAAATAATATTTCAGTATAGCCAATTCCAAATATTACATTTTGAGGAAGAATAAACACTGGTAAGATTCATATCTTCCCATTCAATGATTTTTATTCTTAATAATGTTCCATTTTTGAGTGCTTAACAGAGCCTGGCAGAACATATTGTTAAGTACAAGGAAAGGCAATAAAACCCTCAAAATGTAAGCAGAAAATAGGCCCACAAGCAGACTATTTTGTTAAAGGGGCCAATGATTCCAGCAAAAGGGTAGCTTTTACTTTGGGGCAAACGCAAAGAACACACTCCTATATTTCAAAGTAAACAAAAACACTCCTAATGATTAGTAGGTAGAATTTTTTTTAACTTTTTGATTATAAATAAATACACGTGCACGAATGCAAGTAGAAAAACATCTACTGTTGCATTTCACAGCAAGGTAGATTACTTGTAGTGTGATTTTCACAAAACAATTAATCTGGTAGGTGTAGTCATTTAGGCCTAGGCACTGGAATTAGACTAAACGCACATGAAGACAAAATATCACACCAAAAAGGTTGCTTCAAGGTGGCAAAGGACAAGAGAGACACCCTCACTTCTGCAGAAGTCTATCACATACCCTGCAGCTGTGGAAAGGTCTACACAGGAACCACAAAAAGTAGCATTCAGGCTCGTATAAAGGAGCACAAAATACAGTGTGGGCTTAACCATCCTGAAAAATTCTCAGTAGCAGAACATGTGCTAAACAAAACTGGACATAATATTTTATTTGAAAACACTGATATTCTGGCAGGGGCTGATGGGAATTGTAGTCCATAACATCTGGAGTGCCAAAGGTTCGCCACCACGGGCCTAATGGGAAGAGAAAGAGTCACAAGTGTCCAGCCTGGAGGCCCTTCCCAGCCGCAGAACTCCAAGGCCAGAACAAGTAGATGATGATGCACCTGCAAAAGTGAAGGCACTCCCAGACAATCCCCCCTCCCAGCAATGTTATCCTGACAAAGTGGTCAGAGAATTGCAGACTGGAGGGGGAAAAGGGATTCGAAGCTGGATCTCCCTGATCCTCGTATGGCCTTCTAATTACTATACCACACAGACTTTTATAGGTTAGGGAAGGCAGGAGGGCTTCTGTGGGCCTGGGAGCAGCAGGTGCCCAGGCACAGATGCTCCAAAGGCCAGGCTGTTGGGGTGGGGGAGAGGTGGGAGGGATTCTTCAGACCTGGGGAGGGGACCAAGGGGGCGACCTGTTGATGGGGGGGAGGGGGGAGTGATTCTTTGAGCCTGTGGGCAGCAGGCGCTAAGGTGTTGCTGCTCCACCAGGTGGGATGGGATGCTGGGGCATGCTCCTTGGTTGGGGGGAAGGCAGGTAGGGGAGGGGATGGAATGTTGCCTGCCAATGGGCGAGCAGGACTCACTATCTTGCCAATTGGTGGATTGTTTGTTGTCACAACATTCCAACCCTTAGCCTTTTATTTAGAATGCTGTATATTATACCAATAGTTGATTATATACCATTGTAGCAATAACTGTTGTAGTAGTGCACTGCCGACCCAGCAGTGCCGTAGTAGAACGTTGGGACGCCAACGGACCTGCGGCCTTGCCGGTCGCATCGCACCCCCACTCCTCATCCCCCCATGAGTCACGGGTCATGAACTGTCTGGTTTCAATCAACCGGGCGAGGGACAAATTGGTCTTTGCCCCCCAGGTGAGGATTAGGTTTCGACGCTGCGACGCTTCTCCTCAGACGTAGCCAGATGAGATCATGCATCACATGATGATCTCCTCGACCTCCCCGCCCGATCCCCCCAGTCCTCCCTCCTACACGCCTCGGCAGAGTATCAATAAAGGTGCCAGGAACCGCAGGACGGGAGACTTCAAGCAGGAACACGGACCTCCTCGGTTCCGCCGCTGGCTTATCTCCACCAGATGTTATCTCCGCTCGCCTCGCTCTTTACGCTGACCGCGGGTCGACTCACATAAGCTGGTGCCGAAACTCCGGGAATCCCCCTCGAACTCTCCACCTCCTTGCTTCACCGTCGCCTGGGAAGGGCTGACACCTAAGTCCGGCTGATCGGGCGATTCAGGGACCAATCAAGCTGCATCGCCGTCCTGGATCGGGCGATTCGAGACACGCTGCCCTAGGACACTTCCTCGTCCGGGACGAACACCGGTGAGTATGGGAGCTTGCAAAAGCAGGGGCTTATGACAAGCACCGCTGGATCTAACTGAAAGCGCTAACTAAAATGCGCAGGGTCCCCCCGAAAGAGAAGGAGCTGCGCGAAATTGGTTGAGAGATAGCTCAGTGTCCATGGTACCCAGAGGGGGGGACATTGAATCTATAAGGACTGGAAAACATCACGCACTTTTCCGCATACAGAGCCTCGCTACAAGGCCGATGTCGCCAAGTACTGACGCGGAGACAATGTTTGTCGCCATCAGCCCGGCAGACCTGATGGTGGCTCCCTTGCTGTGGGTACCGCCTCTTCGATCTTTCACCTTCAATTTCAACCCGAATTTCTATCCACCAAATTGGACGCCTGTCCTCCTTCTGCTCCCCGCCCTTCACCTGATTCAAACTCTCCGCTCAGCCGCCTCTGTTCGGGCCTCTGCCTCGGCCACTGTAACTCCGCCAGCCCACGTATCGGCTGGTTTAAACTTTCGCAGAACGATAGCTACTTTATCTGCAGAAGAAAGAAACCCTGACGAAGACGATGCCGATATTCTTGCATTTCTCAGGCCCCATCCACCTTTGCCAGATACTGAGGGGAGAATGGCGCTGATCCGGGCGGTTGTCGAAAATCGCCTCCCTAAGCTATAACATCCTTACCGAGCTCCTCAGCAATGCGGACGAGGGAGTCACTAGCCCCTACGCGGAGAGGCATGTTGGAGGCCATCGCGAAGGGAACCACCTAATGGTCCCAGATGATCGAAGACCACTCTTCGTGATGCTCCCGGAGCCCACAATTTGTGGTCTGGGAAAGTGAGGTTCTCCACAGCAGCCAACAGAGCAGAAGCATCTCTATGCATGCTTACAATCACGGGCCAGCTTTATGCTTCGGAGCGTTTTAAGCAATCCCAACGTATCAGATTGTCCTGCCTGAGGCCACTCCCACGGTCGCTCTGGAGTGCTTCTTATAAGGCATTTATCAAAGTCCCCACCGCCGGCCAAAGTTAACCCAGAGTTTCTCCTCCATCCTGCAAAACCCCAAGAGCCCTATGCTGACCTCTAGAACAGGCTCCAGGAAGCCAAGAGGCAGGTAGATACAGGAGGCTCCAAACGAAGCCTCATGCGCCTGCCGCAAGGAGAACGCCTGCTGGAGTGCCGTGAGGGCAATCACGCCGGCCTAGGCAAAACCTGAACTGGTCACATGCTTAAGGCTCTGCCAGGACATTGGGTCCCTCCGCCCACTGCTAGCCTCTCACAAGTAGCATCTTCAATCAGCGGGAGACAGTCTCAGGGATGACTGCTTTAACTGGGCGGCAGACCTCGACACTTCCTCGGGCGGGAGTGTAGGCAGCCCGGTGGGGGGCTTTACAACCCCGATGGAGGAGGATCCCTCCCCCAGGAGGTGAGCCACCTAAAACCCTCGGGTGCCTGTACGCAGCCAGAAGGGCTTCCATTGAGAACGTGACCGTCTGGCCGGGAAACTTCCCGCCTCGGCGCTGCCTTCCCCAGCCCAGGGACCAGCGGAGAGGAGAGTACTAGAGCAGACCCAAACGCCAAGGCCCCCCTGCCAAAACCACCCCCCCTCGTGGTATCTCGCCAGATGCACCCAGCCCATTTCCTTTAAGTTCCCCTTCTAATGAGTTCTTGTCGCCTTCAACCCAGTATGACGGTTCCGGGTTTCACCGTGGACACTCTTCAGCTTAGTACGCTAAAGGCTCCTGCCGCTGAACAGGGGACTGTTCATCGGCTCCCGAGTGATCGCACTCCACGCACTAAGGACCCATCCACCTTCCAGGTCTGGACAAACATCCCACAGGAGCTGCTACCGCCGAGCCGAAGCTGCTGCGCCAGCTGATTCTCTTTGCCCCATGCGCTGCCCGCTGCCGACCCAATAAAGGCTAACAATGGTTCCAGCAGCCGACATGGTTTGTGCCTACACCCACCGTCGCATGTGGAGACACCTATCGGGAGCTCCGGCCCATATCTGGAGCTTCATAGAAGGATGTAAGTTCAAGGGCCTGGTGGACACCGGGCGCTGATACCGCCATCAGAGTGGCCGAAAGTGGTCTCCGGCCCAGCGGTTTAATTCCAGGCTTGCCCGCATTATCTGGGGTGGGGAGACAAACTCACAGACGGAGCATCCGCTCGCCACGGTCAACAGCCCAGGACTTGAGCTGCAGCTCACAGTCCGGGCTCTTAACAATTCTAGACATCCATGTCAATCTCAGAAGAGGACCTGGCGAGTCAGGTTAAACGACTGGTCTGATGGGTAAAGCCGGATCATTGATTCCAATCGTGCCTTCCCACCTAGCTGCGAAATCTGTTTCCCTTCCTCTCCTTTTTTCCTTCTGTTTTTCGACTAGGTAAAAGGCGGAGGGCCAATTGGCTATTGACTGGTCTCTCCTGGATTGCAATCTGGGGTCTGCCCTGATACCGCAGCACTGTCAGGATGCGGCCCCAGTTTAAAAAGGGTTGTCACATTAAGGCTTCACCAAACCTCGCTTAAGCAGGGCTGCCCAGCCTGGCAGCTTTGATTACTACCATGTTAAAGGTTAGCGCCAGCCGCAGGCCTTTAAGGAGCGTGTGTCTCGCGGACGCAGTTCCCAAGATAATTCAGGGATCACAAAAATTCTAGCAACCACATCCAGCTTCCCGCGCATTAGCCACTGCTGTCACGGTAAGCAACCCCTTCGCAAAGAAACCTTCCTTTCTCCTTGTGTGTGCGAGAACTTTGCTCTAATTGTCTGATTGCTTCATTCCGGGATGTTCCATTCTAAAAGGTGCCCAAAGCCCCTTTGTGTTGTTGATTAAGCATGCATACCTACAACTCTAGGACTCGGGCTTCTGTTCCTCTCTCGAGGCTGGACTTTGACGACTTGATGACGCTTGAAGTTAATTCCCACCAGGGTCGCTTTACCTCTTGCCCTCCTGTCAAAACAACTAAAGAAAGAGGAGGTAGGCTGCCCCGTGGGAGGCATTAAAAGCAACCGCTCCCCAGGAGGCATTTTCAAAAGCAACTCTTTCACAAGCTGCAAACAAGCCTTCTTCCTTCCCATATTAAATCTAAACACTAACTCCGATCCCACCTCCGCCTATCCGCCGAACTGAGCTCATGGAATCTCGTCTCGCAACTCCTGTGGCGGGTGTGTGTTTCAGTCCCTCTTCCTACAGGTTCCCGTGGGACTCGACATTCACCATGACAGGCCAACCTGATGGGAGGGCGCCAGGAGGAAACCAACCCCATCCCGAGATGGAACGATTCTCTAGAGGATCCCGCCTAGCGATCCTAGTGGAACGCCGCTTCAACGCCCAAAAGACCGAATGACCTGGGGAGGCCATCAAGGCAAACCACCAGCCAGTTCCAGCGGCTGCTGGGCGCTTCAGCAAGACTCACCCCGAGACAACTGGTGAACCTCTCGTGCCGCCTTTGGCGACCACCACCAACTCAGCCACCCACCATCCTTTGCCTGTTCTGCTGCCTTCTGCCGTACGGGCGACCGGCCACCCTGGCAAGCTTTCACCAGGACCTTCAACACCTGGGGAGTAGCTTTGTTGCCGTTGCTAAACGCTCATCTTTTGCCTAAAGCAGTACCTAGAGTCGGAGTCTAAGCTGAGTTCTGACTTGCTCCGCTGCCTGCAGCACCGAGACTTCCTAGCGGAGTCTGGGGGGCTGAGCCCCTTCATGAATGCCTCATCCATCAGATATATTCCTATGAGCCGACTGGGGACTCGCGCCGCCCAAACTCAGGCTGGCGCCTTTGGCAGAGTCACTGTCGCTAACCATGAGTCCAACACCTGCCACAGATCACCGGGCGCAGCCGAACGGGAACCACCCGCCTCCATTCGGCCGCCTCGGCTAGCTGGAATCCGCACACACACATGGGAGTGATGCCTCTCGGGTTCGAAACATCCTGCTCTGTGGGGCTGGTTATCTCTTGGACCTGGGTGGGAGAGACGACCAACACCCCGCCGGACTCCCGCTGAACTCTTTGTTGCCTCAGTCGCTTCACCATTGTCCTACTCCCAGGCTCCACCCCCCGAGCCCGACGCCGCCGCCGCCTCCGCCTGCTCACCCTCCTGTCGGGAGCGACGCTGGGTCAGCCCCTCCTCGGCCGAGTTCGCCTTCCTCGCAACCCCCCTAAGTAGTGGAGTCCCCGACTCGCTTCCTACACAAGCAGACTCATTGGCCGGCTGGCCTGTGCCTGCGAAGTCCATCAATCCACTTCCACCGCCTGATGCCTTCTGGCCTCCGAAAGCAGCAGGAACTACTGTAGCTTCTACCCTATAATCGTACGCTATTGATTATTTGTTGTTGTTACATCACCTCGCTGTGGTTCGTACATAATATGTGTTGTTTTAATCTTTCTTGATAATTCCTAGTTGATCCACATGAAAAGCGGAGCTGCAAGCAGTTGTATCTAATTCGAAGTAATGATGTTTATTCCCATTGGTGGTCAGCCTCTGAGCTGGCTGCCGGGAGTGATGGTTGAGTGCTATTGTACAGCTCTGCATTGGTTTAATTGTGTGCCTTGTTATCGATCTTGTTTCGTCAATGCGGTTCAATATTGCCTGTAACGTGTAAGAAACTCCCTCGTGATTTCTTTACCTCAAGAACCAAGTCTCTACTGCCAGACAAGCGCTTGGCTAACTTCTGGAATTCAAACGGGCGGAGGAGACAAGCCCTTTAAATCGCCCCTTAGCGCTGCCCCCCCGCTTTCTAAAATGTAAAAGGAGGAGATGTGGTAGTGCACCGCTTCACTCCAGCAGTGCCGTAGTAGAACGCTGGGACGCCAACGGACCTGCGGCCTTGCCGTCGTGACGCGACCCCCCACCTCATCCCCCCCCATGAGTCACCGGTCATGAACTGTCTGGCTCAATCACCGGGCTTAGGACAATGGTCTTTGCCCCCAGGTGAGGGATTAGGGCTCAGACGCTGTGACGCTTTCTCCGCGACGTAGCCAGATGAGATCATGCATCACATGATTCCTCCGACTCTCCGCCTCGAACTCCCCAGTCCTCCTACACCGGCAGAGTAACAATAAAGAAAGCAGAACCGCAGACGGAGACTCAAGTAGAACACGGACTCCTCCTGGTCTTCCCCAGCTGCTGGCCATGCATCTCCACCGATGTTATCTCCGCCTCGTCTTCGCTCTACGCTGACCGGCCTCCACTACAACTGTGACAGATGTTAGAATTATCAGCTTTCATTTCAAAAAAAAAAGTTCAGAAGTTTAATTTCAACCTTTTTCTATGGCAAAGACCAAAGGTATTGGGAGAATTCCTAGAGTGGCATGAAGGAAGTGATGCCATCCCAATCCTAATCTCCCCAGGCACCACCCCTCCAACTCCTGGCATTTGCCAGAGCGGAATTAGGAACCCTAGGTGTACCTTATCAGTACATGTGGAGCCCCAATGAGAAACATAATGCCCCTCTGGGTTGTTTCAAGTCCAGAAAATGTTGTGTAACTCTGTGTGGGAAAAGACTGAAGCCCCCCTTTCCTGTAAAAAAAAAAAAAAAAAAAAAATTCCATGCCATTGGGCTGTATGTCGGGATTAAATTCCCTAGTTCTAGAACTGACAATACCCTTTTGATCGCGACAGTCCAAGGGAGAACCTGGGAACAACAGAACGTAGTTATAAGTTAATGATGTCTCCCTTTCTACATCTTCTGGAAAATAGTATCGCCTAATGGTCTGAATAATGGAAATTTGGTGGGACCTAGCAGCATGCTCTGTACTTTTCTCTCCCATTAACAAGTGCTGTGTTGAATGCCGGAATTTCAACGAGACTTGGTGGTAGGTTAAAGTTACAGGCTGAGGGGCTTTTACAAAGTCTGTTCACGCGTTCTACAAGGGAAAAGAGTTGGGGAGGTACCTCCCAGCAGTGAGCATAACCATAAGTTCTCCAGATGTAGTGGACTTGTTCCATCATCCCTCAAGCCAGCATCGTGCTGGCAGGGGATGATGGGAACTGAAGTCCACAACATCTGGAGGGCCGCGAGTTTGACACCTGTGATCTAGGGCAACTCCACACATCCCATTCACTCCCAGCCGAAACAGAAAAGCCTGTCCCTGCAAAACAGATCCGCAGGCATTCAAACACTAGCAGCCTTCTGTATAGCCTCCAGATCAGCAAAACCTATGTTTTTATATCATTTTATTACGCTAGTCATAATGATTCTCCCCTGCTAAAAAGTCAAACACCTCCAAAAAAATTCACACACAGCCAAAAACTATACATTTATATCATTTTTATTCCAGCGTATTCAATCACAGTGGCCTTAAATAAAAGCCTTTCTAACATTTGCAAATAACAGCCCTAACATTATATCGCAATTTATACTATCATTTTATTCCAAAGTATCCAAACTATCAAGCATCCCGCCCATATGAGGATCAGGAAATCAAACAGCCATCCAAATTCTGCCCCCCCTACTACGGCGCCGTCACTGCTAGAGAGTTGTAGGTTTCTCCGGGCCGAAAATATGAGTTGCACAAGTCGTACTCATCACAGCAGAAGTAGCGAACATAAGTTTCAGGGTCTGCATCTATGTATGTTTTTCCACAATGCCTGTACGTGCTGGAAACACACTGTCTTCTAATTGACGTTGGACCCCCTGCAAAGAAGAGGACGTCTTATATTACCATTAATAATAAAGAACAATCAAAATATTAGGGAAACGAAGAGTAGATCTTGTCAGAAAAGGGTTGGGTCAATTGGAGCAATATTGGCATCGCCGGTTAAAAGTACATCGCCTCACCTTCAGCGAGCTTGCATTATTATTAAAAGAGGGTGTCACCTGAATCATATGTTTACGAAGCTTCACGCCAAGACTGTGATGGGGACACTGAAACAAAATGGAGGATCCTTTTCCGGATTGGTCGAAAGCTGTGCCAAAGTGCCTCAGCAAGATCAACCACGCCAGCCAACTCGCTGGGTTCCCACCACCCTCATGTTCTGGCTTGGGAAAATGTTGCTCTTTGAAGAGGACCTAATTTGACATGCGCCAGGGAGGTGGGAAAGCAGCAGATTCTGGCAGCCGCTAGTGAGGTCAGCTTGGGTGATGGGAACGCCCAGGATCCCTGGCACCGATCAAGAGGTAACCCCAAGAACTTAAGTGGTAGGAGGTGGGGAGTGGCCCTTGCAGTGGAACAGGAGTGCAGGCTCTTTGCCTTTACTCTCACCTGCTGGGACTGGGATTGGGAGAGGGTTAGTGGCAGCATGCCCTTTGCTGCCCTGCTTGTAGCTTGTCAACTTCCCAGGATTGCATGACAACAAATCACTTGATAGTTTTCAAGGATTTTATTGACAGACAACAGGGAACAAAGGAAAGACGATTCTGGAGAAAAGGCGCCAACAGTTGAGAATATGGTTTGCACATACCCCACACCCAGCGACAAATATCAGAGAAACACAGAGGTACTGCATCTTAAAGCTCCATCCCAATAGCAGACTCCTAAGGCCAGACTGTTAATAGGATAGCAAAGCACCTGCTCAAAAGCCGGTAAGCAACTCTACACTTCATGCCCTCCCAGCAAAGAACCTGACAGAGTTACTGGCACACTGCTGCCCCCCTCCTTTACAAAGCCAAGATTCGGGGAGTGACCAGAGCAACAGTTTTCTAGAGACTATTTGTATTTTTTTTTTGCATGACGAGCGTTATTGCTGGTCAATTATAATCAATGGGCCAAGGCAAGGTGGGAGAAAAGATAGTCTTTGGAGCCAATAGTTGGCATACTACACCACTACCATAGCCTCCACTCCCCATGTATGCCTGTTTTAGTCTCAAAAATAGCATTGGAAACACAATTAGATTGTTCCAGTTCCAAAAGTAAGCAAATTTGGTGAAGGGACTCAACTGGGCATCATGCAGCTGCGAGCATCAATTGGCTTGGCTTCAAACAATTTGAATATAATGGCCACCCTTTGTCTTAAGGAATTTAAGCTAGAATTTTGGAAGAATGTATATTGTGAAATCTATTACAACTTTCACACTGGCTTCCGCAGTGACCTCCCTTGTTTCAGAACTGCTTGGAGCTCTTTGAAAGTGAGGGTGGATTCATGCAAAAAATTCCTGGACCATTGATACTACAGACCTGAGCTATTGCTGCATCCCGCTTTTTTTAAAAAAAGTAAATGTTTGCATGCCGCTTTTGTAAATTGGTCTCTTGATGTTTAAATATTTGGAAACTGGATGCCTTCTTAATAGCTTAGTAGTAAATTAAAAATACCCGGCTGATGTTTTAGTTATTTGACCTGGAAGTCAAATGCTTTGGAAATCGATGGCGACGTACATTTTTTTTGTAACTGAATGTATCTTTTCCACCATCACTATAAATAAAAGGTCTGTAAAATAAACTGTAATCCACCTTTCAGTTGGCGCTTTGCACTCCATTTTCACTCACGGTATCGCAATTCAGATCTTGTGCTTAAGAAGAAAAAGCGCGGAAAGGGAAAGATTTGGGGTGGCTGGTACGTGGCTAGAAAAGAGTATTGGCCTCCTCTATTTTTAATGGGCAAGAGATTAGATAGGGAGGACCTTATACTCCATGATACAGTGACTACATTCTTCCCATCAGCTCCCCTGCCAGCATAGCCAATTGGGCCATGTTGGCAGGGCCGATGGGAACTGTAGTCCATAACACATCTGAGTACAAAAGGTTCGCCACCAATGGACCAGGGAAATGTAAAGGTGTAAAACTGCTCTATCTTTTATGGTTGCAACTCCTAAAGATTGAGTTATTTCCATCTATCATATATTTATAACGAAGTTGCAGTTGTTATAAATGATTGAACCCACAGGTGATTGGCAAACTGGTTATAAATATGCTGTGCTTAAATCCATCATTGTTAGAGTATTGGTTACTGCTGCAAGAAAAAGTTCAACCAAAGCCTTATGCTGAGGGATTGTGGGACCCACATAAGTATACATTATGACGGACAATGGTTGCAATAAGTGGGGAATGATGCAAAATTGGTCCAGGGAAGTCAGGTATTGTGTGCCTCTGAATGGCAGCTGTTCCTCAGGGTCTTCGCATATAGGTCTTTGCATCACGGTTGCAAGCATTCGATCCCTTTAACCAGTGATGGGATAGAACCAGAGACCTTTTATGCGGTAAGCAAGTGATGACCTACCACCGGAGCCAAAACCTTCCCCAAATGAAACCCGTGAAACCCCGTGGTGAGTTCTTGTACACCAAAACTGATTGGGTGTGTCATCTTTCTTTGTGCTGGTGGACAACTTTGTCATGCCGGAGTGAAAATGTTGTATGAATCCTTGGTTGGCAATGATTATGATGATGCCGCCTTTTTTCCTTTACAGCACCCAGTGCATGGTATTTGTCAGGGAGGAAGAAGAAGAATCCCTTACTTTTACTTGGAGTGATCATTGTATGCATCATTAAGCAGAGCCCGCCTTCCGTATTACACGTCTCAGAACATTTATGCCTGAAAGTTCTTACAATACATTTACTGCATGTTATGGCATCCCCTAAAAAAGAGAGAGGGGATTAGTTTATTCTCAGCATTCTTTATAAACATCTCCCTTAGTTAAGCGTCAATACAATGAAATTGTAGGTTTCCTTTAAAATGTCTAAACCAGACCTTCTTACACATGCTGAAGAATGCACTTTCAATCCAAATGCTTTAACTTTGCAGGCTGGGATTCTTTACTGGGCTTAGAAGTAGCAAAAATGCACTTTGCAATCTATTGTGGAAATGGACCAAAAGCAAGTACAATAATCTGCATGAGTGGGAGGGACCCATGATCTACCGATTTAGTTAAGGGATACAAGGTACTGGTTGGATGAACCATAGGCCCTAAATCCATAAGTTTCATGGTGTCTGCCTATAAACACATGAAGTTGCCTCAGTATCTAATCAGGCATTTTGTTCAGACTGGCAGTGGTTCTATATGGTTGAGGACTTTCTACACTATGTACCCGGGATTGAGGACTCTTCAAGACATAGTACTGCTTGACCCTTTTCACTGGATATATCAGGGATTGAACCGGGGACCTTCTGCATGCCAAATGGATACTCTACCACTGAGCCACAACCTCTTCCATAAGCCTCCTAGCCATCCTGCAAATGGTTTCGCATTGAAGATTCGGGTAAACGGAGAGGGTTAAGGCAGGAGAACCAGATCAAGCGATGCCAAGACCTGGGATCACGGGGTAAGCACTCAGATTTCTGCTCATTAGGAGAGATGATAATCGAAGCTGTGTTTGTGCTCCTGCCCAGGGTTCAGTAAATCATAGTCACCGCAGATGAAGAACACTCAGATGGGATTGCCACACTTTGCAGTGTAGAGTTTAGAAAATCTTTTCCCCGGACCTCTTTCCCTGGACAATCACCATTTACCTCCTACCGTCTCTTGCTCCTGGAGCCATTGTATCCTTTAATTAACAGGGAACTCCTGTGGGAGCAAAGAGAGGCAGAGAGAGACCCTTCCTCCTCACGGGTTAAGTTCAACCCACAGGACTGCTTGCCTGTCTGACATTAGCAGGGATTAGGCTATATTACAGGTAGGGAACCTATGCCTCAAGAGAGCCGCATGCTGCTCTTCTGCTCCTTGCACTGCTTCTCTCCATGAGCCGAGTCAGCTGGCTTTTCCCATCCTTGCTCCACCCTGCAGGCAGTAGGCTGGCACACCAACTAACTGCCCGCAGACGGCCATTAATAGCCACGGGCCTTTCAGCCTTCCCGCTTCGCCCGCTGGAGCGGGCTGGCGTCAGCAGCCGGCAAGGTCGAAAGCTGTTGGCCCCATCCCTTGCCATGATCCATGCTTCTCAGAAATGAGCCGAGTAAAAAGCAAAAACCCCCATTATATATATACAGTAAGTTATCTTTATTTTAAACGTCAAAAAATTATTTATAATCTCTAAGTGTTTTCTTTTCCCTTACGGAAAACGGTCCAAACGCCTTTGAGGCTAAAGGTTCCCTTATCCCTGGCTAGTAGGTTATCATCACAACAGCCACAAAGCATATACGGTCTTCGCTCTTTCAGAAGGTATTTCCGCCTTTCAGGAAGATATTTCCTCCAGAATATTCTCTAAGTCGCTTTTTCTGGAAGTTAAAACAGCAGCATACTGGGATTTGTTGTCTTTAAAGAAGGAGGGGACTCGGCGATACAAGAGCACCTACTGACATTCTGAAAACGTCTCTCCTTACCCTCATGTTAAGTGGGACTTCTACCTCCTGGTCCGGAGGCAGAGGAGAAAACTACAGGCAATTAGCCAGGCCGTTGATTACGGGTGTCTCTATCCAAGAAAAGCCCACTGCACCAGCTATTCTGTGGTGTAGAGGACGGACTTTGTCAGGAAGGCAGGGTGCTTTTAAAAAGCCCTTTGCCCAACCCAAGTTAAGGCAGGCAATGAATGTAAGCTCCCATGCAATAAATGTTTCAAGCGCTGCTTTTCAACAGCAGTTCAACTTAAACCATAGACCAGCTGCTCAACCTGAGATATCAGCTAAATAAGTACAGATGGGATGTTATTGGATCCTGAGGTCACGTTCGGTCCTCTTAGGGAATTAAATGCTCCACTCAACCTTTATATCTGGTGGACCCTCCCCACAGAAGTGCGGGATGCATACTGCAGTAGCATGTAGCCAGTGTTCCTGCAAACATCCCTTGACTAATATCATCTCATGGAACAGAAGTTTCCAAATAATGACAAACAAGATTTTGAGGAAACAACTTTTGAGAGCCAAGTTCCTTTGTCAACAGTGTTCATATGTTGAATGGGCTAATCGTTCCACTGACTGACCTTGCTGTTTGAACATGATTTTAAAAAACAAATATCCTAGAATAAATTGACGGCAAGTATGGTAAGATTTACTAAAATGGATGAAAGGAAAACACACAATACACATTTATGAGTAAACACTAAACTGGAATGCACCTCTAAATCCATTAAAGTCAATGGAACATTAAAGTTTGGAAAAGCTTAGGACCGGTCATTTACTGGCTGTACATTTTTTTTTTTTAATAATGAAAACCCGGTTGAGTTCCTCTTTTGGACACTGAAAGAGGTTGCTTGTCATGTTTCAATGGAAATATCTTGGTTTCTTTACAAAGAGATCTAAAGCCCTGCTATTAAATGGGATTGGCATAATCTATTTATTTATTTTATTTTATTTATATTTTAGATTTATAGCCTTCCACTTCGAAGGCTCGAGGCGTACCAACATGGCTGTTATTACCAGCAACCCAACAACATAACGAAACATTAAACTCCCAGCAATTAACATATAATTAAACAATCCAAGCCATTCAACCCGCAGGATAAAAATGTGTTCAAACAACAGGCTCGCTCCTAAGGCTAAAACAAGGGAAAAAGAGGAAAGAAGAGTTGAGGGCAACGTGACGGAGCCGCCAGCAGGCCCAACCGATGACAAAGATGGAAATTCGCAGAGTTTCAGTGCGGGGGGTGTAGAACAGCCAGCCTCCGGCAAAGGCCCGGTGGGAATTCTAGCCTACAGGTTCCATGAACTCACTCAAGATCCCGCAGGGGCCCGGACTGATGGGGGCAGGCGGTTTACTCAGGCTGGGGCCAGAGCCGAAGGCCCTGGGTCTGGTCGAGGCCAGCCAGATCGCCGGGCTAGGGTCGCCAGTACCCTGCCACTGCCGAGCCGCAGTGGCCTATGTGGAATATAAGGGTGATGCGTCCCAGATAAGGAGAGGGGCCCCACGCCGCCAGAAGGCCTTAAAGGTTATTACCAGCACTCTGAAGACGCATCCCGAACTCCACTGGGAGCCAGTGCACAGCACAGGCGCGGTCTGAGTAATCACCACCTGTCAGTAGCCGCCGGGCTGCATTCTGGACCAGCTTCCAACTCCGGATCAATTCCTAGTCCAAAGCGAAGTTACAGTAAACCCAGGTGACTGTCGCGATGGACGCAGTACAGTCAGTCTGGGAGAGATAGAGCCAACCGTGCCTGGGCGGCAGATGAACGCAACCTGGGTAACATGGGCCACCTGGCTCACCGGACAAGGCAGAGTCCAGGCGGACCCCAGGCTACGCAGCTGGGGATGCCTGGGCCAAACGCACTCTCCACACGAAGCGGCTAAATTCGTCTTCCCTCGCCCAGCTGCCAGAGGGACCTGCCTTTGTTGATTGGTTTTAACCTACTTGCTTCAACCAACCACAATCGACTTCCAGACAATGCTGTAGAGCTGCAGGGCAGAGGTCACTCTCTCCATCAAATAGAATACTTGGGTGTCATTCGATATTGGTGACAGACTAGCTCCAAAGCTCCTCGACCAGCTGAGCAAGGGGTCGATGTAGATGCTTAAATAAAGGAAAGCAAGGCCCCCTGAGGAACCCCACAACCAAGTGGGGCTCGAGGCCTCAACCCCGCGACCATACCCAAGGGACCCTCGACCCTGGAGAAACGAGGCAATCCATTGAGGACAATGCCCCAGACTCCGAGGCTGCCAGGCGTGGATCAAGGTCGCGGATCGAATTACATCAAACGCCAGTTGTGAGATCGGCAACACAAGCAGCTCGATCCGCTTTGGTCTAGCTGCATGGAGCATGTCTGTGATGGTACGAGGGGACGGTCTCCTCCACGCCCAGCACGGAAGCCGGACTGAAGGGATCGAAGCACCGATGCGTCCTCCAGGGCTCTGAAGCTGCTCCAACACTCTCACACTTCACTACCTTCCCCATCCACAAGTTCAAACGGGCGGCCAGATCGCCAGGATCTAAAGTTGGTCTTTAAGAGTATGGACCACTGCCTCCTTCAACCCAATTCGAAACACTCTTGCTCATGCGGGAGCAGTTTACCGGTATTCAACAGGTGGGTCGTAACTCCTCCCGCAAGCTTTATCAGCCAAGAGGGCAATGGATCCAGAGGATACAGGTAGTAGGTCTAACAGCAGCTAGGACCCTGTCAACATCGGACTCTCTAGAGTAGGGAACCAATATCCAGACTTGGACCCAAAGACGGCGAGAGCTCCTCGAAGTTCCTTTACTGTATCACTCAGGGTCAGTCCTGGCGGAGGATCACTTTATCTACAATACAAAAAAAAAAAGTCGAAATGCCTCACAGCCAATAGTCAATTGAGAATTTATAGACCCTCCACCAAGGAGGTGAGGGCGGCATCCCCTAAAAAAGAGAGAGGGGATTAGTTTATTCTCAGCATTCTTTATAAACATCTCCCTTAGTTGAAGGGTCATTAAATGAATTGTGGCTTCCTTAAAATGAAACTAGGACCTCTTCCACACATGCTGAAGAATGCACTTTCAATCCACGCTCTTTGCACTTTGCAGCTGGATTTTACTGGGCGAAATAGCAAAATGCACTTGCAATCTATTGTGGAAATGGACCAAAAGTACAATAATCTGCATGAGTGGGAGGGACCTATGATCTACTGATGGCAGGACAAGGCATTGCTGGGATGAACCAGGTCTTAAATTCATGTTTCATGGTGTCTGCCTATAAACACATGAAGCTGCCTTATATCGAATCAGGGCATTTTGTTCAGACTGGCAGTGGTTCTATATGGTTGAGGACTTTCACATTATGTACTCCGATTGAGGACTTTCACATTATGTACTACTTCACCCTTTGCACTGGATATGCCAGGGATCAAACCTGGGACCTTCTGCATGCCAAATGGATACTCTACCACTGAGCCACAACCCTTCTATGCTTCCCACATCCTGCAAATGAAAGCAGATGGAAGATTGGGGTGCAACGGAGAGGAAGGCAGGAGAACCAGATCATGATGCCAAGACCTGGGATCACGGGGGTAAGCATCAGATTTCCTCAGTTTCATTAGAGAGATGATAATGGAAGCTGTGTTTGTGCTCCTGCCCAGGGTTCAGTAAATTGGAGTCACTGCAGATGAAGAACACTCAGATGGGACACACTTTGCAGTGTGAGAGTTTAGAAAATCTTTTCCCCTTGGACCTCTTTCCTGACATCAATTTACCCTCCTACTGTTCTTTGCCCTGAGCCATTGTATCCTTTACTAACAGGAACCCTGTGGAGCAAAGAGAGGCAGAGAGAGACCCTTCCTCTCACGGTTGTCTACAACCCACAGGACTGCTTGCCTTGACATTAACAGGGATTAGGCTAGTACAGGGGTAGGGAACCTGCGGCTCAAGAGCCGCATGCGGCTCTTCTGCCCTTGCACTGCTTCTCCATGAGCCGAGCCGCTGGCCCCATCCTTGCCCACCCTGCAGGCAGCAGGGCGGGCACACCAACTGCCCGCAGACGGCTGGGCTGTGCCACGGGCTTTCCCTCTCGCCTGCCCCGTTGGAGCGGGGCGGGCGCTTTCCCGGCAGCCGGCAAGGTCGAGCTGTTGGCCCCATCCTTGCCGCATCCATGCGCTTCTCAGAATGAGCGGAGTAAAAGGTAAAAAACCCCAATATATACAGTGTTATCTTTATTTTAAATGTCAAAAATTATTTGCGGCTCCAAGTGTTTTCTTTTCCCATGGAAAACGGGTCCAAATGGCTCTTTGAGTGTTAAAGGTTCCCTATCCCTGGGCTAGTAGGTTATCATCACAATAGCCAAAGTACATGGTGGTCTGCCTTTCAGAAGGTATTTCCGTCTTTCAGAAGATATTTCCTCCAGAACATTCTAAGTCGCTTTTTCAGTTAAAACAGCAGCATGGGGATTTGTTGCTTTTAAAGAAGGAGGGGGATCAAATAGATGAAGAGTACCCACACACTAGAAAATGTCTCTCCTTACCTCATGTTAAGTGGGACTTACCTCCTGGTCCGAGGCAGAGGAAAACTAAGACAGCAATTAGCCAAGCTGGAGCCATGGGTGTCCCTTATCCAAGAAAAAGCCCACTGCACCAGCTAGCCCTGTGGTGTAGAGACGGACTTTGTCAGAAGGCAGGGTGCTTTTAAAAAGTCTCTTGCCCAACCTGGGGTTAAGGCAGGCAATTTAATGTAGGGGCTCATGCAAATGTTTCAAGTGCTGCTTTCAACAGCAGTTCAACTTAAACCATGGGACCAGCTGCTCAACCTGAGATATCAGTTAAATAAGGCCAGATGGGATGTTATTGGATCCTGAGGTCACCTGGTCCTCTTAGAATTAAATGCTCCACTAACCTTATATCTGGTGACCCTCCCCACAGAAGTGATGCAGAACAGTAGGCATGTAGCCAGTGTTCCTGCAAACATCCCTTGACTAATATCTCATGGAACAGAAGTTTCCAAAATAATGACAAACAAGATTTTGGAGGGAACAACTTTTGAGAGCCAAAGTTCTCTTTGTCAACAGTGTTCATGTTGAATGGGCTAATTTGTCGTCCTACTGACTGACCTTGCTGTTTGAACATGATTTTTTTAAAAACAAATATCTCAGGGAATAAATTGACGGCAAGTGATAGTAAGATTTTATTTACATGGATGAAAGGAAAAACACACACACACACACACACATTTATGGTGCAACACTAAACTGAATTACACCCTTCTAAATCCATTAAAGTCAATGGAACATTAGAAGTTTGAAAATAAGTTTAGGACTGCATGGTTTATTTACTGGCTACATTTTTTTTTAATAATGAAAAAAACCTGCTGAGTTCCTCTTTTTGGACACTGAAAGAGTGTTTGTCATATTGGGCTGGAAATATCTTTGGTTTTCTTACAAAGAGATCTAAAGCCCTACACAATGTGGGATTGGCATACCTATGCACAGGCGTAGCTACCATGGGGACATCCGGGGACAAGTGCCCCGGGCGCCACCTTGTGATGGGTGCAAAAATTGCAGGTTCGTTTGTGGGAGGGGCCAGCCAGCCTAGATTCCCTGAATACTGAGGTTACAGTTCAGAAAACCAGGTTGCCACCAAGGCACACGTTACTCAGGAGTAAGCTCGGTAAAGCAACCGTGACATACTTTGAATGGCTGAGTCGCGCCCCTCAGAGGGTTTACTCAGAAGCGACACCCAAGCGACAACAATCAAACTTACTCCCAGGTAAAGGATCATGACCACCCAGCCTAGATGTGTGGGAGGGGTGCCTTTCCATTCCCCCCAAGGAATGCGGTCACACACATCAATGACAACGCACAGTATCAGGCTGTACGTTTCCATGAGCACGAACTGCTGGCCTCTGCAATTGATTTGCTGCTACTGTTCCTTTCCCATTTCACCACAATAACCCACAGCAATGCGTGGCTGGGTACTGCTAGTTATTATTATAATTGTTAGATTATGTTGTTTCCTCGGTTTTATCTGTGGTTAATAGTGGCCTTGTTTTTATTCTGTTGAAATGTTCCATTGTATTTCAAAAGATCTTGCCAGTACTTTGTAGCTGGCACTTTGTAGTTGAAAAGTGAAATTCTTTGAAATCTGTGTTACTTTCATGCAGCTGGACATTTGCATGGTACTCACTTTCAGAGACGGTATATGATAGATTTTTTTCTGCTTTTTATTGTAGAGATTTTAATTAATACTACACCACTGAGCAATATTTCTGCCCATTTACTTCAAGCCTGAGAAGGACACGATGCAAGCAGACCCAAACCTTACTAGCTTGAAGAGACATTTTATAAGCTATCTCACAACAGAGGCATTTCTTAGTGCTTGTTTAAAGTGGCCCCACCCCTACCCCTCCAGCCAGGCCCCAAGACCCCGAGCAGCCCAGCCAGGCTGTTTTTTTAGCCGGCTGCAAGAGCAGCTGGCTGAACTAAGGTAAGTGGGTGGGCAGGGGGTGGGAACTTGCAGGGGTGAGGCCTCACAAGGGGTAGGGCCAGCCCCACCCCTACCCACCCCTACCCAGCCCAGCCCCACAAGCCAGACCCAGCTAGGCTGCTATTTCAGCTGGCTGCAAGAGCAGCTGGCTGAACTAAGGTAAGTGGGGGTGGGGGCGTAGCCTCATGGGGTGGGGGAGGGGCCACAAAGAGGGTGTGTCCTGGGCACCATTTTGCCCCTGGCGCCATCCCCCCCACTCCACTGCCTCTTATCAGTTGCCCATCATGGCTCTGAGTGGCAGCAGGAAATTTTAAAAAATTAACACCAACTGTTTTGCTTCACCACTTCCTGCCTCTGGGCTTTTCTTGGAGGTGATGTCAAGATGCAGCCCATGTTGCCCCCCCCCCCCCGCCCAAAGAATTTCGCTTTTCAACTACAAAGTACCAACCCTCTCAGTCTTGAGCTGGCAACCCTAGAAACTGCCTTGGGGACTGGAACAGGGAATGTGTAGGGAAAGCTGCTATCTGGGAGCCCCATTGATGCTGTGCTGCATAAACAGCTGCAGCGACACTTGGGCTTCCCATGTTCCAGAATCTGACACACTCAGAAAAATGTGTACTTGGGATCGTTTTCTGTGGGGTTTGTGTGTGTGTGCGTACATTACAAAAACAGAAATGTTTCTGCATTGATCTATTAGTTTGTTCCCTTACTTTAAAAAAGTTTTCAGAAACGAAACACTCTGAGGATGAAGACCGGTGGGGTGTGTGTGTTCCTGATGCAATTTCCTTGTGTCTCTGTGTGTGGGTGCATGCATGTACATCCATGCGGTTCAGCAAAGAGAAAATACTCAGTAAGAAACATGATAACCTTTCCCACAGGATATTATGTCATGGGGAGGAAAATAAACCTGTGATGCATTTCATCATTTCCAGAATTTCAGAACATCCACAGATACATTGATTTTCTAAAATATTTTTGCTGCAGAGAGGCCTCTGCTGTTCTTTCTGCAGTTTTCCATGGGGTGAGTTCAGTGGTGGGATCCAAAAATTTTAGTAACAGGTTCCCATGGTGGTGGGATTCAAACTGTGGCGTAGCGCTAATGGGGCTGGGTGGGGCACGACGGGGGTGTGGCTGGGCATTCTGGGGGTGGGCATTCCTGGGTGGGGCTGTGGCAAGGACGCAGCCGCTGCACCGGTCCTTGGGCGGGAAACGAATGCACGCAGTCGCAGGCTGCCACGCATGCTGGTGCACCTCCTGCTAGACTGCTTCAAGTTCTGCGCGCTACTGCTGAGAGGAGGGGCGTAACTAAGGCAAAAACCACGTGGCAAAATCACCAATGAGCAACCCCCTCTCGGCACACACAAATAATTAGTAACCTACTCTCGGGAACCTGCGAGAACCTGCTGGATCCCACCTCTGGGTGAGTTTCAAGGCTGAGGGACAAGAAAGGAGGGAAAATATGCCACCACAGATCCCTGGTCCACAGGACAATGTCCTTTAAAAGGAGTAAGTGAGGCTGTATTATTAAGGGAACAATTCTGAGCAGGTGTACTCATAAGTAAGACCCATGTTATTAAATGGGATTTACTATCAGGACCATATTCTTTCTTTATTAAATATATATATATATCTTTATTTGTTAACATCAAGAAATAACAATTAACATTTAAATTTTCAGACGTTACAATTAACAATCAAATATTCAATTACATTTTGACAATTTTCTCAACATTTCTTTTAAAATTTAATTTTGCAGTTATACTAAATCCAATTAATCAAAATTTAAACTTCAAAGTATCCTATAAATGTTTTTGCTGTCATATGATTCATTCATTGAAATGATTTATAAATAGATTCCATGTTTTATAAAAATATTTCAGGATGTCCTCTCAATTTCCATGGAAGTTTGCTTATGGCCATTATATTAGCTATATTTCTTTCCCAGTTTTCTAGCTGAGGTAATTCATTTGTTTTCCATATCTTTGCTATTGCTATTTTTGCAGTAGTTAATAAATAGATCAATAAGTTAATGTGTCTATTTCCTATTTTATCTTTGGTCATTCCCAGCAATATGTGGATTATATAAGGACCATATTCTTAGGTCTGCAGGAGAGTCAGAGTGGTGAAAAGGAGGAGGAGGTGGAGGAGGAGTTTGCATTTATATCCTGCTTTCTCTCCTGCAAGGAGGCTCAAGGTGACTTTCAAACTCCTTTTCCTTCCTCTCCCCACAATATACACCTTGTGAGATAGGTGGGTCTGAGAGAGTTCCAAAGGATTGTGACTAGCTTGTTTTCTGCTGCTCCAGAGACTAGGACCAGGAGTAATGGTTTCAAGGTGAAGGAAAAGAGATTCCACCCAAACTTCAGGAAAAACTTCCTGACAGTAAGGGCTGCTCTACAGTGGAATGCACAACATCCAAGTGTGCTAGGGTCTCCTTCTTTGGAGGTTTTTAAACAGAGGCTTAATGGCCATCAGTCAGGAGTGCTTTGATTGTGTGTTCCTGCATTGCAGGGGGTTGGGCTTGATGGCCCTTGGGGTGTTTTCCAACTCTATGATTCTATGATTCTAGTCTAAGGTCGCCCGTCAGGCTTAATGTGTAGGAGTGAGGAAACAAACCTGGTTCACTGGATAAAAGTCCACCACATGCGGGGGAATAGGGAATCAAACCCAGTTCTCCAGATCAGAGTTTACCACTCTTAACGACTACACTTCATTGGGTAGTAGTTAAGGGCACCAGGTTCTGATCTGGAAAACCAGGTCCATTCCCCCTTTCTTCACATGAACACTACTGGCTGACCTTGAGCCAATCACAGTTCTGTTAGACCTCTCTCAGCTCATGCAGAGGCAGTGAATGGTAAATCACCTCTGAAGGTCTCTTACCTTTCCATAAGTCAGCTGTGACTTGACAACAAAATCATACACACACAATGGGTAGAATCAGGCTTTGATCTCAGCTGATCTTTTTTACATCTGTCTCCAGCCTCATATTCCATCAGTCCACCACAACATTCCATCTTTGTGTTCACCTCTTCTTCCAGGTGAGCTACATCTTAGGAGTTGCAGAAGTTGGATGTGTCACAGCAAGTGTAGTCAATAAAATACCGGTAAATACGGTTTACATCAAATTGTCGAAATGTTCCACAGTCCTTGAAATTCCTCGGAACACAGCTCCTCCCTATTAGATCTTTTGCGGCTGCAAAAAAGAGGACAGTTTATATTACCATTAATAGTAAAGAGCAATCAAAATATTAGAGAAACTAAGAGCAGATCTTGTCAGAAAAGGGTTGGGTCAATCAGTGTCTGGAACAGAGAGCAGGTTTTGCCTTTACTTGTACCTGCAAGACTGGGGTTGGGAGAGGGCTGGCCGACGACATGCCCTTTGCTGCCCTGCTTGGAGTTACAGAGAGACCCTGAGTGATCCCAGTTGCTGGAAAAGACGGGGGAGGGCTCCTTACGACAGAGGCGGCTACTGGAAGCAGAAGGTTTACAGTGTAGGGAGTGCCTATGGAGATGGGACGAGCTGTCCCCATCTTCTCAGGCACCCTGCTAGCTCCCTCCTTTGCACAGCTGGGATCCAGCTTTGCAAACTGCAGGGGGGGCTTTACCGATGGAGATTGGGGAAAACTCTCCCCATTTTCACTGCCACACTGCTGACTCGTCCTTTTCAAAGCCAATAGTCGGTGAGTGACCAGAGCAACAGTTTTCTAGATCCTGTTGTATTTTTTTTGCATGATGAGCATTATTGCTAGTCAATTATAATCAATGGACCAAGGCCATGTAGGAGAGAAGATAGCCTGAGCCAATCGTTAAGTATGGCCACCCATACAGTAGCTTCGACTTTCATAAGGTGTGTTTTTAGACTTAAAGTAGCATTAGAAACTCAATCACATTGTACCAGTTCCAAAAGGACAAATTTGGTGGAGGGTCCTAACTGGGCATCATACAGGAGGTGGTCAATTGACTTGGCTTCAAACAATTTGAGTGCCGCAGGTATATAATGGTCACTTTCCACCCACAAGGGAAGTCGGTATTGTGTACTCTAAATGGCAGTTTTTCTCAGGGGCCTCAGAAAGAGGTCTTTGAATCAGGTGCCACCTGATCCTTTTAACTGGTGATGCTCGGGATGGAACCAGAGATGGGATGCAGCCGGTTTGGGACGGTTCGGTGGAACCGTTTGTTAACATTTTCTCAGTTTGGAGAACCGGTTGTTAATGATTAACTCCACTAGGGACAAGGGGGTAATCTCTGTCCCTGGGTGCAACAAATCTCGTCAAGTGGGGGATGCAAAATTGCCCCCCAGGGCCCTCCACGGGCCCCCTGCCCCGCATGGCACCCCCACCCCCACACACTTACCTTCGTTTCAGAGCGAGATAGAAATTGGCAGACAATCCCTAACTTAAGTCTCTTTTCTGCAGCGGTAGCTTTTGCCCTTAACAAAAATGGCTGCGGTAATGGGGACGAGATCATGTCTGAAAATTGTGGAGGTAGGTTTTATAAGAAAATATGACCTTCTACTTTCAGTTTTGTAGAGGCTTCTGCCTCATGAGGGAGGGAGGGGGTGGGCTTGAAAACTGGCAAAAGGGCTGGGAATGGGATGGAGCTGGGGTGTGTATGTGGAGTGGGGAAGAGCACTTTAAAACTGCATTATGCAAACAGCACACAAGCAGCAATTTATAAAGCTTGGAGATTAGGAATCTGAAGTTTGCAAATTAATCTCATAGATGCTAGACTGCATTCAGCCATGAAACTTGAACAATTGAACCTGCAGCGTTTGAATTAGTAGTTTTTTATATTATGCTATTGAATGGAGTTGCATAAGCCATTTAGTTAAAACAATTATGCAGGCACATGTATGTGATTTTACAATATTGTGTCTCTTAAAGTAAGTTCATAGGTAACTAAGGAGTACAAGTCATATGTTGTTCCAACCTCCAGGTGGTGGCTGAAGATCTCCTGGAATTGCAATTGATTTCCAAGCACAGAGATCAGGTCACCAGGAGAAAATGGCAACTTTATATGGTAGATTCTGCATGGTATAGGTGTGGGGAAAGGTAGTATGGATCCCTCAAGAGAAAGTGACTGTCTATTTTCAGGTAATTTACAAAATATTTCAGCTGATCTAATGCAAAAAATCGCTGGGGGGTGATTTGTGAGCCGGCCCCATTGGCCCCACCACCATTGGAACCTGTTGTTAAAATTTTTGAATCCCACCACTGGATGGAACCTAAGACCTTTTGTGTGCAAGGCAGATGATCTAACACGGAGCCAAAAATCTTCCCCTAAATACAAGCCTGTGAAACCCTGTGTGAGTTCTTGTACAACAAAACTGATTGGGGAATCAACTTTCTTTAGGTAGGGACATCTTGTCATGCTGAATGTAATGTTGTATGCATCCTTGTCATAATGATTGTGGATGAAACCTCCCCTCCTTTACATCACCCAGTGCATGGTATTTGTCAGGGAGGAGAAAGAATTCCTTACAACTAGGTTGCCTAACTGTTGCTGTTGCACAGGACCCGCCTTCCACAGTACATGTCTCAGAACATTTCTCACTGGAACTCTTAATCATACATTTATGGCACATTATAGCATCCCCTAGAAGACAGAGGGAATTAGTTTATTCTCACCAATCTTTATAAACATCTCCCTTAGTTGAAGGGTCACTAAATGAATTGTGGCTTCTTTAAACTGACATTAAGGCCCCTTCTGCACATGCAGAATAATGCACTTTCAACCCACGCTCTTTGTACGTTGCAGCTGGATTTTAGTGTGCGAAATAGCAAAATGCACTTGCAATCAATTGTGAAAATGGACGGAAAGTGCATTATTCTGCATATGTGGGAGGGGCCCAAGATCCACTTATGGCAGGACAAGGCATTGCTGGGATGAACCCAGTCTTAAATTCCTGTTACATGGTGTCTGCCTATGAACACATGAAGCTGCCTTATATCGAATCAGGGCCTTTTTTTCAGACTGGCAGAGGTTCTATATGGTCTCCGGTTGAGGACTTTCACATGATGTACTGCTTGACCCTTTTCACTGGATATGCCAGTGACTGAACCAGGGACCTTCTGCGTGCCAACTACCACTGAGCCACAGCCCTTCTGTCCTTCCCACATCCTGCAGATGAAAGCAGATCTGGGGTGCCATGGAGAGGCAGGCAGGAGAACCAGATCGTGACGGCAAGACCAGCAATCACGGGGTTAAGCATCAGATTTCCGCAGTGTCATTAGAGAGATGATACTGGAAGCTGTGTTTGTGCCCCTGCCCAGGGTTCAGTAAATTGGAGTCACTGCAGATGAAGAACACTCAGATGGGACACACTTTGCAGTGTGAGAGTTTAGAAAATCTTTTCCCCTTGGACCACTTTCTTGACATCAATTTACCCTCCAACTGTTCTTTGCCCTGAGCCATTGTATCCTTTACTAACAGGAACCCTGTGGAACAATGGCCCCTTCCGCACATGTAACCCCCATGCCCAGAATGGGTTGGCCCAGAATGGGTTGACCCAGTAAGGGGGTGGAGACTCAGAGCAGCAGAAAGGCTGAAAGAGCTCTTTGCAGAAGACAAGGGTACCAGACTCGGACCTTGATTTCTATAAGCCCTTAACACCTTGTTAAGGTAATTTCAATATTGTTGGGAACTACTGGGAAGGTAGTTGTTGTTTTGCTGTGTTGTAAATGTTGGAGTTTATTGTTTCAGGGTTTCTTTTGTGGTTGTAATGGGTGAGAGTTCTCCTGGAGACCTTCATCATGTTGCAACCTGTTCATCAAGCCCTTGGAGTCTTCAGGAGCCAGCCAACTTGCAAAGAAGAATTTGGACTTGGCAACATCAGTAGACTGTAAATAGAAGGACTTGAAATGCAACCTGAACAGGACCTTGAATTGTAACATTAAATGTTGATGTTATATGTTATATGTAAAGAAAAGTAAACTGTTTTGTTTAAATTTGGTTCTTTGCAACTCATTCCAAGTACTGCCCCACAGAACCCACAAGCTGAGGTTACAAATGGCGCCCAACCAGCGTGGGGCTTGGAAGTGAGATTGCAAATATAAATTGCTTGCAATGGAAATGTGCAGCAAGTTGGGGTTTGATCCCCATATAACTGTTTTGTTATGTGATGTAAGTTCAAGAGATGTTGCTATGTGAATTTGAAGCACATGATTCTGTTTGGCAGTTGCATGAAGGAGGGGATTCCAGTTGCAACCCCCCCATCCCTTCTGCAAACTAATTGGCTGAATTTGCAACATTTGCTGGAAAGTTTTGCAAACTTCCAGTGCAGCTAAGTTTGGAACAGTTGGAAATCCTTGCAAGGGAAAGACAATGTTCTGCATTCAGATGCACCAAATGTGGTTCCTCCAAGTACAGGAATCTCTGGGGAAATCATTGTGCAATGATTTCAAGAGTCGCATTGTGATTACTGTCGAGACGACAGAATTTTAGTGGGGGAGAATGTAACCCCCATGCCCAGAATGGGTTGGCCCAGAATGGGTTGACCCAGTAAGGGGGTGGAGACTCAGAGCAGCAGAAAGGCTGAAAGAGCTCTTTGCAGAAGACAAGGGTACCAGACTCGGACCTTGATTTCTATAAGCCCTTAACACCTTGTTAAGGTAATTTCAATATTGTTGGGAACTACTGGGAAGGTAGTTGCTGTTTTGCTGTGTTGTAAATGTTGGAGTTTATTGTTTCAGGGTTTCTTTTGTGGTTGTAATGGGTGAGAGTTCTCCTGGAGACCTTCATCATGTTGCAACCTGTTCATCAAGCCCTTGGAGTCTTCAGGAGCCAGCCAACTTGCAAAGAAGAATTTGGACTTGGCAATATCAGTAGACTGAAACTAGAAGGACTTGAAATGCAACCTGAACAGGACCTTGAATTGTAACGTTAAATGTTGATGTTTTAAAAGTGTTAATTGTAAAGAAAAGTAAACCATTTTGTTGTTTAAAAATTGTTGTTGCAACTCATTCCAAGTACTGCCCCACAGAACCCACAAGCTGAGGTTACACACACACAAAATAATGTGTTTTCAAAGCACTTTCACAACTGTTTGCAAGTGGATTTTGCTATTCTGCACAGCTTCAAAGAGCACTGAAAGCAGTTTGAAAGTGCATTATTCTGCATGTGTGGAATGAGCCAAAGAGAGGCAGAGAGAGACCCTTCCTCTCACGGTTGTCTACAACCCACAGGACTGCTTGCCTTGACATTAACAGGAATTAGGCTAGTGGGTTATCATCACAATAGCCAAAGTACATGGTGGCCTGCCTGTGTGTCAGTCTTTCAGAAGATATTTCCTCCAGAACAGTCTAAGCCCCTTTTCCAGTTAAAACAGCAGCATGGGGATTTGTTTCTTTTAAAGAAACAAGGGGATCAAATAGATGAAGAGTACCCGCACACTAGAAAACGTCTCTCTCCTTACCTCATGTTAAGTTATTTATTATTTGGATTTTTTATACCAAAAATATTTCTAAATTTACTGTAATTAAAAAAGCAAAATACCTAGGACTATACCTTACAAATAACAATCACCATCTGTTCCAAAATAACTCTATTAATCTATGGAATGAAATTAAAGAGAACTTACAAAAATGGAAGAATTTAAACCTATCCTTATTAGGTTAGATTTCTCTAATAAAAATGAACATACTCCCAAAATTTATGTAACTCTTGCCACTGATTGAGACAGGAAAACCTTTCGCTAATTAGAACAAAGAATTATCCAGATTTATATGGAATGGCAAGAAACTGCGAATAAAGTATATAAATATGAATTGACTCGAAATTCAGGGGAGGTCTTTCTCTACCTGACCTAAAAATATACCACGATGCATGTGCCCTAACTTGGATTAGGGAATGAATGACATTGTCTAATAAGGATCTGCTACTTCTAGAAGGATATGGCTTGCCCTCAAGGTGGCACAGTCAACTTTGGCCAGATCAATTAAAAAAAATTGTAAGAACAACAGTAATTAAATCACATTTCATTAGAAAAACACTTAGAATTAGGCAAAAATACCAAACGGTACTTTATAACAAGATGCTGGGATGGGTATCAAGATTTGAATCTCTACTGTTAGTGACCAACTCCTCAGAACAAAAAGTGTTATGTTATGAGGATATGTTAATGAAGGAGTTGTCTAATTACAACCTGAAAAAGAGAGAATCAATATTTATCAACACTAACATATGTCATTGGTACACCTATAATCAACTTTATGGCTACTGTAAAAGAGATAAGGACAGCTGGGGCTCTGACCTAACAGAAAGTACAATTGACAAATTTTTATTTAAAGGAAGGACTAAACAGGTCAGTAAGATTTACAAACTGCTACTACAGCATAAAACACGACATAAACAGGTACAAATCCACATGATTAAATGGGCTGAAAGTCTGGGTAGACCTATACCGATAGATAACTGGGCTACCTATTGGAAAAATATTTACCGTATATACTCGCATATAAGTCAAGTTTTTCAGCCCTTTTTTAGGCTGAAAAATGCCCCCCTTGACTTTTACGCGCCCCCCCGTGGAGCCGCAGCACTTACTCGTGAGTCACGAAGCCTCGTCCCCCTCACTAACTCACACTTACTTTCCTTTCCTTGCAGTCTCTGAGGCTTGGCTTCAGGGAAGCTGCCGCTCGGGCAGCCTGTCTCTATGGTTTTCTTAAAAGGGCTGTGAGGGGACGAGGCACTGCGCGACTCGCGAGTAAGGGCTGTGGCACTTATTCGCTAGTAAGCGGGGCTCCGCAGGTGGTCTCCGGGCACCATGTTGGTCTCCGGGCATCATTTAGACCCCATACTGCATTCTCTGCTTCACTTTCTCCTGCCTTCAGCCTCTTTCCCTCTCCCTGGACCTGCGCGCACCCGCCTCACTTCTCTTTAAAAAGCCTCCCAAAGGCTTCTGGGGCGCTTCTTTCCCCCAGCTGTGGCTCCTTTGCCAGCTCAGCATCCTGCCTCCTGCTGGACCTTTCCCACCCTCGACTTATACGCGAGTCAATAAAATTTCCCAGTTTTTTGAAGTAAAATTGGGTGCCTCGACTTATATGCGGGTCGACTTATATATCGACTTGTATTTTAAAAGTTTTTTATTGTGTCTTGATTGCTGTAAGCCATCCCAAGCCTGAAAAAGGGAGATGCGGTATATTAAATCCACACAAATAGATCTCACATCTTTTCAGTATTACCTTCTGCCATTCAGTTGAGTTTTTTGTTTATGTATATATGAAGCATTATGAAGTTATACAGGAAAGGTATACACTTCTGAAGATGCCAGCCACAGATGCAGGAACAAGATCTACCATACCATGGCCACACAGCCTGGAAAATCCACAACAACCTGTTGCATATACCCGTAAAAGCCTTCAACAATGCATTATATAGGATAACTAATAATATCAGGTGTACCGACAAAGATTTACAGGAATATGTTCATCTATAAACTTATTTGAGAAAACAAGTCAAACTGGCAGTCTGACTTTAGAAAGACTAAGGTGAACACACACAAAACTTTGGTAATTTGTTCTTAAAAGCCATTTTAATATATTGACAGGAAAAATTAATTTCTCAGCATAACCGATTCCAAATATTGCATTTTGAGGAAGAATAAACACTGGTAAGATTCATATCTTCCCAAGACAATGATTTTTATTGTTAATAATGTTCCATTTTTGAGTGCTTAACAGAGCCTGGCAGAACATATTGTTAAGTACAAGGAAAGGCAATAAAACCCTCAAATGCTGTAAAGCAGAGAAAGGTATAGGTGGCCCACAAAGCCGAGACTACTTTGTTTGCATTAAAGGGGCCAATGATTCCAGCAAAAGGGTAGCTTTTATTTTGGGGCAAACACAAGGAACATACTCCTATATTTCAAAAACACTCCTAATGATTAGTAGGTAGAATTTTTTAAACTTTTGATTATAAATAAACACACCTGCATGAATGCATATAGAAAGACATACACTGTTGCATTTCACAGCAAGGTAGATTACTTGTAGTGTGATTTTCACAAAACAATTAATCTGGTAGGTGTAGTCACATAGGCCTAGGCACTGGAATTAGACTAAATGCACATGAAGAGAAAATATCACATCGAGAAGGTTGCTTCAAGGTTGCAAAGGACAAGAGAGTCCCCCTCACTTCTGCAGGCGTCTATCACATACCCTGCAGCTGTGGAATGGTCCACACAGGAACCACAAAACGCAGCATTCAGGCTCATATTAAGGAGCACAAAATACAGTGTGGGCTTAACCATCCTGAAAAATCTGCAGTAGCAGAACATGTGCTAAACAAAACTGGACATAACATTTTATTTGAAAACACTGGAATTCTGGACAATTCAAGGAAGAATTACTATCTATCAGGACTGTACAGGGAGGCCAAATTTAAGAAATCTCACAGACACCAAGGAACTAACTTCACAACAAGAAAGAAGAGACTCTGAGAATTAACAAAGCTTGGCTCCCAGTACTTAAAAACACCAGAATTAAAGGCCAAGGGCATGCTAAGTTCATTCACCAATACTGCTGCTGCTGCAATACAATGCACTCAACCATACCTTTGCATAGCAAGTTCCAAACAATGATTTTTACTATTAATAATGTTCCATTTTTGAGTGCTTAACAGAGCACAGCAGAACATATTGTTAAGTACAAGGAAAGGCAATAAATTTAAGCAGAAAATAGGCCCATAAACAGATGTATTTTGTTAAAGGGGCAAATGATTTCAGTAAAAGGGTAGCTTTTACTTCAGGGCGAACACAAGGAACATACCCTTATATTTCAAAGTAAACAAAGAAGCTCCTAATAATTAGTAGATAGACTTGTTCAACTTTTAAAATATAAATATATACACCTGCATGAATGTGTATAGAAAAACATATATTGTTGCATTTCACAGCAAGGTAGATCACTTGCAGTGTGACTTTCACAAAACAATCTGTAGGTGTAGACACATAGGCCATGGCACTGGAATTAGACTGAACACACCTGGGAACAAACTACAACAAAATATATGAGCTTTGTCTCGAGGGGACTTTTTCCCTCGATGGCAAGAAGCACACATGAATTTAATTCATAAAGAAGGAAATGATCCAGAATTACCACAATCATATAGACCAGAGACATAGGTATAGAATTTTTATGGGGGGAGGGGTTCATGGGGTGGTGCCAGGCCCCCACCCGCCCCTGGGGGCATGGCCACACCTCCCGAAGCCCCGCCCTGGCCTCAGTGCTTATAAAGGCAGCTCTCAAGGCCAGGGATGGCAGACTCCCCTGCCCCGCCCTCCTCCCCACCAGCTGGGCTCCCAGCTGGCAGCCCCTTCTGCCTTCCCCTCTGGGCAGAGGCATAGCTAGGGAAAATGGAGCTTGGTGCAAAATCTGAGTTTTGTGCTGCCGCTGCCCCCCCAAAAATGGGGGGCCGCAGTGATGCTGGAATCCACTCCAAATCCACTCCAAACACTCAATGGTGTTTAAACTAGCGAGCCCAAATTCTCCTTTTAAATCCACCTTAAAGGGAGAATCTGGGGTCCCCAGTTAAAACAACATTCAAAGTGATGCTGTTTGGGGGTAGATTCTCTCTCAATGTTTAATGTTTAATGTTTAAACTGGGAACCTCAGTTTCTCCCTTTAAATCCATGCCAAATGGGGTGGATTTAAAAGGAGAATCTGGGGAAATTTGGAGGGTGCTTGCTGTCAGGGGTGCAATTGTTAAGTTAGCAACACCAAACTTTCAGGGTATTTGTAGGAGACTCTCCTAATGATATCACCCAGGTTTGGTGAAGTTTGGTTCAGGGGGTCCAAAGCTATGGACTCTTTGGGAGTCCATAGCTTTGGACCCCCTGGACCAAACTTCACAAAACCTGGGTGGTATCAGTAAGAGATTCTCCTGATGATACCTCCCAGGTTTGGTGAAGTTTGGTTCAGGGGTCCAAAGTTATGGACCCTCAAAGGTGTAGCCCCCATCTTCTATTAGCTCCCATTGGAAACAATGGGAGATGGGGGCACCCACTTTGGGAGTCCATAACTTTGGACCCCCTGGACCTCACCAAACCTGGGTAGCATCATCAGGAGAGTCTCCAAACAAAGCCCTGAAATTGTGGTGTTGCTAGCTTAAAACATGCACCCCCTGCAGGCCAAAAACAAAAAAACACTAAAAATACAAAAATTACACAAATGAGGGGCGGAGCTTCGGACATGCAATGGGGGGGTTGAACGCGAGAACCTCCCCCCTTACCTACGTCCTTGAATAAACTAATATCCCTGTTAAATGTGGATTACAAACTATTTGTAACTATAATGGCAATGAGATTAAGACAGTGTATTCATGAGATGATACATGAAGATCAGACAGATTTTGTATCCAAAAGATATATGAAAGATAATTTGTTGAAACCAAGAGAAGGAAACAGCATTTATCTTCTTGGACGCAGAGAAGGCCTTTGATCATATTTCATGGACATTTTTATTAAAAACATTAGAATAGTTCACTAATGAAGAGTTCACTAATGAAGCCACAGATGCAGGCGAAACGTCAGGAGAGAATGCTGCTAGAACACGGTCATACAGCCCGGAAACCACACAGCACCCCAGATCTTGTATATGTTTAGGAACAACCATGAACCTTTAAGAATTCTTGCACCAAGTTGCAGCAAATCTATGAAAAGTTAGTGTGAAAAAATTCAACAGGAAACCTTATGAATGCATCTCCAGTTGTAATTAATTGATCACGCAGGATTTGAAAACAGGACTGCTTGCTATCTCAGTCAAACGCAGCACAATTTTTCGAGGGGGGGGATAGCTCATTTGGGACAGCATGGTCTTGGCACACAGGTCCCAGATACAGTCAGCCTTATGTAGCCTCTTTTCCTGACCAAAGGCAAAACTAGGGGAGTAGCCCTGACTCAGTTGTAGATCATGTCCTTTGCATGCAACAGGTGCCAGGTTCAATCCCCAGGACCTCCAAATTAAAAGGGTCTGGAAAACCAGGGACAGTCCAGGTGGCAGGTAATACTGATCTTGCTGAACCCAATGCTCTGATTCCGTGCAAGGCGGCTTCATGCGTGCATGAATGTCAAGTGAGTGCAACGAAACGAACCTCAGACTTAAAAACGTTTTTTAAAGAACTTATCCTACTAGTCATTCGAAACTCAAAGATTTCGGACGGATGCCTGCATTTCAAACGCAAGCCACAAGAACGGAACCTTTGGAACCCGATTTCCCTCTTCGCGCAAGCGCAGACACAAAAACAAAGTCCGCCAGACTCGAGCCTGTTTATGTAAGTCGGAACCCCGGCAACTGTAGGCCGCATGCGCACTACGTCCTCCTTCACCCAAGGAGACTATGGCAACGCGCATGCTCCGACTGGACTGTTAGTTCGCGCAGGCTCAGTGACATAGCCGGCTGAAGCGGGCGGAGAGCGGCACGGGGTGGGCTGCGCGTGCCGGAGGGGGGAGCCGCCCCGTGCCCGCGCCATGTATCAGCGGAGCCGGGCAGTGGCCGGACGAATCGGCCCCCGGTGCTGCTGGGGCTGGGAGGGGAGCGGCGGAAGGCGCCGTTGGGCTCAGGGCGACTCCACGAGATGCTGTTATCGGGCGCGGCCGCGGGTGAGTGCGGGGAGGAAGGAGTGACCGGCGGGGTGACCCTGGAGACTCTCTGGCGGGCGTGGCTTTGAATGGGCGTGGCCAGGCGGCCTGGCTGTCAGAGTGTCTCGTGCGGGAGATGGGGAAGGGGGAGGCTGCTTGGGGTAACGCACGTGGTGGCGCAAGACAATCTGCGTCGTTCACACGTGCAAGAGAGTGAGTTGTCGGGAGCGTTGAAGTGGTAGGGGGAATGCACTGCGCCGCTTCAGACTGCAGCTCACTTTTGGGAGGGATCCCTAAATGTTTAAGCCCCCCCTCCCCAAGTGGTAATATTCTGTTTTGGAGTGTATGATAAAAGAAGTTTCTTTGATGGAATCTTTTAAATTAAGCGAAGCGATGGGCCGTAGGACCTAGGTGGACAGAAGGAATTACTGCATTACTCAGTGAGTAAAATTCATTACTAGTGGGCATACAGAAGGCCACGTGGACACGTTGTTTCAAACGGAAATAAGACAGATTCCTGGAGGATTGTTCAATCAGTGACTACTAGCCATGCATGGTGGCTGAAGGGCGTTTCCATATCCAGAGGCTTTAAACCAATGAATACCAGTTCTTAGGAGGCGACATTGGGGAAGGGCCATCATCTCTGCCCTATTGATCTTGCAGGACAACCGATAGGCTGCTGTGTGAAACAGGATGCTGGCCTAGAGAGACCACTGCTGGTCTTGCACTGTTACAATTCTTTCACTACCGATAGCAGTCTGTGAAGTGCTGCAGACCATTCGGCCGTCACATCCTGGTTTCTCTTCATTCTGCATTCATTCTTCATTCTCCCCTTAGCTGGAGATGGCAAGGATGACAACAGAGACCATCTGTATGCAAGGTCTGTGCTCTGCTACTGGATTATAAAGCTTCCCCGCGACAATAGCAATTAGTGCTATGTGGTGCATTGTAAGCTAGGAGGTGGCAAGTGGTAACAACTGAAAAGCAAAATAGAGCTTCTCAAAATCCACACAGAATCTGAGGCTCATTCCGCACATGCAGAATAATGCACTTTCAAACTGCTTTCAGTGCTCTTTGAAGCTGTGCGGAATAGCAAAATCCACTTGCAAACAGTTGTGAAAGTGGTTTGAAAACGCATTATTTTGCGTGTGCGGAAGGGGCCTGAGCATCTATAATTCTGCTCCATAGAAAGGTTTCTTCATATATGTTTGCTTGCCACACTTGATCTCTTTGCTTTCAATAAAAAATGGTGTTGGGAGGGGATGATGATAGATGACAGAAGCACGGGAAAGGACAGAGACTTCCTGAAGCCACAAGGGCTGCCCAAGTGACTTTCATTGGCTGCTTGCTTTCTCTAAACATCTGCCACTGTTCAAGCTTTGCTTTGAGCATTCTTGTGAGCTGGAAAGCTGACCTCATCGGAACACTGGGTTCTGCCCCAAAAGTCTTATGTAGTTTACTAGACTCAGACAAAAGCCAGGGCTAGCGTGGTGTCCTCTAAGTGGAAAGGAGGGAGGGAATAAAATCCCGTGAGGCTGCTGGACATATGGCTAGGGCAGTGTTTCCCAACATTTTTGATGTCATGGTACCCTTGACCTCACTCTTCGTATCTCACGGTACCCCTGCCATCCCCCCACGTTACCCCCCCAGTGCCCCTGTTTGCCACCGCCACCTCCCCCTCCCAGTGCCTGTGCTTGCCACCCCGCCACCTTTTCCTCCCAAGGTGAAGGGAAGCACTGTTGGGCTGGAAGTGGCTGCTGACCTTCTGGCAGGTCCTGCCCCCTGGGCCAGCTCCATGTCCTTGCTGGCACTGGCGGAAGACACTGCAAAAGTGAGGGGGGCGGGTTGCGTTGCCGTGGTACGCCTGGGACATGCTCACGGCACAACCACGGAACCCTGGTTGGGAATCACTGGGCTAGGGCTTCTGTTTCTGGTGGCGTGGGAGAGGGTATAAGCTCCCAGTGTATAAGTGGAGTGGGAGAGGGTATAAGCTCCCAGTGATCGTGAGACTTTGGGCCAATAATGGCTCAGAGTGGCCTCCCCTTCCTCTCTGCCATTAATACAGAAGAAGCAAATGTGTTTTTCCTCTAGGAAGGTAAGATTGGATGACCCAGGACAAGTCTGGCCTGTGTGTTCCTCTCTGGAGAGCAAAAACAGATTGATGCTCTATAGCTGATTCCATACAAGGCAAATATAATAGGTGCAGGACGCTATATAACCCTTGGGGGGGGGGACTTCACACATGTCCTGCCCCCCAAACGAGCCTCCCCCATTTTATTTCCCCCAACCCATTTTTTTTCCAAAAAAATAGCTAAACAAGCAATCTTTTTGAAAAATCTCAGGTTGGAGCCGCTCCCGAGTGGCCAGGCCGGAGGCACTTTAATTTCCCTCCCTTCCACCCCATCCTTCACAGTCAGGGAGAAGCTGCCTGCCATTGCTCTGCCTTTTAAAAAAAATTGTGGCTTGCATCTGTGTAGCTACACAGGTGCAGCCAGTCGTATCATGGGACAATCGGCATGGCTGTGGGGGTTGCATATGTTGCACGTAATTAGAAAAAAGAGAGAAGCATCTCTGCGCGAAGGCATGACAGCAACCCGGATTGTTTCTGCGGCCTCCAATCGCAGCCTGCATGGAATGCAAGTGAATGGAAAAACAGGAAAACTGGAAAGGGATTTGGGCGTCTTAGTTGATAGTTCCATGGGAATGTCAACTCAATGCATGGCAGCTGTGAAAAAGGCAAACTCTATGCTGGGGATAATTAGGAAAGGAATTGAGAATAAAACTGCAAAGATGGTCATGCCCTTATATAAAGCAGTGGTGCGACTGCACTTGTAGTACTGTGTTCAGTTCTGGTCGCCACATCTAGAAAAGGATATCAAAGAGATAGAAAAAGTTCAGAGAAGGGCAACGAGGATGATTGAGGGACTGGAGCACCTTCCTTATGAGGAGAGGCTGCAGCGTTTGGGACTCTTTAGTTTGGAGAGGAGACGTCTGAGGGGGGATATGATTGAAGTCTATAAAATTATGCATGGGGTAGAAAATGTTGACAGAAAAAATTTTTTTCTCCCTTTCTCGCACAATACTACTAGAACCAGGAGGCATACAGGCATTGAAAATGCTGGGGGGGGAAGAACTGGGACTAATAAAAGGAAACACTTCTTCACGCAACGTGTGATTGGTGTTTGGAATATGCTGCCACCAGGGAGGTGGTGATGGCCACTAACCTGGATAGCCTTTTAAAAGGGGCTTGGACCAGATTTATGGAGGAAGAATGGAGTTTATGGGTACCCAATCTTGATCCTCTTTGATCTGAGATTGCAAATGCCTTAACAGACCAGGTGCTCGGGAGCAACAGCCACAGAAGGCCATTGCTTTCACATCCTGTATGTGAGCTCCCAAAGGCACCTGGTGGGCCACTGCGAGTAGCAGAGAGCTGGACTAGATGGACTCTGGTCTGATCCAGCTGGCTTGTTCTTATGTTCTTATGTTCCTTTATCACGACTGCAACCCATTATACATTTGCTGTGCGAAATCAGCCATCTTTGCAAACTAGCTGTTGTTATTCTCAAAGACCTTTTGCTTTCGTTATAGGACCTAGATGCATCTTGGGATAAGCTGCCTCCTGGGCTCGTCCCTGTGGGCTCCATAGGGCCAACGTTGCACTCGCTTTTCACCAGGAGACCGTTGGAAGCCCCCACCTCCCTCCTGGCTTTGCCCGTCCCTACACAAGGCAACTTTGCTGGTATCAACAGAAGTGAGCCAAAGATCAGACCTTGCCCACTGACTCACCGGCCCAGTGTTGAGACAGGGGCTCTTTTTCATCCTGCTGTGCTTTCCCCTCCTGAAGGCATGGAGTGTGCCATAACATTGGTGAATGGAAGGCAGGAAGATGACATAGTGGTAAGGGACGGTGAAGGACTGGATGGTGCCTCTTTAGACTCTTTGCACAGCTTGTTCCATGGCTGGCAGTGCCGTTCACCCTACCAGGTGCCCGAGGTAACCCTGGGTCCGCTCACGCCCTTCCGAGCCACAGCAGGAAGTCCGTCTCCAGCCAGTTCTTCAAGAAGTGACGATTCCAGCATGGAGGATCATCTTGCAGTCATGCACCAGAAATTACGGAGTGAGGTAGGTGCATGGAGATCTCATACTGTTTGGGGCAGAGCTTTTCATGGAATCATGGAAGAGACCTCAAGGGCCATCAAGTTTCTGCAGTGCAGGAACAGACAATCAAAGCACCCCTGACAGATGGCCATCCAGCCTCTGTTTAAAAACCTCCCAAGAAGGAGACTCCACTACACTCTGAGGAAGTGTATTCCTTTGTCAAACAGTCCTAACTGTCAGGAAGTTCCTCCTAATGTTTAGATGGAATCTCTTTTCCTGTACCTTGAACCCATTACTCTGACTCTGTTGCTCCTGTATCTGTTCCTTATCCTCACTGACAAGGGAGAGAACTTCAGATCTATTTTGTAGATTCAAACTCACAGAATGCTCCCTGGTCCCTCTACTTTTTTGAGTCACATTCCTCCAATTGCCCACCTTCGGTGTTTGAGAGCTGCTATCCTCAGAGAGATCCCCTGTGGGTTCCACACCTATTCCTGCCTGCTTCATTCTGTCAAGGAAATCTTCATTTTTCTTAGTGTTTTGAAGTGTAGATACTTGCACCTCTAAGTGCTGGACCTTCTCTTCCAAAAGAGCAACCAGCTTACACTTGCTGCAGGTGTAAATACCCACATTGCCCAGGAATAAACCCAAACATTCCACAGCTGTTGCAGGTGACAGCAGCAACTCCCTGATTGTCCATATTTAGTAGCCTTCAATAGTGTTTCCTTCAAAAAGTCTTGCCAATCTAACCAAGGACTTGTTCACTGAGCTCCAGGGAATGAGACCTAGTGTCTGGAGCCTCTACCAGACTAACTCTCCTTCTATTGTCTACCCCAAGATTGCTGCTTACCGACAAACAAACAAACAAAATTGTGTGCACCGCTACCTCAGTGACAGTGCTGAAGATGGCTGAATGGCCGTTAAATAGAGGTGGTGACTCTGAGAAGCCTGAGGCAAGCACACAGCCAGGACAAACAAAAACCCTCACACAGAGAGAAGCCTTCCCAAGCCCTCAAAAAGCAAACATACAAACCCTCCAAAAATGAACACAGTTAAAAATGTGACCTTAAGAATCCCCCCCACCCCGCCAAAAAACGCACAGCTCACCTTTTGTTTTCTGCTTGTTCCTTTTCTGCTTCCTCCCAGAATTCAGGGTGCGCGCCTCTGCTTCGAGGAGTTTTCTCTTTTTCTTGATTAGTTTTCTTTTTTAGCCAGTGTGTAGTGTCGGAAGACATCTTCGCCACATATATTTGAAAAGCTTGCAAAGAAGTATGAGTTTCCGTACTTTGGAGAATCACGTATTGGCGTCTCTAAAAGGCCTTTTCTTGCAAGGGAGTTGAGGCTCAAGGCTGGGCTCCCAAAGAACTGTGTGATGGATTCTTGTGTGCACCTTTGGATTCACCTTCCCCACAGCGCTTTCCCAAAAACCACTTATAAGGACTTGTGTCCTCTGGGGCAGCATCTGGCCCACGAAGCCCTGCACGTGTTCAGAACCTCTTCAGGCCTGCTCATGAGGATTTCTGAATCCCAGCCCCAGTCTTTTGAATGGTAACAGCAAGGCACGTGTTTGTCTCTGAAGGTAAAAATGAAGCTTAAGCACCAGAGCTGGAGTTTCCATGTGCAAAAGGGAGGTTCTCAATCAGAACGTGTTTCAGCTGTTCCGAGTGATTCACTGGTCAAGTAGCCTGCTGTCTGGATTGCTCAAGGGGCAATTGCTGGGCATACAACAGGTGGGGAAACTGAGGCCTGGGGAGGCTAAGAGACTTTGCCAAGATTGTACAGACACGCAGTAGCTGGACAGTGAATGCTTGACATTTCTTTTTCTTGTAACCTTCTTTTTTCTTGTAACTCTTCCTCCACCCCTCCCAGTTACCAGGCTTCTTTTTGAAGATACACGACTATGGAATCTACTCAAAGGATGTGGAGTTTGACAATGAGATTCTGCACTTTAAAACTCGGTCAGTTTTGGGGACAGCTTGGGGGACCATTAATAAAAAAATTAGTGCCTTGGTACCATTGAACGCACCATTATTGCTCAGCTACCATCCCGTAGGCCAGATCTGTCCCCCAGCCAGCCATTGGTTGGTTTTCTACATGCTTGTGACCTTCTAGTGCAGTGTTTTGCAACCTTTTCGAGGTCAGGGTACCCTTGACCTCACTCTTCATATCTCACGGTACCCCTGCCACCACCCTCCACCGTCCCCTCCCATTGCCCTGCTTGCCACACTCCCCACCTTCCCCTCCCAGGGTGAAGGGAAGCACTGGGAGTGGTGGTGGCTGCTGACCTTGTGGCAGGCCCTGCCCCATGGGCCAGCTCCATGTCCTTGCTGGTGCCGGTGGGAGGCACCACAAAAATGAGGGGGGCAGTAGTTGTTGCAGCGGTACCCTGGGACATGCTCATTACAGGCACCCCAGGGAATTTACTCAACGGAACCCCTGTTGGTTGAGTATCGAAGCTGTTCTAGTGGGACCTCAAAAAGGCCTTTCAGACCTCTTTCCCTCATATCACTTCTGAAAATCATGGTGGGAATTGACCTCATCCCCAAATGTTCTTGTTCATGTTCAGCCTGTTAGTCTGGTATCTTCAGTCTTGCCACTTGAGTACACTGGAAGAGGCAGCTGAGTGGACAAGTGGCTCATTCTTTCATGCTTGTGGTCTGACTGGGGCAGTGGTGGTGAACCTATGTCACTCTAGATGTTCATGAACTATGATTCCCATCAGCCCCTGCCAGCATGGCCAATTGGCTAATGGGAATTGTGGTCCATGAACATCTGGAGTGCCATAGGTTCGCCACCACGGGACTAGGGTGACCAGGTCTTCTTTTCTAGCAGAAGACAGCCCCCTCCCCCCCACCTTGCTGCTGCTCAGTGAAGTAGCTGGAGCAAAGCTGGAAGTGGTGGTAGTGGTGGAAACCACCATTGCATTGATACCACAGAGCCGCTTCCAGCACAACCCCAAAGTGACATCTCTGTGTCAGGGCAATGCTTAACCCAACATGGTGATGTCAGTGCTGGAAATGGTGCTGGCGCAATGCCATTGCCCCTGCCCCTTCACTTCCCACCAGTTTTTTTTTTTTGGGGGGGGGGGGCGCAACCCTATCTCTGACCTACACTGGGCCAGCACTTCCTGTTCAATGCTGATACCTGGTCTTGGTTTATGTTAGCCCTTTGATTGCTGTGATCACCACATTTTTGACTCGTACTGCAAATTATTTTGGGGAGATAACATGGAAGACATATTTAGGGTACACGGAACTGTGTGCATGAGTCTTGGGAGTTGCAGTTGAGGCAGAACATGCATATATGAGCTCATATCCTGAGGCTCCCTAGTTTAAGAGGGGGGGAAGTTGTGGAAACGCTCATGTAAACTTTGACAGATGTCAATGAACTGCATGGAACTGTATCATTCATTTTTCATAGAGCAGGAAAGAGCTATCTGTATGTTTGTTGGGGCTGGATTTACTGCAGAGAAGGGGAGGGAGAGGTACAGTCTTTCATAGTGAGAGGGAAATACGGCCCACTTGCCTCAGTTGGGATGGGATGGTAGAACCATGCATGCCTTTCCCACCGTGGGAGAATGACAGGGAAGGAAGAAATGCAGATAGAAAAGATCTACATTGGGTACAGAAACAGGAAAGTAATGGTGGGATTATTTCCCCACTGTAGTGTGAGAATATCCACTATAGCACAGGTGTCAAACTCGCGGCCCTCCAGATGTTATGGACTACAGTTCCCATCATCCCCTGCCAGCATCATCCTGGCAGCGGATGATGGGAACTGTAGTCCATAACATCTGGAGGGCCGTGAGTTTGACACCTGTGCACTATAGTGTGAGACTATAATATACAGGAAGAAAGGTCCGTTGTTATTGTGTTCAATAAGTTCCTCGAATCATTTGGTAATTTCATAATTCCCTCTTCCGTCTCCAGTGGCCGAACTATGTACCAGCTGGCACTGACCTTGTGCCGTTTCGTGGCCTGGAACTACTTTGCCGACTTGCGCATGGAAGTGCTGAAGGTGACGCAGCACTCTGAGAACTGGAGCATCCAAGCCCGGTGGCGGATTACGGGGCTGCCTTTCCACGTCCTCCTTTTCCGCTTCTACAGGAGGGACAAGGCTGAGCTGTACAGGTGAGGCATTCCCCAGAGAGCCGCTGCTCTGTCTCTGAGCTGAGTATGTTCATTTCTGTTTCTCGTAGTCCTGGAAGCTTCTGACAGATCAGCACTTTGTAGGGCAATGCAAATACTGTCCTCCTCTTGCCATTAATCAGGGTATTTGAGGCAAGGCTGGACTTCTTAAGCCGTGACAGAACTTTATTTTTGTGTATCTTGTGATGGGGGTTCCGATAAGTTAGAACTGGGCTTGTACAGGGGGTGGGGGGTAAAGAAGGAGAGTTTGGATTTGTACTCTGCTTTTCTCAACCGTAAGGAGTCTCAAACTCCTTTCCCTTCCTCTCCTCACAACAGACATCTTGTGAGGCAGGTGGGGCTGAGAGAGTTCTGAAAGAACTGTCTAGTCCAAGATCAGCCAGCAGGCTTCATATGTAAGAGTGGGGAAAGAAATCCAGTAAGAGTCTGCCACTCGGGTGCAGGAGTGGGGAATCAAACCCAGTTCTCCAGATTAGAGTCCATCTGCTCTTAACCATTACACCACACTGGCTGTGACCATCCTGGAGCATACTATTACATCACAGCAAAAATAATTCCCGTAAGAAACTTCACGAAATTCGCTTACATTTCTCAATTTTAAAAAAACCTCTAAGTTGTTCAAGGCATATATTAATAGTGTACAAAGGTTTCCTTAGCGTACAATGTTTCTTTTGAATGATATCGTTTGTATCTTTGCTTTGGGGAAGATCTAGCCCAGGGGTAGGGAACCTGCGGCTCTCCAGATGTTCAGGAACTACAATTCCCATCAGCCCCTACCAGCATGGCCAATTGGCCATGCTGACAGAGGCTGATGGGAATTGTAGTTCCTGAACATCTGGAGAGCCGCAGGTTCCCTACCCCTGATCTAGCCCAAGTATGCCAGTGTTGAGAGCTAAGCAGGGTTGATCACGGTCAGTACTTGGAAGGGAAGATGGGAGTTGTTAGGCAGATGAAGTCAGCGGCAAACCACATCTGGTCATCTCTTGGCCCAGTGGTGGCGAACCTATGGCACGGGTGCCAGAGGTGGCACTCAGAGCCCTCTCTGTGAGCACGCGCAAACAGAGTGCCCCCCCATCTAGGCTGGCCCGGGCCGCTGGGCTCGATTATTAGCATTAAACCTAAGACCCAGTTTTGGGAAGCAGTGTAGCGCTGTTAAACCCCACTGATTTTCATGCGAAGAACTAAAGCACGATCCTTTACCTGGGAGTAAGCTCGGTTGCTGGCAATGGGGCTTGCTTCTGAGAAAAACCCCCTAGGGTCGTGATTCACCCATTGGAAGATTTGCACGGTTGCTTCAAAGCAAAGCCACCGACTACCTCCAAGCCTACTCCCGAGTAGCGCACGCCTCGGAGCCCACCGTTTTTTTAAAACTAAAACCTCAGTGTTCAGGTTAAATTGCCGTGTTGGCACTTTGCAATAAATAAGTGGGTTTGGGGTTGCAATTTGGGCACTCGGTCTCGAAAAGGTTTGCCATCACTGTCTTGGCCCCTGGATGGGGTCGCCGTGAGTCGGTTGCGACTTGGCAGTACCAACTTTTTCAGGCAGCTGACATTCTACATAAAGCAAGCACAGGTAGATCTAGTACAGACAAAATGTCTAAATCAGGGGTCTTCAAACTATGGCCCTCCAGATGTTCATGGACTACAATTCCCATTAGCCCTGCCACTTGGCCATGCTGGCAGGGGCTGATGGGAATTGTAGTCCATGAACATCTGGAGGGCCATAGTTTGAAGACCCCTGGTCTAAATCCTTATGATGCACTAGCAAGATGCTAGAAATATTTAGTGTCACTTAAATAAACCTTGATTTTTTTTTAAAATTCCCCTTCTAGGACCTACGATGCCTATTCCACTTTCTTCCTAGATTCCGAAGGGTTAATTAAATGTCACAGGGTAAGCAAGGTAAGTTTGAGGGGGATCTCTTCTCCTACCCAGAGCTTTGCCTGTTTATGGACAGGAAGCCCGTTTATGGCAGCTGTTAAGACTAATCTCACATGTTTTTTTCTTCCTTGCAGCTGATGCCATCCCAGCCTCCCCTGACCACGGTAAAAAAACTCCTGGTCGCCTCTTTGTTGGGCCTGGGGTTGTCTGACCAGAGGCCCTCTCTGCAACTCTTCTTTTCAGCTCTGGCAGGCAAATAGCAGGGGCTGCCAGAACAGCTGAGGCCGAGCCCACTTCTTGCGTTTCCTATAGTTCGTCTGCGCCAAGGCAGGGCGAGAATGTCACCAGGGGCTCATTGTGTCTCTGTGTGGCCTTCGTGCAGGGAGTGTGGGCCTTCCTTGACGTTGCTTCGTTAGTCCCACCTGATAAGTGCTGTAAAGACGGTTGTAATTTAATCTGTACATAATAAAGGTTTATGTTGAAGAGAGTTTGGCTAGTCCTGAGTGGCTCTGTCAAAATCAGGCAATTAGGTGGCAGGTTTCACATGGAAGTGGTGAACTTTGAACAAGTGTTGAACAAACAGGGAGCTCCTGTTTAGCTAAACCCTTTGCCTATCGACAGCATGTGCAAACAGCCCTTTGAAGTAGGAACTGCTTCTTTGATAGTGCCTGGACTGGAAGCTAAGCATGTGGTCTGTGCTCGGATGGGAAACCAGTGAGGAAGACTGGGATTGCTCCCCAGAGGCAACCCTAGGAAAACAGTGGCAAGCCATCTCTGCTCATCTCTTTGCCTAAGGCCGCAAAGAGCCCTGACAGGCATCAGCAAGGGCTGGAAACACCAGGGCTTTTTTAGAACTGGATCAGACCAGAGTCCATCTAATCCAGCACTCTGCTACTCGCAGTGGCCCAACAGGTGCCTTTGGGAGCTCATGTGCAGGATGTGAAAGCAATGGCCGTCTGCTGCTGTTGCTCCAGAGCACCTGGTCTGCTAAGGCATTTGCAATCTGAGATCAAGGAGGATCAAGATTGGTAGCCATAGATCGACTTCTCCATAAATCTGTCCAAGCCCCTTTTAAAGCTATCCAGGTTAGCGGCCATCACCACCTCCTGTGGCAGCATATTCCAAACACCAATCACACGTTGCGTGAAGAAGTGTTTCCTTTTATTAGTCCTAATTCTTCCCCCCAGCATTTTCAATGAATGCCCCCTGGTTCTAGTACTGTGAGAAAGAGAGAAAAATTTCTCTCTGTCAACATTCAGATACTAGTGGAAAGCCATGCCAATTCCGGGTGGCTGGAACAGTTCAGAGATTCCCCCCAAAGAAACGATCAAGAGTTTTTGAACAGGAAAACAAACAAGAATCCAAAACTTAAAAAAAAACCACCATGTTTATTCTGTATCACAAAATACTGTACAGCTGTGCAAAAAAACCCTAGTCCAGTGGTGGCGAACCTTTGGCACTCCAGATGTTATGGGCTACATTTCCCATCAGCCCCTGCCAGCATGGCCAATTGGCCACCACGGCCCTAGTCCCTGGGTGAAGGCATCACTGCAGCACAGGGTTAATGAGACGCAAGGCTGTCTGTCTGTTCCGGCTTCAGCCCAGCTCCTCCCGCGTCTTCCCCACTTTCTTGGGCAGCTTCTTGGTGGAGGCATCCTCCAGTTCCTTGGCCTTGTAGTAGTGGGGGGCCACTTCCAGCAGCCACGTGCTGTCAATCTCTATGACCTTCAGGGAAACGAGATGGGGGGGTGTTAGCCTGCTCTCTGGCAAAACCCTGTTTGTCATAATCAGTTCCTTTCTCCTGTTCCTTCACTTGAAAGTGCTGCCCTGCCCCCCCCCCCCCCCCCCGAAAAAGGGGACCTCACATGTAGTATGCACAGAAGAGGGAGAAAACAAGTGCTTTTAGAGAAGGTTACAAGGATGGAACCACAGGAGTGCACAGCCAGGCAGTACATGGAAGCATGAACCAGACCACCAATCCCTCAAGGTCAGTATTATGTACTCAGACATGCCGAACAGACGCTATGCCATGGAACCACAGCCTCCTCCCTCTTCCAAGGCTCAACACAGAAGGGGGATCCACTGTCACAGTCTGCTCACAAGACTGGATATCTGGAGCTGGGGGCGGGAAGGCTGCAGCAACTATGGGCCATACAATGACAGTGGTGGTGCTGGCTAAGGAAGGGTGTGTGTAGGCGTGCTTGGGTTTGAAAGTGGAATTAGGCTCTTTTTCAAGCTGTGTGCGCCCTTTCACTGTCTGACCCTGCTGTGCAGAGACAGTGAAATGATGGTGGTATCCGTACATGTGAAGGCACCTCAGACCAGTGGTCTATCTCACAAAGTACTGTCTAGGCCAGGGGTCTGCAACCTGCGGCTCTCTAGATGTTCATTTATTTATTTATTTATTACTTAAACTTTTATACCGCCCCCATCCCTGAAGCTCTGTCAGTTGGCCATGCTGGCAGGGGCTGATGGGATTTGTAGTCCACGAACATCTGGAAAGCCGCAGGTTGCAGACCCCTGGTCTAGGCTGACGGCCAGTCCAGCTATAGCTCTTGCAGGCCCCGATAACTTAAGATCTGAATGTGCTAGGAGTGGAATCTGGGACCTTCTGCATGGAAAGCATTGGGGCTCCAACTGTAAACAAAAAGGAAGGCAGCATATTAGAACCACCTGAACTAAGCTCCGCCCTATTAAACTATTTGAGCATCGCTGCTCAGCCTACCTAAAACTACTCTCTCTCCCGTGGCAGCTTTATCATGAAACATCTGCTATACCTGCCAACCATCTCCCTGCAAGACAAAAGGCTGCGTTGCCCTTATCAGTCAGGAATCCCCTGTGCGATGGCCGTGAGTCTTACCTGCCTCATGAACTCCTTAGTGGTGAAGACCAACTCGTGATAGATTAGCCAGCGTGGCTGCTCTTCAAACAGGGAGCTGTTTGGATGGGTAAACACTGTCTGCTGGTGCTTGACCGTCTTGTAACCACTACGGGTGAGGCGGGACGTGTGATAAAAGAAGCCAGCGGTGATGGCCTGAGGGTGGAGAGAAGAGGCGTAGCACTGAGAACGAAGACAGATCTGAAACCACAGTGCGGGGAATGCAGGCTGCCTCCTTTCAAAGCATCAGTCTCTGTGTGGCACCACAATTGGCCAAAGTGTTCAAAATGCTGTGGCTAGATTTCTCGTGGTCATTCAAATCCACAATTTTCTCTTAACTGTTCTTGACTTACTGTACTGGACTACGGTAAGAAAGCAGTGCTAATTTCACAGGACTAGTAAGACACCAGAAACATACTAGCAGACTATAAACTGACTCTCAGTCACGGACAATCAAGCCAATGTTTGGGGGTGGAGTCCTCTCCTTGATAAGACAGAAAATCTGGGAGGAAAATGAGACATTCATGTCCTGAACATGTTCACAGGAGTGATCACGTGCAAGAGGCACGTGGTGGTCTTGAAAGACAAGCCAGATCTTCTCCCTTCTCATTGCTCGAGGGTGTTTTGTTTAAGTTGGCTTCCGGTGGAATTCTGAATCATTTTCAAGGTGTGGGTTTTGACCTTTAAGGCCTTACGCGGCCTGGGACCCTCGTATCTCCGGGAACGCATTACCCCCCCACTTATGCCTCCCTCTACTGCGTCCTCTTCACGCTTCAGCTGGGAGGCGAACCCATTGGTGGTCCCCGGCCCCTCCATGATGCGGCTGGCCTCCACGCGGGCCAGGGCTTTTACGGCCCTGGCCCCGGCCTGGTGGAACACTTTCTCTCCAGCTATCCGGGCCACCTCCCGGAGATCTTGATGAGTTCCGCAGAGGGCCTGTAAGCACTCGGGAGTTGTTCCGCCGGGCCTTTGGAGTAACTGTAGCCCGGCTGAGAGTATGGCGCCAAAACTGCTCGCTTAAACACATCCTAGATTTATCCCTCCCATGGAGGAGAGTCCGCTGTCTCCCTAGGGAGAGTTTTAAGGGTAAGGACTTACCGGGCGCCTTTTAGTATGCCTTTAGTATGACTTTTAGTATGACTACCGCTGTTTTAACACAATTTAATATGTTTTTAGTATGTTTTAATGATGGAGCCTTATGGGTTATTGTTATCTTATTCATTGTTGCTCCCGACTTTGTTATATTAGTTATGTTGTACACCGCCCAGAGCCCCTGGGGATGGGGCGGTATAAAAATTTAAATAATAAATAAATAATAAATAAATAAAATAATAAAATAAAATAAATAAGTTTCTGGGCTGCCCCAGTTAATTGTTTGGCAACCTGACTTTGCTTTTCTCCCCTGATTAACCCTTCCTTGGGTTGTCACACACACTCTCCCACTCAACTGGCGGGGTATTACAGGCCAGAGAAATGGGACTTCATCCTTTTATTCCTCGGGAGCCTTGTGCTGGCTCTGCCTCCTTGCGGTGTGTCCCACTGAGCTCAGGTAGGAACAGACGGGACTACCTTTTGCACTCTCCCCTTGCTTTGCCTTTGGAAATGTGCTTCAGAGCCAGGACAGGATAACAGCAGGGTACAGAAATCAGACGTCTGGCATTCAACTTGTAAAGGTTAAAAAGGGAACCATGGAAGAAAAAGAAGAAGAAGAAGAGTTTGGATTTATATCCCCCCCTTCTCTCCTGAAGGAGACTCAAAGGGGCTTACAATCTCCTTGCCCTTCCCCCCTCACAACAAACACCCTGTGAGGTAGGTGGGGCTGAGAGGAGAGTCTCCGGTGAGAAGCTGTAGCCCAGAGCTAGCCCAAAGGTCACCCAGCTGGCATGTGTGGGGAGTGTACAGGCTAATCTGAATTCCCCAGATAAGCCTCCACAGCTCAGGCGGCAGAGCTGGGAATCAAACCCGGTTTCTCCAGATTAGATACACGAGCTCTTAACCTCCGACGCCACTGCTGCTTCTCCTCCCTGACGTTTTATATGAAAAGCCACGTTTTCAGGGTAGCAGATTCTCAAAGTGGGGTGTGCAGAACGTAGAAACATGGCTGTATCTTTCCACCACATGGTATTACCATACTGACAGAGTGAAAGAGTGCGGCCACGCTGTACCTTGCGGACAGGGATGTAGTCTCCCTCGCTGGAGGTGATGTCCACCTCGATGCACTCCATCAGCCCCTCCAGCTGCTCTCGCACGTCCCTGGCTCGCCTCATGGAACGGAACTGGATGAAGTTCTCATAGCACCACTGCATGGAGTGACCACTCTCCACCCACTGCAGAAAGTCAGAGGTAAGACAAGTTCAGTCCAGGGGACAGCCATTTCCTGGGGTGCCCTGCCCTGCTGCTGGCTTAACTGTAGGCTTGAGCAAGATCACGCACCACCTGCCCATCCCTACCTGCCACGGCCACTTCTGCAACCATTCGGTGTCAGTAATTCAGGGAACAGCCGTTGCCTGATGCCTCCTGAAAATCCCTGAGTCCCCACCCACTCCAGTAAGCACCTACAAGCAACTTTAGTACTTAATTTTTTTATCTATCATTAAACTTAACAAAAAGCTTATTCCTGTCCCTGATCTCGTTCCATTCCCTCTTTCCTCTCTTCCCCGGTGTCCTGATTTTCGTTGTATATTGGCATCTGTTTTTAGAAAAGCTGATGTCGGATGTCAATTTTGTTTTTAAACTGGTATTTTTTAACTGAAATGTTGGAAGCCGCCCTGTGCCCATGAAGGAAGGGGGGATACAAAACCAATAAACGAATTGAAATAATCGGCATGCCAGACTGGATTTAGATCCCTCCTGTACCCATGAAGTTCACTGGGTAATCTCAGCCCAGCCTGTCCCCTTGGGGTAGAAGACAAAGCTGGTGCATCCTCCAGTTCTTTGAAGCTTTGAAGAACTAGACCAGCCCGGGACTTAAACAGCCACAGATGCCTGAAGAACTCTGAGCACGCACGCACGCACGCACGCACGCACGCACGCACGCGCCAGTCCACTCTTCTTACAATCAAGGGCAACAAGGATGATTGAGGGACTGGAGCACCTTCCCTATGAGGAGAGGGTGGGAGGAGCTTCGCAAGCGTTTGGGACTCTTTCGTTTGGAGAGGAGACGGCTGAGGGGGGATATGATTGAAGTCTATAAATTATTATGCATGTGGTAGGAAATGCTTGACAGAGAGAAATTTTTCTCTCTTTCTCACAATACTAGAACCAGGGGGGCATTCATTGAAAATGCTGGGGGGGGGGGGGAATTAGGACTAATAAAAGTGAAACACTTCTTCATAATGCTAACGTGTGATTGGTGCTTTGGAATATGCTGCCACAGGGAGGTGGTGATGGTCCGCTTAACCTGGGATAGCTTTAAAGGGGGGGCTCTGGAGCAGGATTTGAAATGGAGGAGAAGTCGATTTATGGCTACCAATCTTGATCCTCTTTGATCTGAGATTGCAAATGCCTTAGCAGACCAGGTGCTCGGGAGCAACAGCCGCAGAAGGCCATTGCTTTCACATCCTGCACATGAGCTCCCAAAGGCACCTGGTGGGCCACTGCGAGTAGCAGAGAGCTGGACTAGATGGACTCTGGTCTGATCCAGCTGGCTTGCTCTTATGTTCTTATGTTCTTCTCCAAAGCTTATCAGCTCCTCCTGACCTGATTGTACACATTGAGAAGCACCAGGTGATCCCCACCAGGCAGGAAGAAATTCATGCGGGCGTTGTCAGCATGGACCACTTTGTCTTTGGGCCGGTAGAAGATGGCATTGTTGACTGACAGCATGGCAGCAATGGTCAGGATCTGCTCGGAGCATTTGTACCTGAACAATCACACCCAGTGGACAAAAGGGAGAAGTGTTAGGGTCTGGCAGAATAGCAGCTGATTGGGGAACAAAAGAAACTTGAAAAGAATATATATATAATCCAGGGACACAAAAGAAACGTGTGCCCTAAACTGATGCAACCTTTCCCCCCCGCCTCCCCAAGCATATTGCTTTTCACCAAGGCTACGACAGAAATCAGGCAAAGAAAGCTTCCAGCGCTTTCAAAGGCAGTGTAAACAGTAAAATGCCCTAGATCGGTGATGGCAAACCTCTGGTACGGGTGCCAGAGGTGGCACTCGGAGCCCTCTCTGTGGGCACATGCAAACAGAGTTCGTCATATGGGGGAGGAATCCCCCCCCCCCCCACATCTAGGCTGGCCTGGGCTGCTGGGCTCGAATATTAGCATTAAACCTAAGACCTAGTTTTAAGGAAGCAGTGTAGGTAACCCTGTAAATCGCTGTTAAAGCCCACTGATTTTCATGCAAAGAACCAAAGTGCAATCCTTTACCTGGGAGTAACCTCGGTTGCTGGCAATGGGGCTTGCTTCTGAGCAAACCCTCCTAGGGCCATGATTCACCTGTTAGAAGAGTTGCGTGGTTGCTTCAAAGCAAAGCCAACAACTACCACCAAGCTCCTAACCAACCGTTTTTTCTAAACTAAAACCTCAGTATTCAGGTTAAATTGCCGTGTTGGCACTTTGCGATAAGTAAGTGGGTTTTGGGTTGCAGTTTGGGCACTCGGTCTCGAAAAGGTTCGCCATCACTGCCCTAGATTGAGCTATATGTTCAAAACGGGTTGAGTCATCTTGAGAAAACGAATTAGCTTTTCAATGACACTCGTTGACAGATCTTCTCCTGGTCTGTCCCTCCCTCCCCCACCCATAATGCCAAGCCATTTTGGATCTAGCCAGAAGGCTAATTCAGTGGGTGGGGTGATTGCACACACAAAAAAGCAACAGAAAGGCAGCCAATCCAAGACAAGCTGAAAAATGATAGGGAGTTGGGTGCTGTGTGGTTTCCGGGCTGTATGGCCGTGTTCTAGCAGCATTCTCTCCTGATGTTTCGCCTGCATCTGTGGCTGGCATCTTCAGAGGATCAGAGGAAACCACACAGCACCCAAGTGATTCCGGCCGTGAAAGCCTTCGACAATACAATGATAGGGAGGATTTTCACAATTCAGAGGGACTGTTTTCTGTAAAAATAAAATTAATCTTCCAGCCTGCAAATTTTGGCATGTATCCAACCATCCCATGCATGTAAGTTTTCCTGTGTTCCTCTCCTTTCCTGCACCTCCTCTCGAACCCTGGAAAGATTGTTTATGGGGTCAAGGGGTCCATGCAGCCGTGTGGCCTGGGTGACTGGAGAAATAAGGAGCAAAAGGATGAAACTGACCCTTTGTGGCATAGGAGGTTAAGAGCTTGTGTATCTAATCTGGAGGAACCGGGTTTGATTCCCAGCTCTGCCGCCTGAGCTGTGGAGGTTTATCTGTGGAATTCAAATTAGCCTGTACACTCCCACAAACGCCAGCTGGGTGACTTTGGGCTAGTCACAGCTTTCTGGAGCTCTCTCAGCCCCACCCACCTCAGAGGGTGTTTGTTGTGAGGGTGGGAAGGGCAAGGAGATTGTGAGCCCCTTTGAGTCTCCTGCAGGAGAGAAAGGGGGGGGGATATAAATCCAAACTCTTCTTCTTCTTCTTCTTCTTCTTCTTCTTCTTCTTCTTCTTCTTCTTCTTCTTCTTCTTCTTTTCCTCAGTGAAGCTGTAACTGCAGTACAGGAAGAAGGAGCAATTTCACCCCCTTGGCCTTTCTCACTCTAGCCCAACCCAAGCAGCTAGTCCAGTCCATGGGTGCCATGACCCTCGGGAATGCTCTTTCCATGTGTCAGAAGGGCCTTGCAGAAATGGAGACAAATGTAGGAACACTCCTTATTCGGTGCCAAGCAATACTGCTGTATAATGGTTGGAGTATCAGACTAGGATTATTTATTTATTTTTTAGGCTGCCTCTTCCCATCGAGTTGGGCTCAAAGGCAGCTCACGTCGATCAACGCACAAACACAGCAATACAACAGGACATCCATTGACCAAGTCAAACCCAATTTCCAATTTAGGCACCATAAATAACAATATGCCTGGAAGACCCAGATAAGAACCCCAGCTCTATCAAGGAAGCTTGCCAGGCGGCCTCAGGCCAAACCCCGCAGGGTTGTTGTGAGGATAAAATGGAGAAAGGCTGTGTATGAACGAAGTAAATTAAGGCAAAGGGCAGCCGGCCCAAGATGCAATATCAAAAGACAGTGGGCTCTATCTAGCTGTGTCGTTACTCTTAATTGCTTACTGGTGTTGAGGAAATTGGAATTTCCTGGGAAGGTTATGAAAGGGAGCCAAACAGGAGGCCCGGCACTGAGAGACGCACGGTCACAAGACACACGAAGGAGAGGAAGCCGGACTAGCCAAGTAGCATTGATGGCAAAGAGGCTGAAGGGGGCTGAGAAAGACTCACTGTTCTGAAGCCAGAATCATCTTGGACAGCATCGGATCCACAGGAAGCTCCGCCATCTTCCGGCCCAACTGCATGCGCAACAAAGGATGGTCAAGCTTGGTCTCATTTAACAGCCCCTCAGATCTCAATTCAAAAGGTAGAATTGATACACAGACAAAAGTCTCACAGCGATTTAGGACCAATTAAAAAAAGAGCACCCCAAAACATCAGAAGCCAGTTGGGATATGATAGTGAGGCGCCAGGCTTGAGCTTGAGGCGAACTGAATTCTCAAATCCCCCCCTCAGGCATGAGTCTCCTTGGCTGACTTTTGGCCGGTTACCTTCCAGCCTAAGCCACTAAAGACTGTGGAGATAACACAACAGATGCCCCCCACCCTCCACACCAGCTCGTTGAAGAACGGGTGTAAGGTGGAAATGCAAACACTGGTGATTTTTTGGGAGGGAGAAAGGGGCACCTAACTCCACAATATGACAGGCTTTTATTTAACAGTGGGTCGGGGGGGGGGGGGGCGTTGCCTCTTGATGTTTCTTCTGCCCACCCCCCTGCCTATGACCTCTCAAGCTGAAGAAGATTCTCCTCAGGATTTTTCTCGAGTCTTCTCCCCGACGTACACCCTTTCTTTCTAATTGTTCTAATTAAAGTGTGCTAATGCTGACACACACTTTGGCCCGTTTTGTGCCCTTAGGATGTAGTGGGAAGTCAACTAAATAACTGCCACATAAACGGCTAAAGGATTCAGCACCTCTATTCCCGCTGTCGAGCCTTTGCCCTCCCTCTAGAATTGGCAATGATGACCACCGGTGAGAGCTGGCTAAGGACTAAGCACCAAGAATAAGGTGGAATCTTAAAATACCCCAGTCTAGAACCTGTTTCGCTACCTGTCCCAGTATGCCACGTTTTCAAAGCTCGTCCAGGATTAGTAGAGAGATGTGTATTGAACCCACTGTGGTGGAAGAGAGGTTGAGGTCTCTGCTGAGGTCTTGTCACAAGGTGATGGACCACTATCCTGGATGGGGCAGTCAGGAAGAGGGACATCGTAGTCCCGTGGTGGCGAACCTTTGGCACTCCAGATGTTATGGACTACAATTCCCATCAGCCCCTGCCAGCATGGCCTCATCTGGGTAGTAATGGGGAGATGCTGACCGGAGGCCCCAAACCTCCGTTCCCACTTCTCCAACTTTCCCCACTGGAGAAGAGGACAGTCAGCTTGCAAAACCAGTCTGGAGCCCTGACCAAGAAGATGGGTCTGAACCCAAGTAAGCTTACCTTGGTGAGCTCGCCAAGGTGGTTGAGGGCCCCCAGTGCATAGAGCTGCTCCAGGGCTAGAACCAGCGTTTCATGGGGAGGCGGATCCATGAAGTCAAAATGGATGAGGTCATTGATTCCTGAAGGGGAAGATGGAGGAAGGCTGGGCTAAGGAAATTGCATGCAAGTCCCTCCCCTCCCAAGCATTTGCATTGCCACAGAGAACACATGAAGCTGCCTTACACTGAATCAGATCCTTACACTTGATCAGAACAAGGTCATACTGGTTGCTCCGACAAGCGGCGCTTCTCCAGTGTTTCAGGCAGAGGGCTATCTCTCCTGCTCCCTGATCCTTTTAAATGGGGATGTCAGGGTTGAACCACGGGGTATACATTGAAAACCAGGGGGCATACATTGAAAATGCTGGGGGGAAGAATTAGGACTAATAAAAGGAAACACTTCTTCACGCAACGTGTGATTGGTGTTTGGAATATGCTGCCACAGGAGGTGGTGATGGCCACTCACCTGGATAGCTTTAAAAGAGGCTTGGAAAGATTTATGGAGGAGAAGTCGATCTCTGGCTACCAATCTTGATCCTCCTTGATCTGAGATTGCAAATGCCTTAGCAGACCAGGTGCTCGGGAGCAACAGCCGCAGCAGGCCATTGCTTTCACATCCTGCATGTGAGCTCCCAAAGGCACCTGGGGGGCCACTGCGAGTAGCAGAGAGCTGGACTAGATGGACTCTGGTCTGATCCAGCTGGCTTGTTCTTATGAACATGGGACCTTCTCCATGGAAAGCAGATGCCCCACTGCTGAGCTACCCAGTGGGAAAACCTTCACACCACCTAGCGGGATGGAGCATGCAACATCGCCACCTTAGACTGCCTACCCAGGCTCTTGAGCAGCAGCACGACGTTGCCCAGGTTGGTCCTCTGAATCTCTGGCACGGTGGTCTCTTCCATCTCGTTCTTGTAGGCCCAGGCCGTGTAGAGGCGGAAGCACTTCCCGGCAGCCACGCGGCCAGCTCGGCCTGCTCTCTGGTTGGCAGAAGCCTGCCGGGGATAACAGCATCGAAGTGAGGGAGAGGGCCTCGTGGTGGAATCTTTACCTGTTTGCTTGTGTTACTTGTAGCCTGCCTTTCTCAGAGTCTCAAGGTGGATCACACAATGTAAATCAAGAGGAGGAAACATCAGGTGAACATGGCAGAATCTGTCCTGACAATGTTCAAGGATAAAAACAAGGGGGGGGGGGGGGGAGGGGTTGTTGTTACAAGAACTAGCAATTATTCAGTGAAATAAACAGGCCTGCATGAGAGTTTTTTAAAAAGTCACAGCAAAAAACATTGGAGGAATTTTCTATTACATATCGTGTTTCCCCGAATATAAGACAGTGTCTTATATTAATTTTTGCCCCCAATGATGCGCTATGTCTTATTTTCAGGGGATGTCTTATTTTTCCTGTGTTCTGTTCGTCAGGCATGCTTCCAAACAAAAACTTTGCTACATCTTACTTTCGGGGGATGCCTTATATTTCGCACCTCAGCAAAACCTCTACTACGTCTTATTTTTCGGGGATGACTTATATTAGGGGAAACAGGGTAGTTCTGTGTTGCACTGACTTTGCCTTTACTGGGGACACCACCTGCCTGTTTTTGGTAACTAATTAAGATGACCTAGCTCAGTGGTGGCGAACCTTTGGCACTGCAGATGTTATGGACTACAATTCCCATCAGCCCCTGCCACCATGGCCAATTGGCCTAGAATGTTTAGAATAGCTCAACTTTCACTTGGATGAATCCAACATTCCTTGTTTAACTGTAAAAAAAAGCAAGTTTGAAAAATGTGTGCAGAGTTCAGCGAAGGTTGAAAAATTATGAACCAGGAGACGGGTGGAGATGGCACAGAAAATGCCATCCGAGGCATTTAGAAACAGCTTGAAATTTTCATGAGGATCTTCAGATCCACAAGGATCAGAAACTTGCCTTTGAACTATGCCCCCCAAATTTAAATCTTTGGAATGCAAATTCTTCCCAGAGGAATTCTGTGTGTAGAGTTGCATCACAAAATGCCTTGATTTGCTTTAAGAAGAGAAGAAGAAGAGGAGTTTGGATTTATATCCCCTCTTTCTCTCCTGCAGGAGACTCAAAGAGGCTTACAATCTCCTTGCCCTTCCCCCCTCACAACAAACACCCTGTGAGGTAGGTGGGGCTGAGAGAGCTCCGAGAAGCTGTGACTTGCCCAAGGTCACCCAGCTGGCGTGTGTGGGAGTGTACAGGCTAATCTGAATTCCCCAGAGACGCCTCCACAGCTCAGGTGGCACAGCTGGGAATCAAACCCGGTTCCTCCAGATTAGATACACGAGCTCTTAACCTCCTACGCCACTGCTGCTCCTGAAGCAGTTCGAACAGATTTAGGACCCACCAAAGAAATGCATTCATTACTTTGATGTCATCTACCCCATTATATTTCCTTGCCCAATTATCCTGTAATCTCTGCCTAATTCCTAGTCAACTGCTGGGAATCAACTAACTGGGAATCAGGCATTCTGCAGGAGACATTGCTGTAATTCAAGACGTCTCCAAGTGAGATTCCACATTACATAGTCTGGTTAAGCTCGTTTGGCTTTATAAAAACCACTGTCATGTGCATTTAATTTATCGTGCCCAGCAATTACCTCGGCAAACACACAAGCCCCTTCATCCCTTGTTACTTCACATTTAGCACACTCCCTCTCCCCAAGCATAAAGCCAGTGGGAATGAGAGAGGAAGCAGTGAGAACAGCAAACAGGACAAAGGTTTACTATCTGAAGTCCCTGCACACAAATCAGTCCAGAGGAGATGCAAGAGAGGTACAGAAGGCGGGTACCCGAGAGCAGGGGGTGACAATCAGCGACTCCATGCCTGTGCGAGCATTGTAGCTCTTCTGCTTGCAAAAGCCGGGGTCGATCACGTAAATGATGCCGTCAATGGTCAGAGAGGTCTCTGCAATGTTTGTGGCCACGACAACCTGGAGAAGGCAATAAGATGTATCACGTTAGGAAAGTTTTATCTGACACTGAGCCTGGTTGTGTCCAAAGCAGCTTAAGCTACACCCTTAGAATCAGCACCCTAAAAATCCAAAGCAAGTTTTCACGAATCCATGGCTCTCATAGCAGAAACCTCAGCATTCAAAACGAATGATACCTGAACCCTTGGTGAAAAGAGTTTGGATTTATATCCCTCCTGTAGGAGTCTCGAAGGGGCTTACAATCTCCTTGCCCTTCCCACCCTCACAACAAACACCCTCTGAGGTAGGTGGGGCTGAGAGAGCTCCGAGAAGCTGTGACTAGCCCAAGGTCACCCAGCTGGCGTGTGTGGGAGCGCACAGGCTAATCTGAATTCCTCAGATAAGCCTCCACAGCTCAGGCGGCAGAGCAGGGAATCAAACCCGGTTCCTCCAGATTAGATACACGAGCTCTTAACCCTTATACCCCTGCCTTTCTCTCCTGTAAGGAGACTCAAGATGGCCTACAATCTCCTTTCCCTTCCCCTCCCCACAACAGATACCTTGTGAGGTAGGTGGGGCTGAGAGAGTTCTGAGACTAGCCTAAGGTCATCCAGCAGGTTGCATGGGTAAGAGCAGTGAAAGAAAGCTGGTTCACCAGATAAGCTTCCGCCACTCAGGTGGAGGAGTGGGGGAATCAAACCCAGTTGTCCACCTGCTCTTAGCCATTACACCCCACTGGCTCTAGGACAGTGATGGCGAACCTTTTCGAGATCGAGTGCCCAAATTGCAACCCAAACCCCATTTGTTTATCACAAAGTGCCAACATGGCAATTTAACCTGAATACTGAGGTTTTAGTTTAGAAAAAAACAGTTGGCTCTGAGGCGTGTGTTACTCAGGAGTAAGCTTCGTGGTAGTGGCGCCACGTGGCATAGTGGTTAAGTGCTTGTGATGCCACTCACACGGTCAGGAGTTCAAGCCCCCTGTGGGTCAGATATCCTGGCAGCTGGCTCATGGTCAACTCAGCCATCCATCCATTCCTTAGTCTGTAAATGAGTACCTAGCACACAGCTAGGGGGCAAAGAGTAGCCAGGGAAAGCAATGGCAAACTACCCCACAAAAAAAAGGGCTTTCCTATGAAATTACTGCTTGCAGTGGTACCCCCCACTGGGTTGGACCACTCTAACTGAAGGGGAAACTTTACCTTTACCTAAGCTTCGTGGTAGTCAGTGGCTCTGCTTTGAAGGAACCATGCAACTCTTCCAATGGGTGAATCACGACCCTAGGAGGGTTTACTCAGAAGCAAGCCCCATTGCCAGCAACCGAGCTTGCTCCCAGGTAAAGGGTTGTGCTTTAGTTCTTCGCATGAAAATCAGTGGGGTTTAACAGCGCTTATCAGGGTCACCTACACTGCTTCCCCAAAACTAGGTCTTAGGTTTAATGCTAATAATCGAGCCCAGCAGCCCAGGACAGCCTAGATGTGGGGGGGGGGGGGGGCTGACTCTGTTTGCACGTGCCCACAGAGAGAGCTTTGAGTGCCACCTCTGGCACCCGTGCCATAGGTTCGCCACCACTGCTCTAGGAAGTCCTGTTTACAAGTTACAGAAAATGCACATGCAATCGGTGTCAGGTTTATGCTTGATTTTTCCTTATACGTGTTCTGAATCATTCTTACATTACATTCAGCACAGGCAAAGCTGAACGCATGATTTAGCCCTCATATTTATCTAAGTACCGGTCCCTGATTTCATTTGTAACGTGAATGTTCGTTGGCTCCTTCGTATGAAGAGATATACACATAGACATGCCAGAAATATTTTTGCCGCCTTGGGGACCCTATTTGGGTGGAAAGTTGGCATAGCAGCATTTTAAATAAAATCAATAAAAAATAAACAAACACTGTGCAAACGTCATGCCTTTTCCAAAAATCACCTCTACTTCTACCAAGTCTCTTCCCCATGCTCACAGTGTTGATCCCTCCAGACCAGCCATTCTCAACCAGGGTTCCGTGGTACCCTGGGGTGCCGTGAGCATGTCCCAGGGGTACCGTGGCAACACTACCGCCCCGCCCCCCTCATTTTTGTGGTGTCTCCCACCGGCGCCAGCAAGGACATGGAGCTGGCCCATGGGGCAGGGCCTGCCACAAGGTCAGCAGCCACCACCACCCACAGTGCTTCCCTTCACCCTGGGAGGGGAAGGTGGGGGGTGTGGCAAGCAGGGGCAATGGGAGGGGCAGGTGGAGGGTGGCGGCAGGGGTACCGTGAGATATGAAGAGTGAGGTTGGGAAAAGGTTGGGAAACACTGCTCCAGACAGTGGAAAGCCTGCTCCTAACAGTCAACCATTTGTTCCGTTCTAGCTTCTTAGATCCTACCTTCCTGGCCCCTGGTGGGGTCGGTTCAAAAATTTTGGCCTGCATATCAGAAGGTAGGTTGGCATAGATGGGGAGGACCAGGAGCTCTGCAATTTTGGAACCCAGGCGACGACAGCGATCCTGCAACATCTCACAGCAGGCTTCGATTTCTTCCTGCCAAGAGACAGTGGGGAGTTAGGCACACAGCGGGCTTGACACAAAAAGCCAGAAGAGGGCAGTGAAAGGGGTACTAAAGAGGACTCACCTGGCCAGTAAGGAAAACCAGGATGTCCCCTCTGGGCTGCGTAACATGGATCTGTAGCACTGACACCACACAGGCCTCCAAGTAGTCAGCCTCTGGGGCCTAAAGGCAAAGACCAGGGAGATGAGTCAGTGTGCCTGCAACAGCTTTCAGAAGACCAAGGCCACCATGCCACTCATCGAGGACACATATTCAACTTCCCTACACTTTTGGTGTCTCCTCCACAGGCTAGCTACCTTTTCCCTCTGCCATGGACTAGATCTCCCTTTCCTTATGTTATTCTGTCCAGCCAAGCCTTTTTGGTATTTCGTTCGTTTGCTCGTTTGCTCGTTTGTTCGCTCCATCCATCCATCCATCCATCCATCCATCCATCCATCCATCCATCCATCCATCCATCCATCCATCCATCCATCCATCCATCCATCCATCCATCCATCCATCCATCCATCCATCCATCCATCCATCCATCCATCCATCCATCCATCCATCCATCCATCCATCCATCCATCCATCCATCCATCCATCCATCCATCCATCCATCCATCCATCCATCCATCCATCCATCCATCCATCCATCCATCCATCCATCCATCCGGCTCCCCCAGCTTTTGCACATATGTCGCCTGCCCAACTGTGGAAAGACACCCTTTGGGTGAATTTGCACAATATTAACAAGGAATCCTCACCATAAAGTGAATTGGCCTACAGTTGTTGCAGCTTCACTGGCAGTGTGGGAGGGTGGAGAGCAAAAGGACTCTTTTATTCTTTACAGGGGGTGTGAAATTCAGAGGGTTGTTAGCCATACAAATAAGACACGGATCTCTGGCCACAAGGAGATCAACCATTCTATTAAAAGAAAAAAAAAAGATTCTCCTGGAGAGCAGGGCTTCTTTAGAAATCTTGGCTGAAGCCATCTTACTACACTCAATACCACAAGGTTCACTTACCACCTCTTCTTTCACCCTAACCCTAACACTGGCCCCAGTGGCAGATAGGAAGGCGCTCCAAAGGGTGATCACTACTGCACAGAGGATTATCGGCTGTCCTCTCCCCTCCTTGGAAGAACTCTATAATTCCCGAAGCCTAAAGAAAGCCCAAAATATTCTGAGAGACCCGTCTCATCCAGCACACTCTCTTTTGGAACTGTTACCATCTGGCAGACGATACAGGTCTATCAAAACTAGGACAAAGAGGCTTAGAGACAGCTTCTACTCAAGAGCTGTGGCAATGCTGAATTCCGTGGCTTCGTGTTGATGTGTTTGGGGCTGTGTAGGGATGGGTGGAGGAAGGGGAAAGTGAGGATGGGGTATGAGTCTGAAATTGTGTGCATCGAGGAATGCTGCTGTAAATTTCGTTGTGCGTGCACAATGACAATAAAATGTTTATGCTTACTGGGTCTGTGGCTGAGACCATCCACTAGTCCTAATTGTTCATCTTCTTGGCCTCCCAATTTCCATCCAATTGCCACCCTGCACATTTGTGCATTCCCGCTTTGCCCCTTGCCTCCCATCCCCCACCTCCCACCCCAAGTATAGAATCAGAGTAACTGGGAATGGGGTTGAAGTAAATGACTAGGCTTCTGGTCTTGGATTACTACTAGGCCACCATCCTATGTATTTGAGATTTAGATTTTTGGGTATAATTTATATTTTACTGACTTTCTAATTCTTATGAAAGCAGCCCTGAGCCCAGCTTTGACTGGGAAGGGTGGGGTATAAATACAATAAAATTTTTAAAAATAAAATAAAGAACAGAGATTCTCCTGGAGCCAGAAAGTTACATCTGGCTCTGTGAGACAACGGACATGCCTTATGGAAGAAGAATGTTTGGAAGTTCCTCATTCCCTAGAAAGGCTATGAAAACTTGAGGTGTTGAAAAAATCTAGGCATGTGTTTGGGGCTTTCCCCACTACAGAAGGGAGCTAAGGTCGACTCGGTTCCCTTCAGCGGAGGGCGATTCCAGGCTGTCCCCACAGCATCTGAGTTGGCACCCTGGGACCGAGCTAAGTGGGCGGGATCATCTTGGTGCCTGTTTCGCTCCTCGATCGTGACTGGCGCTTGTGTTATGGCGGGAAATGGGAGCGTTCTTTCTTTCTTTTTTTAAAATAGTTTTTACAGTTTACAGTTACATGCGCTTTCTGCCCGCCATGACTCTCCCGTTCTGCGCATGCCACAAAAGCGGCTCGTGATTGGTTGGACGGATGAGGTGTCATTTCGATGCTTCCCCACTTTGAAGCTTCAAAGCGGTATCGACCTTGTTCCGGCAGAAAAGTGTAGTTCATAACTGCGACAAGGATGTCGCAGTTCTGAGGGGAGGGGGGAGAAACTGAGACAAAACAATGTTGAGCTCGGTGGCAGTAGGAATTCACTGAGGCGAAACTAGGTAGAAACCAGTTCAACTCTGTCAGTGGGGAAAGCCCCTTGGGGGGGGGGGGGGAATCCTTTGGAAGGGCTTCAGGGCTGGGGAAGGTATAGACGGGATGGAAAGGTGGATCCTGTCTCAAACCTCTCTAAATCAGCAGGCCAAGCAGGGGCTGCCCCCTTTGGGGCTACAATGACATTCCCTGTTCCTATGCTTCTCAACAACCTGTTATGTGTGAGATGCAGGAAAAGCTTGGGAAACAATGCACACATACAGACAGATTATCAGGGTAGTCCAAACTGAAGTGAGAGGAATTAAGTTAAATCAGGGGAAATCCCAATATTGAAACACACAAGGTTGACTGCATTCCACATCACCAATTCAATTTTGAACACAGGAATCAGCATTCAGAGACCCTTGATTCGTTTTGTGTGTGTGTTTTTTAATGAAATTTCTAGAGCTTGAGCTTAAGACAGATCTATGGGCACAGATCCTGTGACGTGGCTCTGCTTCCTCGGTCACCATCTCTCTCACTTTCTGTCTCTCCCCTTCTCACACACCCACTCCACTGTCTTCTCTTCCTGCCATCCCCGCTGACCTTAGTGTAGTAGATGTCAACAGGGAAGCGGCGCCCAGGGATGCGAAAGATGGGGGCGTCGTCAAAGAAGGTGGAGAAGCGCTCCGTGTCCAGGGTTGCGCTGGCAATCAGCACCTTCAGCTCAGGCCGGAAGCGAGCGATGTCCTTGATCAGCCCAAAGAGGATGTCTGTGTGCAGCGTCCGCTCGTGCGCCTCATCTATGATGATGACACTAGGGAGGAAGTTGGGGGGAGCTTGTACTATAGCAAGAGTGCTGCTTATCACTGATAAGGCACTTGCAGGTCTGCAGACTTTGATGTATCCATCCCCAAGAACGCCAGCCTTCAACTGCGTGTCAGGATCATGCCTTTGTACTAATATAACCAATGCTGTTTGATCTGTATTTCGTTTGTAACAATCCTGACTTAGGTTTATGGCTTCTTCGCAACCTCTAGACGAGCCATTCTCAACCAAGGTTCCGTGGTACCCTGGGGTGCCGTGAGCATGTCCCAAGGGTACCGCGGCAACACTACCGCCCGCCCCCCCCCCATTTCTGTGGTGTCTCCCACAGGCGTCAGCAAGGACATGGGGCTGGCCCATGGGGCAGGGCCTGCCGCAAGGTCAGCAGCCAACCCCCCCCCCCATGCTTCCCTTCACCCTGGGAGGGGAAGGTGGGGGTGTGGCAAGCAGGGGAGGGGAAGGTGGGGGGTGGCGGCAGGGGTACCATGAGATATGAAGAGTGAGGTCAAGGGTACCCTGACCTCAAAAAGGTTGGGAAACACTGCTCTAGACAGCTAGACCTCACCTGACTGGAGTCTGGCATGCCAGCATCCTGAGCAAGTGTAATTGTTATCCTGTCTCTGGGATGCCAGCCAGGTAGCTCATTGTAGTTATCAGAATTGACAGAGAAACCTTGGTACCGAGCACAACCGAAAGTAACTTTTACCAGATGTTGTGCTCTGGGAAAGCAGGAGGGGGGATCTGACTGTAATAAATGTGTGTCAAATGGCCAGTTCCCCAGAACTGGCTTCTTCACGTGTATACGTGATCTATGTATCCACAATTAAAGACTACTGAGCAATATACCAGAGTCTGATTATTGGAACGAGATTCAGAGATCTAACACTGAGGAAACCTCCCCAGACCACAGAATGAACCTTTCCTGGTTCAAGCCAAACATGTCCCATCCACTGGACTGCACCACGTTAGAGGGGCATGTAAATGCCACCCTTGCATTAACTCGTGGCACTGGTATAAGGACCCTGGGCTGACTGCTTTGGTTCTAGATCAGTGGTTCCCACCTTTTTTTCCCACTTGCATACCCCTTGGCAACCCTAAAATTGTACCCCCATGTTAGAAAATTCATTAGGCATTTTTTTCCGCATAACCCCACCCCCCCTCACAAAACACTTTGGCATGTACCCCAGGTTGGGAATCACTGTTCTAGTGTATGACAACACTTGCTCAGTCATCTGTTAGACTAAGGGTGGACATGGTAGGAAGATATAAAATTATGCACAAGGTGGAGGAAGTGGATAGAAAGAACTTTTTTCTATCCCCCCTCCCCCCCATCATACTAGAACAGGGGTAGGGAACCTGCGGCTCGAGAGTCGCATGCGGCTCTTCTGCCCTTGCACTGCGGCTCCACGAGCCGAGCCGCCGGCCCCATTCTTGCCCGCCCTGCAGGCAGCAGGGTGGGCGCATCCATGCGCTTCTCAGAATGAGTGGAGTAAAAGGTAAAAAACCCAATATATACAGTGTTATCTTTATTTTAAATGTCAAAAATTATTTGCGGCTCCAAGTGTTTTCTTTTCCTGTGGAAAACGGGTCCAAATGGCTCTTTGAGTGTTAAAGGTTCCCTAGCCCTGTACTAGAACTTGGGGGAAGCACCCAGTGAAATTGACAAGCAATAAAAGTTCAGGATAGACCAAAAAAAGTACATATTCACTCCAAGAGTAATTAACTTGGGAATTCAAGATCACAGGATGCAGTGGTAGCTATCAGTTCAAAAGGTTGTTAGACAGATCCATGGAAGATGATAGGTCCCTCAGTGGCTGGTTATTGGCTCCCTACAGTCATTCTTTGGCTCACTGCCACCTTGCTGAAACATTCTTCCTAAGGTGAAATAGTTTGATTAAGGCGCCATCTGTGTATAATATGTATCAGTTTAGTTCTATTATTTTAATTATATTTTCAAGCCATGTGTCTGTGCTTGATGTCAGCAAAAGAGTCAAAGCTGCTGCCCACCTGTAGCTGCTCAGGTCTGGTTCAGTGAGGAACTCCCTCAGCAACATCCCATCTGTCATGTATTTCAACACTGTCCGCTCCGAGGTGCAGTCCTCAAAACGGATGCTATAACCCACCTGCAGGAAGACATTATTTAGACACAAGGTTACTACGAAGACACTCTTACTGCCCCCCACTGGAGCAGGTTCAAGAGGAGACACATGTAGGTCAGGACTTGGAAGATGGGAAGACTGTCATTATACCCCAGGCTAGGGCGGGGGTGCCCAACTCAAGCCCAAGATGGTCCACAAAACGAACATAAGATAAGATCTAGCCTGCTGGATCAGACCAGAGTCCATCTAGTCCAGCTCTCTGCTACTCGCAGTGGCCCACCAGGTGCCTTTGGGAGCTCACATGCAGGATGTGAAAGCAATGGTTCACAAGCGGCCTGTTGCTCCCGAGCACCTGGTCTGTTAAGGCATTTGCAATCTCAGATCAAGGAGGATCAAGATTGGTAGCCATAGATCGACTTCTCCTCCATAAATCTGTCCAAGCCCCTTTTAAAGCTATCCAGGTGAGTGGCCATCACCACCTCCTGTGGCAGCATATTCCAAACACCAATCACACGTTGCGTGAAGAAGTGTTTCCTTTTATTAGTCCTAATTCTTCCCCCCAGCATTTTCAATGGATGCCCCCTGGTTCTAGTATTGTGAGAAAGAGAGAAAAATGTCTCTCTGTCAACATTTTCTACCCCATGCATAATTTTATAGACTTCAATCATATCCCCCCTCAGACGTCTCCTCTCCAAACTAAAAGAACTCAAGTAAGAGAACTTGAAGGGCAACAAAGGTCCTTTTGACAAATGCGACGTCCACTCCCCATTACAAAAGGGCAATGAAGTGCTACCCCTGGTCACAAGAGACAATAAGCAACTATGCTTGCTGTGCTGTTGCTAGACTGAGAACAGAAAATGTCCAGTGACCACCAGACAGAGCGTGGATCCCATTCACAAAATCTGAGTGCCATTTAACTGTGTTAACATCGCTTCCCACTTTTCCAGATCAACTGCCATGAAGAAAGACTTGGTCTTCCCAGTTACAAACCATCTTTAGGCAAAGCCCAACACCTTGGTGTTAGAACGATTACTAGAAAGGTTAAACTGAAGAGCGGCTGACTGAACCAGGGGAATGACATGTGACTCTCCCTCCCCAACCACGTACTTCGTTTCCAAGTTTGACCCCCATTTCCTGCGACACGCGAGCAGCAACGCTCATCGCTGCCACTCGCCTGGGTTGAGTGCAGCCAATTTTCATTCCTTTCTCTGTGTACCCCTGTTGGGAGAAAAACAAAATGTTCACAACAACACGCACCACACACAGCCTGCATTCATAGAGACTGCTTGTTTCGGAAGAAGAGTTTGGATTTATATCCCCCCCTTCTCTCCTATAGGAGACTCAAAGGGGCTTACAATCTCCTTGCCCTTCTCCCCTTACAACAAATACTCTGTGAGGTAAGTGGGGCTGAGAGAGCTCCAGAAAGCTGTGACTAGCCCAAGGTCACCCAGCTGGTGTGTGTGGGAGTGCACAGGCTAATCTGAATTCCCCAGATAAGCCTCCACAGCTCAGGCGGCAGAGCGGGGAATCAAACCCGGTTCCTCCAGATCAGAGTGCACCTGCTCTCAGCCACTACGCCACTGCTGCTCTTCAGGAGCTTCTTTGCACAATGAGCGCTTAACATATGGAAATGGCTGCCATGAGAGGCAACAGCTGGTTTTAAAAGACAGATTCTAGAGCAATGGGTCTGCCCATGGCTGCTTGCCACTTCCAGAATCATTTTGCCAGCTGCTTGGAAGCAATCTGTGGGGAAAGGCTGTGGCCTTCATGAGCTTCTAGGCTTCCGAGAAGAATGTGGCTAAACCTTTGTCAGAACGGGATGCTGGGCTAGATGGAACTTCATTCATGAAATAATGAGAACTCATTCATTCTACTGATACATCAACAGGCAAGGTTGCCCTCTGCATCCCAAGAAAGGCAGGAAAAAAATTAACACCAATGGAAGCAAACAGCAAAGGGTTTTGTGCATCCACCCCACGGTCACGGAAAATGGCACAAACCTTGCAATCTGCTCAAGTCATTTTTAGCCATTGGTGCCGTACAGAACAACAACAGAAAAAGGGTCAAAAACTTAACCTCAGTAACAGAGGAAAGAACCCAAAGGTTAAGCCGAAATTGAGCCTTTTAAGATGGAAACTGCTATGCAGTGAAAATACAAATGTGATCATTTAAATTAAAATCAAAATATCAAATCAAAATATCATAGGTTTCCAAACATATAGATTAGATTAGATATTTAATTTATATACCGCCCTCCCCTGGAGGGCAGGGCGGTGCACAACATAATAAACAATAACATAATAATATGATAGGATTAATAATACAGTAGGACTAAGCAAAATAACAGAACCAATGTTACACTAGCCCCACAATGGGCCAACAATTCACCAAATACTTATCAATTCTATACCAGGTTAACAAATGATCAATATATCAATGAAAATCACAACATAATGACACATAAAGTCTTATGAAACCCTTTCAGACCCAAATACGTTTCAGCCCATTGGCCTTCTTCAGTGGACAAGAATAATGTTACGGAATATTGACATCTGACAAAATGTCACAATATTGACAACAAGTGCCTTATAAATGACGGAGGTAAATATTCAAAAGTTTAGCACCATTTAAACCCAGGTCTTCACTATGGAACCATTGTTTATTCAAAAAGTATGAAATGGTGTGCCAACATTTTCAATCAGGCTCAGTTCTGGTAAAACAGTGTCCTATAGTACCTCAGTCATGTCGAGTTTAAAGTCAGAAGTCGCGATTGTAGGCCCTCAGTCATTTAAAAGGCACTTTTTTGTCAATATTATAACAATTTGTAATACTCCGTAACATTATTTTTGAGCGCTGGGGAAGGCCAATGGGCTGAAACGCATGTGGCTCTAAAAGTGATGTACAAAACAAGTCAGAAAAATAGCATTTCCTCAGACTCTGGGGGACAGGGCAGCAAATACCCTGCATCGTCACCAAAACCATTCCTCCTAGGTCCACAGTTGCCATCATTGTCCCTGGGCCTTGCCAACATATATATATCAATTTCTATCTATCTATCTATCTATCTATCTATCTATCTATCTATCTATCTATCTATCTATCTATCTATCTATCTATCTATCTATCTACCTACCTACCTACCTACCTACCTACCTACCTACCTACCTACCTACCTACCTACCTACCTACCTACCTACCTACCTACCTACCTACCTACCTCAATCTCTCTCTCTCTCTCTCAATATCTATCTATCTATCTATCTATCTATCTATCTATCTATCTATCTATCTATCTATCTATCTATCTATCTCTCTCTCTCTCTCTCTCTCTCTCTCTCTCTCTCTCTCTCTCTCTCTCTCTCTCAATATCTATCTATCTATCTATCTATCTATCTATCTATCTATCTATCTATCTATCTATCTATCTATCTATCTATCTATCTATCTATCTATCTATCTATCTATCTATCTATCTATCTATCTAAATCTCTCTCTCTCTCTCTCTCTCTCTCTCTCTCTATATATATATATATATATATATATATCTGTATATCTGTATGTATGTATGTGTTTATATATCTTTATATATATTTTTATATATAATTTTTTTTATATATACAGGCAAGGCCCAGGGACAGATATATAAAAATTAGGTGGAATGATCCCAAAGCTGCTTTCTGACCGAATACTACCAGGGTAAGACAGGCATTTTAGCCAATTGCTCATTCCCTCCTTCTACTGCATATCTGATCTGGGATAGCGAGCTCCCCAAAAAGATGAACACTACAGCCCACTGGGCTCCTGGGGAATCAGGGACTCTTAGGAATAGTGTGGGAATGAAGCTGAGGCCTGAAATGGGCTATTTCTGTTGTTTTTTTCTATTCCCTGCTGATCCTGGCTCCCTTAACCTCTACTACAGTAGAGTCCATCCTGTGTCCCTTGCATCCCCCCACCGCCCCGCAGTCTCATTACCT